>NC_050455.1:57415455-57740455 GCF_903995425.1 Onychomys torridus | reverse complement strand
CACTTGAGAAAAAAAATCTTGCAGGTTGAACTTCCACATAACTTTACAGTCTACCATGTCTCCTTACAAACATCTACTTTACTGAGAGAGTCTGCATGTCAGCTGAGACAGAAACTAAGCACAGATTTCACAAAACAGGATATCAAGCCAGAGCTCAAAGCAAAGTAAACCGGGGTGTGTGTTAAGCAGTATCAGAAATGACTGAAAAATCACCCGCATCAGCCTGGGTCAATCAATCTCGGACACCTGCAAAGTGAAAACGTAAGAGGCAGAAGATGGCATGATGCTGTGTCTACTACAATCCTCACAGGCAAGCCAAAACAACAAATTTCCCATCACACAACCACTCCACAAGGGAAAGAAGAGGGGCATGTTCTAATGCTTACCTGGAGCAGAAAAAAAGAAAACAGCAATCAAGAAGGAGAGAGTATAGAAAGACAGCCAGCAGCTAGTTGAAAACTGCTCTAGCTGGTAGGAAGGTGGGTGGGTGGGTTCAGAAGCATTCCTCCATGACTAAGCTTCATGACTTACAACATGCTACACATACCCATCAGCAGCTGTCAAACATTACATGACAAAGTATGTTCTGGGATACAGACTGAGGGCCCCTTTTCTGGAATGCTTGAGACCAGATGTGTTTGGAATTTCATAGTCTTTTTGAACGCTGAAAAATTTGAATGCACAAAAGGAAATGACTTAGGGATGGAACCCACGTCGAAACACAAGCATTTACGTTTCCCAAGCATCTCACATATGCAGCTCGGATGTCATTCTGTAGAGAGTTTCCGGTGTCTCCGTGTTCCGAAGCACCAAGTGACTTAAGCTTGGATGTGGGGTTTTCCACTTGTCACCCCAGGTCCACTCTCAAAAACTCTGTAATCTTGGTAACTTTCAGGTTTTCAGGGAGGGGGGTGTGTTTGGCATGTATTTGATCGGGGTTCAATGGAAAATGGGGAGCACCTGAGGAGAGAGCCTACAGAACTAAGTCTTGACATAAAGGAGAAAAGAAAACATCTGTGGATGGAGGGCATGTGAGAGGGATAGTTTTCTAGCTGTATTTTGTTTGGTTTGGTTTTTGAGACACGGTCTCACTCTATAGCTCAGGCTAGCCTAGAACTCATGGGCAATCCTCTACCTCAGTCATTGAAGCACAGGGATTACAGGTTTCAGCTACCACGCTCAGAATATTTATCTTTGCATGTAATTATTAAATATCTCAAGCATGAAAACTAAATAGTATAGAAAGCAGCTGTCATGATGGTACTGACTATGTTAATCTTTTACCAACTTTCATTGAGGGGGGAAAAAACCCTCCAAGCAAGGTAGTGCATACCACCTTTAATCCCAGCACCTGGGATGCAGAGGTTAGCAGATCTCTGTGTGTTCAAAGCTAACTTGGTCACATAATGAGTTCCAGGCCTGCCAGGGCTATGCAGTGAAACTTTGCCTCAAAACAAACAAAACAACTACAAAAACATAACCAGGCATGGTGCCTGTAATCCTAAGATTCAGAAAGCTGAGGCTGGAGGATTACAAATTTGTAGCTCCCACCAGCCTTAAGCTACATAGCAATGCCCTGTGTGGAAAAGAAAAACAGAGGACGGAGACAGGGAGGGAGACTAGGAAGATGGCTCAGCAGTTAAGAGCCTGACTGTTCTTCCAAAGGACCCAGGTTTGTTTCCCAGCACCCACCTGATGGCTCAGAATGCACTATATAATTCTAGTCCTAAGGGATCTGACACTCTCTCTGATCTCTATGATCTCCATAGTATAGAGCAGACAAGCAGACAAGACCTATACACATAAAACAAGTAAAGAATAATGTTTTAAAAGCACTGTACATCCATAGAAGCTCAGTGTGTCTCTCCAAAAGAAAGGGTAGCACATTTTATTTTACTTTTATCTAAGACTTACCAAAGCATGCCTAGAGGCAAACGCAGCACCTGAAAGCTGCTAGCTACATGTGGCTCACCAGCACTGGACACATACTTTAAGGAATTTTGCTCTTGGAGCTGATGGTTGCTACACTTCCCTCCTTTCTGAACCCACATAGTGAAGAATCCAAACAGCTATAGGGACCAGGAGCCATGTATCACTAACTGGTACAGGTCTAAGGCTAGCCTACTAGCACAGCAGCACCAGGGGCCATGTATCACTAACTGGTATAGGTCTAAGGCTAGCATATTAGCACAGCAGCACCAGAGACCATGTATCACTAACTGGTACAGGTCTAAGGCTAGCCTATTAGCACAGAAGCACCAGGGTCCATGTATCACTAACTGGTACAGGTCTAAGGCTAGCCTATTAGCACAGAAGCACCAGAGACCATGTATCACTAACTGGTACAGGTCTAAGGCTAGCCTATTAGCACAGCAGCACCAGGGGCCATGTATCACTAACTGGTATAGGTCTAAGGCTAGCCTATTAGCACAGAATTACCTAGTGTTAAGTAGCTGGCCCAAGTGAAGATGTGAAGAAGGCTCAGCGTCTTTTCTCTAACTTGCACAGTAAACACACTGACAGAGTTGCAAGATTCTGCCTCATGAAGGAGACTACCCAGCATGTTAGATTGAAAGAAGGCACCTAAGACCAAACAAAGATCCATGAGAGAATGGAATGGGAACAGCTGGAAGGAATCCCGGCCGAAGAAGCCGATGGCAGTTAGAAGAGAGCAAGGTAGGGCATAAGGGTGGGATTTGGAAAAGAGAGAAGCTTCATTTCATTCCCAATCAAGAGCTAACAGCTAATTTCCCCCTTTGGTCTACCTCAAAAATTAAATACAACCAAATAATGATGGTACAAACATCAATGGTACAATAATCAATATGGTAGAACACCATATAAATCATGCCACCCTCAAGTTCACTGACAAACACATTCAGGGGCATCAAGTGGCTGTGCTCTCTGACACCAGACCATGGGAAGAATGGATTCCATCAACAGTTCTAACATTAGGGATAACAAGCCTAAATGGTCCATAATTCCCAAAGGCCGCTAAAGAAGACCTATTTTTACCTTTGCACCCCAAAAGAACAGAACTGCAAAGTCAATTCAACCCTTTTCTCAGAAAATAAAAAGCTCTTCTTCAGTGCTCAGTGGTCATAGGGACAGGGAGTAAGTAACTGGGAGCTGATTTGCACATTCTCAAATTAGGAAACTGTTAAAGGATACTACATACACAATACTTAGAAAAGCAAGTACTCACTAGGAATGTTCTCCTGAGAGCTGAAGGCATGGATTTCAAATAAGGACTCCAGTCAGTTCTTTTGTTTGTTTGTTTGTTTGTTTGTTTGTTTGTTTGTTTTGGTTATTCGAAACAGGGTTCTCTGCATAGTTTTGGTGCCTGTCCTGGACCTCACTCTGTAGACCAGGCTGGCCTTGAACTCACAGAGTGAGTTTCAGCCTCCCAAGTGCTGGAATTAAAGGCATGCACCACCACTGCCCGGCTCCAGTCAGTTCTTGAGTTGAAGTCACCAGTGGCAGGCCAAACTCTGAAACCAAGCTCATACCTGAATATCTATCTACAGGAGCCTCACAACTGGCATCGGCCAGCTACACTGAGTACCTTGTGGGATCAGGTTCCTGGCTGCAGCACAGGGTCCCCAGGAACAAATCTGATCAGCAGCAATGCTCCTTGTGCTCAGCCTTACAGGACCTGGCCCCTGCTCCCCTCCAGCATCCATTCCAATCACGCTCTCCCACCCGATCACCACACTTCACTCTATATGGGAGCCCGGTCAAGCCCACTTCATCCACTTAGCTACCCCACTCCCGGGCCCATCCATCAGCCCTCAGCTCAGCTGTACTCAGTTCCAAGTAACCTTCCCCAACTGTTCATTCAGCTGGGTCAGTGAACATGACTGCAAATTCTACTTCTGCCTCTCACCTCTCATGTGTAGAGAGCTTGCTATCTTGCAGGCCATTTCTCCCCTTAATGTCTATTGCCCTTTTCTGGCAACTCTGGAGCCTATCTATCTTCTCCTGGATTCACCTCCAGATCCCAGTGTATGACCCAACACATGGTACTCAAATTGTACACTAAGGAGACCAAGCCAGAGGATCATGAATTCTAAGTCAATCTGGGATACACATAATGAGAGAGTCTCTCTCTCTCTCTCTCTCTCTCTCTCTCTCTCTCTCTCTCTCTCTCTCTCTCACTCACACACACACACACACACACACACACAGAGTAAATAAAATTTAAAAAAACCTTTGTTACTGTGTATAAATTATACAATAAATATTACAGAAATTCAAACGTGAAGATTAAATGATATCTTTAATGTCTTTCAAGTAAATCAATCTCACACTTGAAATTTTTAAATTTCTGCTCAAAAATGACAACTGGGACATAATTATAATCATTTCCCATGGAGACTCTGGTACTAAATTTGAGAGTACATTCATAACAACCCACCTGAAGGTCCAACTTCCACACTCATTCTAAAATATCCTTCCTTTATAGACACAGAGAGAGAGAGAGACAGAGACAGAGAGACACGGAGAGAGACACAGAGAGAGATTCTAAAATTGAGATTTCCCCTGGAAATGGGCACTGAACTCTATTTGAAAGGCATCTTTTGCAAAAGTCCATCCCTTCATTTGAAAGCACTTTCCTGATGAATCAGGGCAGAACCTTTATCACACGCCACTTAAACACAGAAGCCGACACTTGTCATTTCTCATAGCACCATAGTAACTCCCTAGTAACGTGGTAATTTGTAGCTGGCCTCTGGGGGGAGGGGGGACTAAAAAAATGAATGAATGAGTGACAAAGTGAATGAGTACATGGAAGTTTATCATTCTTAATAATTCCATCAATGTCCCAACAACATAGTCACATACCCACATTCAAAACATCATGCCCCTGTGTTATCCCAAACTTTGCAAATATTCTTTCAACAACCGAGACTTGTCCCAATTCTACCAAAATCTTAAGGATTACAGAGTTCTCTTAACACTACGAGAATACATCTGGGGTTGGAGATTTAGCTCAGTGGTAGAGCACTTGCCTAGCAAGTGCCAGGCCCTGAGTTCGATCCTCAGCTCAAAAAAAAGGATACATCTGATGAAAAAGAAAAATAGTTATACATAAGCAAAAAGTTAAAGAATAGTAAAAATTTCATAAAATCAAGCGTGAAATTTATATGTCAGGAGAAAATTAACCTAGCAGCTAAAGTAACTAGCTGGCAGCTGGTGAGTTGACTCACCACGTAAAGGTGCTTGCAGCCAAACCTGACCAGCTAAAGTTCGATCCCTGGTACACACACGATTCAATGAAAGAACTGTTTCCCTCAAGTTGTCTTCTTGTATCCACACCTATGATGTGGTACTACATCCACACATGCACAATACATACGTTAACTAATTAATTAATAATTTAAAGTATAAGACAAATTGTGGATCAGAGAACAGAAAAACATTCAATGGCTGGTCGTTTCAGTTAGTGGATGATGGTGCTCAAGATAGCAATTACTAAAACCAATAGTGCCTGGGCTGGCTATATGGCTCAGTGAGTATTCATGAGGACCTGAGTTCAAATCCCCAGATATAGAAAAAGCCAGGCACTGCTACTCTCAGTACTCTCCAGAGTGGAGACATGATGATCTCTGGGTCTAGCTGGCCATCCTTACCCTGACCTTCATGGACCACACACACACACACACACACACACACAATGTTTGGTCTTTTCAAAACTCTAAGACCAAACCATATATGAAAATGTAAAACTGATTCTAAACATTATTAGGATCTGGTGGCCAAAATTTCCAAGTGTCCAACTTCGTTTTCTATTGCTGTGATAAGCACCATAACCAAAAGCAATGTTGGGGGAGGGGGCAGGGTTATTTCAGCTCATTCATCACAGTTACAGTTCCATCCTGAAGGAAGTCAGGGCAGAAACTCAAGGCAAGAACCAGAGGCACCGACTGAAGCAAAGGCCATAGAAGAATGATACTTAACGGCTTGCTCGCCATGGCTTACTCAACTTGGTTTTTGGTTGTTTGGTTGTTTGTTTTGTTAGTCTGGTTGGTTGGTTGGTTGGTAGGTTTTTGGAAGGGTTTTTTCCAAGGCCAACTTTCTCTGTATAGCCCTGGCTGTCCTGGAACTTGCTCTGTAGACCAGGTTGGCCTCAAACTCAAGAGATCCACCTGCCTCTATCTGGTATTGAAAGTGCGGACCATCACACTCAGCTTTCAACTTGCTCTTTATACAACTCAGGACCATATGCCCAGGTAGGACACCACTCAAGTGAGCTGGGCCTTCCTACATCAATCATTAATTAAGAAAATCTTCCACAAGCTTGACTACAGGCCAAATGTTATGGAGACAATTTCTCAATTGAGGTTCTCTCTTCCCAGAAGATCTTACTATGCTTACAAATGACCAAATACTAAGCAGATCCGTATGTGAAGGTTTTTGCTCCCTGAGTGACCTGAATATGATCCCCAGAGTCACGGAAAACTGGAGAGAACCAACTGTACAAAGTTACCCTCTGTCCATTCATACACCCACAAACACAGCATGACCACCCACAAAATAAACAATTTTAAAAGAAAAAAATCTTGGTATGAGATTAACATTATGGGGTGCAAAGTATTTCCAGTATAAATCCCTTAATATTTTCAAAAGGGAAGAAAATATCAAGAGAATATATAAGATCTCAACAGAATCTTTTAATGCACTTAGAATAATCTTTGGAAGTTTTTTTTAACTGTATAGCATACCCAACTGTTCATTATTAAGTTCTCCGTTAACCAATGTCAACCAACACTTGGATCTACAGCCACATCTAACCCCTGCTACACTGAGTGTGGTCACAGAGGGACACTTTCATCTCTGACACTTGGGAAGAGGAAAGGTGCACACATGCACATATACATACTTTTCCTGCTTCTGACACAATTATGATGGCTTCTATTCAAAGAAGGATCCAGCTACCTTACAGTGTTTTCACAGTGGTATGTAAATTGGGGCTGAGATGATACTGTCCTTGAGATAGATTTTGAAATGTACTTATGAATTACTGCATGGCAATAAATATATCTGTGAATTACTACCTGGAAATCATAGCTATTACCTTTTCCTGCTAGCTCTGACCCAGATGCCATGTGGCCCTGGTAATGATACTGGCAATGACAATGAGAAAAAAAGAAAAAAAAAAAAGAACTTTGGAATCTTAAAACGTTTGAAATGTGTAGCTTTTCTGAACAGGTGTAATGTCTCCTGAATTATGCTGGTGAGGATCATGTTGCTTCTTGTAATTTAAGAGACAGGCCTTACATTTCTATCATGTTCGAAATATGAAACAGCCCCTTAGGAACAGCCATTGAAAAGAAAAAAAGTCAGATTTCCAGAATTTAGTTTAATGAATAATTTTCTCCAAAGGCGCTATCATTTGGAATAAAAAAAAAAAAATCCACTCTGAAAATCATAGGAAAAAAATGAAACTAATTTGCCTTAAAAATTTTGAAAGATCAAAAACTTCAATTTTCACACCCAATGTTATCATTAAGAATTCACACTTTTGAAAGCACTCGTTTATAATCTGTTACACCCTTTAGGACATTCAAAGTGTGTGTGTGGGGGACCATAATAAAAATATTGACATTTAAGGCAAGAAAGTTGGACTGAAGATCATCCCACTTCATGTGTGCCTAGATGATAATTGAGCCTTACTTCTAAGCAAGGACAGGACCGGCTCCTGGATGGACGGGCTCCTGAGCCTGCCTATGCTTTCCTTTCTCTGTACCTGGCTCATCTTGATACAACCCCCTACCCACACATGTTAAATGCCACCCCTCTTTTAGGATCAAAAATCAATGTGTTCATGCAACTTTTATTAGTAGGTCCCTCTGGTAAGAAATAAGCTTTCAAAAACAAAAAAGAAAAAATACATGTCCATTTACAGAAACTTCTGCAAACAGAACACCACCAGCCTCTGGAAGAAGAGGCAGGTAGATCACAAATTCAAGGCCAGCCTGAGCTACACAGAAAAAAACAAAAACAAAAACAAAAACAAAAACAAAAAACCTTGTTGATAAATAAATCAAATAAATGGTTTTTTAAAAATGATACATGATTATGTCTTATTAAAGATGTATGTTGATTCTATATGTACTTTCTGTGTGGGTTTTGTTGTTGTTGTTGTTTTGTTTTTGGGCTACATGATCTGTTTGGATACATCCTTTTCCCACAAAGCCTTCCATGTCCTTACAACTGCCAAGGAGGGTTGTGAATCTAATGTGCGCTAAAGAAGCTATCAGGTAAGCCATCTGTCAGCATTGAAATAGGTGCTAAATAGCAAGCCAGGTAGATAGAAACAACATCTTATGGCCATACAAAACACAAGAGGTAAAGCTGGAGCAGCTATGCTACCATCCCAGGATGGGGCATAAATACATGACACCTTTCTAACCACTCATTATCCAATTTTACTCAACTCAGGTAACTACAGAAGCAATTTCAGACAAAGCATGACAATTTGCATGTTTTTCATGTCTTGCTCTTCAGTATTTTACAGAATGTGAAAACTAGGATGTCCAGAGCTATCATTTCAACATTCTCCATAGATGCTCCATCCTTGCCTAATTGAACAGTTCTTTAAAGACTTTGTAGTTAAGCCCTGGTTTGGGAAATTTGAGATTAAAAACCTTCCATTTGGAGGTCTTGCAATTCATCTAAGTACCCCAAAAGGGAATGTTTAAATTAATGGAAGATTAAAGCAAGGAAGAACATTCTAGAAGGTATTCCATAATGGGGCTCTGTCACCACCTTCTCTATTTTATTGAGAAAATAGTCTGTTCCCAAGGGGCTGAAAGCTTATATGCCAACCATCAGACTAGTTTAACTATTCAAAGTTTAAAATGTCAGGGAAAAAAAACCTCGTAATGGAAATGCTGACATGCCATGAAGTAAGCACAGGCAGGTGCCCTGCCACCAGGGTCATAATTCAATCAAGCTGTACTCTGACGTCATCTGTTACAGAAAAAAAGCCAAATGGTTTATGAACAGCACCAGAACCCCCAAGATTAAATTACAGCCCTGATATTTAATCATGGGTCTTACTATGTTATTTTTAATAACACAATACATTTTAACAGTTATTCGTCAACTGCCTCAGCCAAATTAGACCCTGTGATGACAAGCGAGCCTGATTATGATGTCTATCTAGCACCATCTCAGTTTTATTATTTTTTCAGAAATGGTAGATTATATTTTTTTCTCATTGCAAATATATAGTTAATAACAACTGAGAGGGCCAGACCTTAATTAACAGCAGCACAGCCACTGTGACTAGAGGGCTGGGTTGGGACATGTGTATTTATACCCTATGTTAGCCATGAGCAACTGTATGATTTGGGGAAGAGATATTTAGTCCTCTCCCAAAATCTTGATGCTTTATCATAAAACAGTGTCTCTACATCCTCCTATAAATCTAATTTCCCATGAATTATTTACTTGCAAAACAGATACAGTGTGATTTTCTTTAGGGTTTCCCCAAGGATCAAAATATAAAGCTTTCAGAGTGAAAACGGCTTGCATTTACAACTCACCTAGATTGACTGATCAAAGGGGCACCCTACCACCTAACAATGTACAAGCCAAAGTTTCCAGAGGCGACATCAACATCAGCAAATGAAACAGGTTCTTTACAAAGTAATGTATAAATACTGCCACACATGTGAAGGGCTGTTTGCAAAACAAATCAATACAGGCACATCCAACAATGGATTGCAGCTAATAAACTACATATAGTAATTACTACCAATGGCAGTCTGGAAAGTCATTCATTACATGTTAATTGTCACACAAAAGTACAAAAGCAGCCATCTGAACAATTGAGTGGCTGCACCTTTAAATAAAATACTCTTACAGGCCTAAAATCCATCCACAGGAACTGATTTTAAACACACCTGGGTATTTGATATGCTGATTAACTGGGCCTTTATTTGGTTTTGAAATGAAAATAAATACAACAACCTCTTCAGTACTTTTGCCATTTCTGGGGGTCTCATATAAATAAGTGGGTGTATTTGTACACTTACATACGTTACTTATAACCATCACTAGACTTACATCTCTCTTAAGCATAAAGAGAGCTATGATCAACAGCATCTACCCAGACACCTAGCTGACACTGATTCTAAATGGGTCACACGTGGAAGAGGATAACTCCCGTGGAAGAGGATAACTCCCGCGTAAGCTTAGAAATTTGGTGGCCAATTTTGAAATTTTTAAATCAGTGTAATTAAGAAGCCAAAAATAAAAATAACCTTTCACAAAAGCTTGCAATATACTCTCCTTTCTCTAATACGTAGCATGATCTAATTAACATGGTCATAAAAAATAGCTCATAAAATCCAAAACTAAGCAAGGGGGGATTTTTTTCTTCTACTACCTGGCTCTTGTTTTGATGTTGTATCTGTAGAAGAATCTGATTTAACCAGTATACGTATAGATTCTAAAGGCTTAGCCAAGAACATTTTGGTTCAAGACTTGTAAACTGAAGAACATTTCAAAACACACCATGTTCCTTAGGAGGCAACTTGAGATCTGTTATCTTGGATTATGGGAACAGATCTAACTAGCATTCTAACACTTGCCCTTCGAGATCATAAGCCTGAGGTCACCAGGACTCAACTCCACGCCCTGGACAAGGTTGCAAACTCTCAATATAAAATGGAGTTTACCATTCAAAGTCAATGTTTGATCTGTACAGCTTACAACATTACTTTGTTTATCATAGCCGATGAAAGCAAAAAGGAATAATTTTAAGCTCAAAACAAAACTGTTTACATGACAGTCTTTACTGCTCCATGATTCGAAGCATTTAAGACAGATTCGAGCAATTAACAGCATAAACTTTCATTACATACTTCTATTATATATGTTTAAGTGACTTTGTTGTTCATCTGTTATTTAAGTGATTTCCTCATTACAATAGTAGGGGAAGGGTAATTTGCTGATGCTGTCAAAAATGCTAAGCATTTCAGTCTCAATAGTTCTTGGATCTCCACGCTTGTTTAATGTATTTTATTTACTTAAGTCGTTGTCAAAGAGAGTACCCATTCTTCCTTCTGAATTTAGGAGACTAACACTTTAAGCACACGTCTGGTAATAGACATATCAAAACTTCCAAACTGTTTGTGTTAGGGATGCAGACTGAATTCAGGATTACAGAGTTTGCATTCCACTCCAAAGACCTAACAATGAACTGCATGCTTTTTTATATTTAAATATAAGAAGGCCTTATTTGTTCAAATATTAATAGGGCACACTGGGTTACTGCAATTTCAGGTCTGATTATTTACACAAAAAATAATTGAACACACCTTTACTGGGGCGCATATAGCTGCTGATTTCCCACAGAAAGAAAGCACAACTTTTAAAATATCTGCTACATGATTCTCTGTAAAAATAACGTGATAATGCGAGAATGATAAACTAACTCACATTGAAATCCATCATAATTTAAAAAGGTAATTTAATCTGGATACGGAGGCAGGAAAAACAGTGGGTATGGTTTGTAGCATTACCTTAAATATGTTTTTTTAAAAAAATGCTTTCCACTCTAAAGATCATACATAGTATTTCATTCAGGCCTCAGTATTATATTTCATAGCTATATAATCTTGAAAAATATGAGCTGTCTGGTACTTGATGCCTTTGTGTGGGCTTGTGGGGTGCTGTGTGTATGTGTGCCTATGTGCATGTGTGTGTGTGTGTGTGTGTGTGTGTGTGTGTGTGTGTGTGTGTGTGAAGAAGGACTACAAGGACTTGACTAGGCCTGAATGTAAACCTAATTTCATGACTATTTGCCTTGAGAACAACTTGTTGAAAACCTCTGTGCCTCAGTTCCTTCATCTATGAATTGGGCATGGTAATGTTTGCATTTACTTACGTTCTTGAGAGGATTAAGACTAAAATAAACACAGAGCAGAGAGCATAGTACCTGCACAGGAACAGCACTCTGACTGCAGCTCACAGGGAGTCTGCCCAGCACTCCCACAGGAACACAGGGGACACCAGACAGGAGAGAACCATCAACCATCTCAACAGCTCCACACCTAAGCAAAGTGTTCACAGGGCATGCCAGCATAGCCAGCACTTCCAGGGCCCACAGCACACCCATCTTAAACCCCATTGTGTCTGATAAAGGACAGGAAAACAGTGGTGAGTCCAACGTGATTTCCAACCAAGGGTCTGCATGACCACAGAGAGCAAATCAAAGCTGCTTGTCAATACTAACAAAGGACAGCAGCGAAGCTCCTCACTTGGACTCCTGAGTCCCGCAGCTGTGTCTTGGAGGCTCCAGGTCCTGTGTTTCTCTAAGGGCTGGCCCCAAAATACTGGGAGTCTAATACAACGTGTTTGATGCTACTGGACTTTTTCAAAATCTATTCAACAGCTCTGAATCTGTGCAAAAACTTTTACAACCACCATGGACTGACTGTACCAGACTAAGATGTATAGGAGACACATGCACACATACACACATGGGAAGGAAAGCAGGAAACATCTCCACAGACACCTTCAAGAAAAACCAATTTCCTTTCCACACCATCTAAAGAATTCACACTGACACAGTGAGAAATGAACACGGAATGCTGGCCCCTTGAATTCTTTTTTTCCTCTATCATACATTGAGGTTGATGAGTTTTCCCCCCTCAGGGACTTGACTCAATTGACATATCATTTTGGTATCATGGGGACATAGGTGAGCTAACTTACATGAAAGCCAAAAACTGTTTCCCCCTTTCCAAAACTGGCTCAGGAGAGAGACGTGATATGCTTTGACATTCCTCTTAATTGTTTTAACACTGGTGTACTTGGCAGTCTTTACCAACTGCCGGAACACCTAAGAACTAAGAATACAGGGGGAAGAACCCTCCACTTTTAAACTAAAGGAGCAAGATGTAGGATCATTCACCGACTCACTGTTCACACGTGCTAACAGATGCCAGGAGGGCTGACCTAACAAGTTGTTCAGTATATTATCTTTTCAGTAGGTCAACTTTAAGATGATTTTTTTTTCAATGATGCCAAACTCTAGTATGTTTATCTTTTGTTCCCAAAAGCCTCAAACATAATCAAATAAACTGCACATTTGTTATGTCAGAAAATTAAGCTTCTACTCACCCTAACAGAGACATGCTTTCTTTTGGTGACCCAGGCATCCTTCTTTTTTTTTTTTTTTTTTCTTTTTTTAATTTAACGAGAACAATTTTCCTAGCATGCAGGCATGTGGATGCTTTTAGTTCATTTTAAGATCAATAATGTAACAGCTATCAGATTGCTTTGTAGACATTACCATATAGGTTAGAGCTACACCTTAAACATAATCCCAGAGCCACCAGTTAAGGTCATGGTAGCTCTGGTCCATCTGGCTGAACGGTTTTACTGCGTTCTGCGGAACACCTGCAAACATCAAACAAAAACTGCTGGTCCTTTTCTGGGTTGACAAAAGCCTTTCATGTGAAAAATGCTCCCTGGGAATGTCAGGCTGGAGCTCAGGTTACATTCCATTCCCCCTAGCAGCCTCACCATTTCTTAAGGTGGTAGGAAAAGCCATGTTTGTGGAATAAAAGATTAAAGAGACTCCGGCCACACTCTTTACATCCTCACCCTGAATATATCATGTATTAATGGAATCAACAGCTATTGGGAACTTGAAGAATGAAATATTACCAGACCTCACTGAAACAAACAAACCAACACACAGCACTGATTTTTCAAACTGGAATCATTTACTTACAGTCCAGCTCTCTTTTTCCTGAATCCAAGTTTCAATGTCATACCTCACTCAGTCCACTCAGGACAAGGAATATGAACTTGAAGTAACTTCAGAAAATAACTCCTCTATCCAAAGTTTTCTAATTCATTCTTCCAGTTAAAGAGCAAAGTGCAGTCTTCATATTTTTTCTTAAATTATGCTTTAAAAGAGATGCATGTCTCTTACTGTGTAGAAATATAAGCCTTGTTCCTAACTAACAGCCCTGTGTTCTGATATGCCTTAATAGATGTGGCCTGCACTCTGCAGCCTCTGTATCCAGCCACCATCCTCCTGCTCGCAATGAATGCCCTGCATTTTCAATCAGGCAGGCAGGCAGGCAGGATAAAAGAGCCCTACACTTTCTATCCTTACAAGGTAAACATCTGGTCCTGAAAACCACACCACTGGTGCCAGGTAGCTTTAAAGTTCAACACCTTGAAGATAATCTCTGAATATTCATTATAAATATCCTAACAGTTCAGCAGGGATGAAGTCTCCTTCCGGGATTATGTATACATAAACACACACACACACACACACACACACACACACACACACACACACACACACCATTGTCTGAACAGTTGTAAGTTTTGATGTATGATCACTCACCAAAATGAATGAGTACAAATTCAATTCATCCATACTGTCCACAAACACTTCCACATTTCAGCAAGGACTTTAACTGAACATGAACATAGGACCTGAGCTGAATAAAACTGTCTTTTTAAATTTCACATAGTTCATACTTGTAATTCATCTTAATATATTAAATCATATCTAAAGTAATACATTAAGTTATTCCAAATGTGTCCATCTTTCCAACAGTGGAAACAGTATTTACACTAACTTTGAAAGTAGTCCATCTCTGGGCCTGCCTGACATCTACTTTTAGCCAGATTTCAACTACACACACATTTCTTAAGTAAAACATGAAGGAAATTACTGCCAGACACAAAGTTAGTATTTTGATGATGTCTACAGGAAACACTAACTTGACTACAGGAGACATTTGACTTCATCTTTACTTCAAGAATTCATATTAATATTTTCTGTCTTGAAAGCTATATAGAGAACACTATACAGAAATTTGTAAGATGTAACACTAATACCATTTTTTAAAAAATGGAACCAGTCACAGGATTCAAACGGTAAAGCAAACATAGTGTCATTAGTACTTTTCATCAAAGAAAACCCTAAAAATGCTAAGGTAAAAGTACAGGAGGCATCATATAATTTGTAAATCATATTAAAGAGAAAAAAAATCCCCTAAACTTATGGGAGCCAGGAGAAGTAACTCACTTAGAAACCAGCAAGTTTTAAAAGACATTAATTTTATAAAAATGTACAAATCAGGTACACAAGATTTCTTTGGTTGTTACTACACCAGATGAAAAGATATAAAAATTATATCCACAGTTGACAGACAAGCACACACTGGCATCTCACAACTAGAAGATGTCAACATTGACCAGCCTGACTTAAGAGCAGTACTGACTCATAGATTGTTCTATACCATGGCCAGAACTCTAAAACCCTGTAGCTACTTAATAAGCATCAATGGGTTTAAACCCTGGACCTACAGGACAGCAGGCACAATGCACTGAATCCTTACTTAAAACTGGTGGGCCAAAAAAAACATACACATTTTACAGAAATCTCACATTTTCAGCTCCCACTTTTCATAAGAGACACCCAAAGAGTCCTATACTAAAAATTCCTCCTCAGATGCCAGATAATCACTGTGCACACAGATTCCTTTGTGAGTACCGCTGGCTTTTTTTGTGGGAACATCATCCAAAGAATTTTCCTGTATGAAATTCTGAGACTCTTCCAATCTGCAATATTAAATTCATTGCCTAAGTCAATGATAAGGAAGGGGACACCAAACAGCTCAAGCATCCACAAGATATTTTAAAGATAAATGAATTTCTACTTAACCTCTCAGACTAGCAGGAGGCTATTTACAGACCTGTCTGAAAATTAAGTGTCCCTCTCTTTAAAACGGTTCATTGTATACAGAACCTCATAACTGGTATTATTTCCCCTTTTATGAAAGTAAGATTTTTTCCCCTCTATTTTAAAATAGGCAACATGAGTTTGCCTTAGTCTTGTGTTCACATGTTTAATTACAACCATACTTTTAAAAATCACTTTTAAATTAAGTGATGGAATTCCGGTATGGTTTTCTTGCTGTAGAAACAGGTCTCAGTTTAATTGCAAAAGGCAACATTCTGTGAAAGTTTGCTGCTCATAGAAAATGAGATAAGCACATCATCATGGGCTAAACCTCAATGACTCCTTTCAGAACACTTTGCCAGGGCCAAAAAGACACAAGGAGTAAACAAACAAGTAAGAACATTGAACTTCGCACCAAGAAAAGAATTCACATACTTGAGCCAGTAAAATGTCCACTCGCCAAAGAAGTTGGTCCATTTTTCCCACTGCTTACCGGAGGCGAAAACATCTACGGGAAACAAAGAGATAGCACAGTTGAAAAGAGGACATCCGTGGCTTCAGAGTTCATCAACGATCTATCACACTCTCGATAAATAACTTGGAGTTAATCCTAAGGCTTTATTTAGTAAAACACATCGCCACCGCCATCCAACTTAAAGCTAAACCAGGCACCTCATTCCAACCTCCTCCCCCTCCATTACCACAGTTCTGTCTTCCTCCTCGGGTGACTTAAGACTACTAGACAGTCCTTCTACTTTCCGAACACAGTCCCCATGGCATTATCAAGACATAGATTGGGGGACAGCAGCTCCTCTAGACAACACCAATTTGACAAAGGAGAAGAAAGTTGTTTGTTTTATGCAGAAAACCGTGGACATAAATGTGGCGATGTCCATTTCCATCCTGTACAGGACTTGTCTGCCATACGTGCACCCAAATAAAAATAAAAATGCCACCTGCGATAGACTCTCACTTCAGCTCAAACATGAGAGCAATGTAGGCAAGTCTCTCTCTCTCCTCTCTCTCCTCTCTCCTCTCTCTCCTCTCTCTCTCTCTCTCTCTCTCTCTCTCTCTCTCTCTCTCCTCTCTCTCACTCTCTTTCACTCCCTCTCTCTCCAGCATCTATTTCAGCCTTAATTGGTTTTCGTCTTTTCCTGGTATCTAGTACATTTTGCACACCTTCCCTGAGTCAGAGCCTGCAAAAAAGCAAGATGGAATGGAGAAAGTGTAACAAGCAGAAAGGGGGCTGCAAAGCTGCCTACGGGCTATGCTTCCTGGCAAAACTTCGGAGAGCCATGTCTCCACAGGGTCTACAAGAGGAGCAGCAGTGGCAGCCAGCAGTGGCAGCCAGCAGCGGCAGCAGCGGCAGTGGCGGCAGGCGGCAGGAGCAGCAGGAGAGGGCCCCACTTGGAAGCTGGTTTGGATTTTATTTGTATATTTTGAGGATGCTTTTGCTTTTGCTTTCAAATGCATCTTACACCAAACTCATCTGGCATTAAAACTGCATCCATGCCCCTGGCATGTGTGGAAGTAGGAAGAAGTGGGGATGGAGAAGGACCCAGGGAGTACAATAGTTAAAACTCCACAAGTGTGTAAGTTCCTCTTAGTGCTGATTTCAAGACTGTGATTTACCAAAATAGTCCAAGACACTCTAAAGAATGTATTCACTATTTATGCTTAGGAGTTTCCAGACTCCCCCCCCCCCACTCCCAAAAAAAGAGGCAACCAGGAGGAAGTCAGGAGGACCACGGGTCCTTCCAACATACCACAGCACCATCAGCCTCAACTTCACAGCAACTAGCTCTTCTAGTCTCTATTTACTCATTTCTGAAATAAATAAATAAATAAATAAGATGTAGAGTGGTATACAAAGTTAGCAGTTCACGCTGTGTTCAGATGTGGCCAAGTTTTCCATGGACTTTACAATTTTAAGGGGTTTCTGATTTTCCTTTCTTCTGGAGTGAGATTCCATTATTTGGAGAAATTGGTAGGTAAAGAAATCAAGGCAAGTCATTAGACTCCTTAAAAAAAAAAAAAAAAAAGAAAGAAAGAAAAACCAAAAAACAAAAACTCGAGTCTTCTACATCCCAAAATTAGTTTTTTTTAAAAAAAAAAGCTTGTCAAAAGGAAAGGACCTTCACATTTTCCAAGGGTTCAGCCAATTAAAAATTACCCCCGTCTTTCACATTACTATGGGTTTCTAGCTGAAGTGTTGGGGGAGGGTTGTTTTTTTTTTTTTTTTTCCACAGCTGTTGTTAGTTTCCACCGTTCTTTCTTACCGCACTGAAATCCAGTAAATCACTCAGCTCTTTGTCCGTCCCTAAGGCAGCCATTCGCTGTTGGTGATGCATTTTAGCAAAATCACACAAACCTAGAAACATGGAAATAACCGCAATCAGAAAATCCAGTCCCAATCCTTGAAGAAAACACAATCGGATTTTTGGAGACTGGGGGGATGGGGGGGGTGGGGGGGGCTGGAGGAGGGGGGAGGGATACGGGAGCGGATGGGATTAAGGTAGAAAGGAGGGAGGAATGGGAGACTTGTTGGGTTTTGGTTTGGTTTGTTGGTTTGGTTTGTTTTGTTTTTTAATGGAATAGGCAGCAATAGCAAAAAAAAAAAAAAAAAAAAAAAAAAAAAAATAGCGATATTGTATTTCCAAAGACACGATCAAACTAGTAACATCCACTATAAAACCAAATCCTGGAAAGAAGGGGGGTAGCCGCTCTTCAGCGCATCAATTTATGCAACAGGAGGTAGAGCGAGAAATGAATGGATCACAGAGAAAAGAGAAACTACTGCACGAACCGGTCTCAACTTTCCCCCCACCCTCCACCCCACCCCCTCACACGCACACACTCGCTCGCACACACTCACAGCACTCGCCCCCCCCCCACCTCCTGCCCTGCAAAGTAGCTCGAAAGAAATTAAAGACCAGCGTCTCTAGAGTGCAAACCCGTCCACAGGGGGGTGGGGTGGCCTGGGAGGGGGAGCCGAGTGGAGGCTCCGGTCCTCCAATTGTCCCGCACCCCTAATTTGTGAAAGAAAGGGTTGTTTAAAAAAAAAAAAAAAAAAATTGAAGTCAGGCCCATTGGCAAAGTGCGCTGTGCCCCGGAGCCCGCCGGGCCCGGAGGGGGCGGGAGCCGAGGGAGGGGACGCCGTCGCTCCAGAGCTCCCGAACCCCGGCGGGGACGGCGGGGACCACGGGGCCCCGAGCCCCGAGCGCGGTCGCCCAGCACGGCCCGGCCCGGCCCCGCCGCGCATCCGCCCAGCCGGCCCTGCCGCGCCGCTACCTACCGCCCGCGCGCGACGAGGGGCTCCCGGTGCAGCGCCGGCGCCCAGGCGGCGGTCATGTCTATCCCCCTGCCTCCGCCACCACCACCACCACCACCTCTTCCAACGGCCGGCACCCGCGCCCGCTCCGGTTCCCCCGCCGCCGCCGCCGCCGCCGCCGCCGCCGCCGATCCGCAGACACACAGCCAAGATCCCTGACTCTTAACACCAACTCTCTTCTCCCGGGAGGGGAGGGGACGAGGGAAGGGGGGAGGGGGAACACGGCGAGGCGCACGGAATTGCAAGTTCAGCAAAGAAATGGGTGGGGGGGCTCCGGCGGGGAGACGCGGGCGCTCCGGGCCGGGCTGCCTGGGAAACACCCCCCCCTCCACCCCAGAAAAAAAAAAATCCCAACACCTCCCCCGTCGCGGTAAAAAAAAAAATAATAATAAATAAATAATGAAAACCCACCAAGGAAAATTCACCCAGCACCTCATTTTTCCCCTCAGATGGCCAGTTAACAATCTGAAGCCTGAACAGTTTCAGGGTTTGCCGGGTTCATCCATCGGAGGCACTTTGAAATTGATTCGAGTTTACATCCCCTCACTTCTGTGTGTCTCTCTCAGTGTGTGTCTCTCTCTGTGTGTCTCTCTGTCTCTCTTTCTGTCTCTCTCTCTCTCTCTCTCTCTCTCACACACACACACACACACACACACACACACACACAGAGCAAAGCAAGTTTTGCTTTGCTGCAAATACACGTGATGCATAAAGACTTTGCCAAGACGAACAATATTTTTCTTTTCCATACAGAAACCCATCCACATTTTGCTAGGGAGATATTTTGTTTGGGTAGTTTTGCGCTGGGGGGTGAAACCTGAATCGCAGACTTTCTTCCTTTCGCCCTTTTAACTCACTGAATCGTATAGCTGCAAACTTTGTTTTAAAAAGGAAAAGAAACAAGGTAATTTTAGGGAATGAATTTGGTTTTGTTTTTACACTTGGGTTCCTAGGCACTTTAACTCTGCGCTCGGCAGCACTTCAAGTTTTCAACTCAACATTTACCACTACAGGCCCTACATGCTCTTAAAACACACTTTTTCCCATCGCTTTTTAGGATAAAAATTAGGCTTCCCAATTATCTTTTCGTAATAACATGCGTGCTTTACCCAGTATATGCAACATCCACTATTTTAATGTTAAAAAACACATTTGTCCAACCCTGGTATTGCTAGATGTGCGAGTACGTACCGAAATGCATGCACACACGTTTTCCCATTGGCAATTATTTAATAGGTTGTTCCTTTTGTTTGAATAAAACATTGGGATCAACATTCTAAAAATTCCGTTCAATTACAAACAGTTTACTCTGACAGCAAATTGTAACGTTACCTTCAATGGCCACAAATATGCTCACAATATTCCAAGGAAAGAGACTTTTTAAAAAAGAGAGACAAAAATCTTCTGCAAGTACTTAGTATCTCACATGTGTATCCCCCAAAAGAGTATTTTAAGTAGTAGTCAGTCCTGTTCCAGGGTTAGCCACAGATTACAAGATTATGCACCTGGCTCTGGCTTTTGCATTTTCCATCGTAAAACCGTAACAAAATTCCCTCCCCCAAAAAAGTAACCATTAAAAAAAAAAAAAATCCAACAACTTTTTCTTATCGTTTATAAAAAATAATCAACACAGGATAGTTATAATTGTTCTTCAGTCTTGTTGGTTGTATTTTTTTTTCTTCTTTCAAAGTCCTAAACTTGTTCCAAGTTTAGAGGCGTCTCATCATCCTCCTCCTCCTCAACACCATCATTGACTCCCCCGAGGAGTCACATTGATAATAATAGGTTTCCCTGAAAGATACATTGTAATCCATTCACATCCGGGCACTGCGGCTTATAAAGAGAAGGCGCTGCGGCCGCGGCTGCTCCACCAGACAATGACTGGGGAGGGGCGGGGCGGGAGCGCGCGACCATAGAGTGGTAAACAGAGCGCCTAGAGAGGCCGCCAAGATGGCGGCACGCTAGGCCACGCCTCCTCCGGGAACTGGGGCGGTCCTGCAGGCGGGTGGGTCTCAGGTCGTCTCTCCCGGAGCGCGCCCGGCGCCCGGTTCCGTGTCCGGCCTTGATCTCTGACTCAAAGTGTTGTTCCCGCAGTTTGAATGAACTCGCCGGGAGGCCCGGAAGATACCGGTGCGAGCCACAGGCTGCTGGGTCCCCGGCCGTGTGGATGCCGATTTTTCAACCGGGCTTGAGCTGTATGGGAAAAAGGCCACCAAGCCAAGTGTGATCCTGGCCTGGAGGAGTGATAGGGTATGCTCCTCTTCCTCCCCGGTGCCCACCCCCTTTTTCATAAGCTCCCAGGGATGAGAGAACTTGGTTAGTGCAGAAGTCTTCCTTTAATGATGTGAGACTCACATGGCTCTTGTACCATAAACCATGGTGGACTCAACTTCCAGTTCTGGCCAAAATTACCTCCCCAAACCTGTTTGCTTACCAGCAAACAACAATGAGACTTTTGAGATGTCTGTATGATACCGATAAAGGTGACGTAGACATAGCCTGTGTCCATCCCTAATTTCTTAATGGCTCACTGATATCCCTAACCTAGCCATTTGAGAGTGTAGATTCCCTGGTCTCCAAAGAATAGTGTACGATTCCCCCAACAGAAAGCTTATTCTGTTCTAGACATTGTTATAAGAATTCAACAAATATAAGCCACATTGATGCTCAGAATGAAGCTAGAGTATTGGTCACCTCCTTACGTTACCTATACACAGCAACAGAAGCAAGTGTAATAGCAGAACCTGACCCAAAGCAGTTTATTAAACGGCATACATTTGCCTAAGTAAAACTATGATCTACGTTAAGATGTAGAGCCCACCTTAGATAGACGGTTTGTGACCAGAGTCCACACTCACCCATGTTCCCAAGCCATCTGGCAGTGGGAACGCCCTCATCTCTATTTTCTGATTGTAATTTGTTGCAGTGACAAAATTGAGATCTTTGGCTTCTATGTGAGTTTTTTACAGGACAAGAATCGGGACATTTATGGGTTATTTCACACATCATGAAGACTCCAGTCTTTTATCCCCATTCCACATTCTCATCTTAAAATAATATTTTACATTTAGCCACCACTTTATGCTGCATTATCACAGGCATTATCTCTGGTTCTCAGAGTAAGCCTCAGCAGGCTCCGGAAAAAATGATGTAATGAAAAGATCACAAACATTGGCTTGGGAAAAATATTCCATTGGCTCTACCTCTAATCAGCTCTGTGACCTAAGACTCCATGCCAATGACTTTTGCTGTAAACGCAGTGGCTAGATTAGATAATCCTGTAAAATCCCTTTTAGCTTTTAGGTTTGTAAGATTCACCCTCCTGAATTTCAAGGGCAGTAAATGATCTGTGCAGAAATCACTGATAAGATCAAGTGTGGGATCTGAAAGCACCCTGCTAGTCTAGTATTTTTCCCCCTGACCCCTTTTGATCAAAAAGAAGAAGAAACATACAACTCCTCTTCCTGTTTTAAATTAAGGGACAAATGTGGGTGTGTTAGTCTTTGTTTTTTCCTGAACTGTCAGATGATAAGTACTTTCTAATTATACTTATGAAAATTGGAGGCACCTTAGAAAAGGATATTTGAGAGGACACTGGAAAGCTTAGAAATAAAAGAGTTGGTGTACTGGATAAGTTTTTGGTGCTTTCTTGGTCTAAAGACTCCCATAGAAACCTGTCTGTATGTCCCAATATGAATGTGTGTCTTAGTCAACTCTGGCTGCTGTAACAAAGTGAGATCGACTGGGTGACTTGAACAACAGGCATTCCCTTTTCACAGTTCCAGAGTCTAAAGTCTGAGATGTGGGTGAAAACATGGTCAGGTTCAGCTAGGACTCTTCCTCTTCCTCTTCCTGGCTTGCAGATGGCTGCTTTCTAGCTGTACTCCCATGTGATTGTCTAAAAGAGAGCTCTGGTTTCTTTCTCTCATAAAATTACTCATCCAATCATAATGGCTATCCTATGACCTTATCTAAGCTGAATTTCTTCCCAAAGAAACTTCTGCCACTTCCCAGCACATTGAGGCTTCAGGACAAGAGTGGGAGGTGGGGACACAAACACACAAATATTTAGTCTCTAAAAGAGTAGATAGATATTTATGTGGAGGTCACATGGTTCCTTCCAACCTCAGCTCAGCAGTCCCCAAACACTGGAGCACCAGAATGAGGATGAGCAAATCAACAGTAGTGAGGGTGAGTGGGATGTAGACATGTGTTAGGATCAGCTGGCCAGAGCTGGTACCAAGGAATCCAATCCATGTGAGTACCATGGTTCTAGAAATCAGAAATCATGAGTAAATGGATAAATCCACTCTTCAGCTAGAGAGAAAGGTCTTGGAAATCCCCCCCCCCAAAAAAATTAGATGATGAGATCCTGAGTATAGTGTGTGTGTGTGTGTGTGTGTGTATTTCCCCATCATCTAGAGACTCACTGCCTCTTGTCCAGGAGCTCAGGACACTCTGTAATCTTTCCCTTCCTCAGCTGAGCTATCCTGAGACCTTTCCAGATCTTTATACCTAAAGAAGAATGTAACTGAACATGGGGCATACTTTAATTCCAGTGTTCTCAATATTACCATTAACATTTTAAACTCTGTTTTTAATTGGAATAGAATGGCATAACTTTCCCTCCTTGATTTTCTCCTTCCAACACTCCCAGATACCCTTGAACTCCTCCAGTGCCCCCCTCTCAAGTTGGTAGCTTCTTTGACTATTATCATTACATACATATGTGTGTGTGTGTGTGTGTGTGTGTGCACACGCGTGCGCGTGTGTGCACAAATATATATAAAGACAGCTTGCTCGGTCGATTTATGTTGTTTGTGTATACATGGTTTCAGGGATAATCACTGTGCATTAGAAAACCAATAAGGGGGGTCATCCCTTGGGAGAGGCTAATTATCCTATTTCCAGCAGCCATTAGTTACCTGAAGTTCTTTGACTAGAGATGAGATACCTAGAAAACTTCGCCCTCCACGTTACCATCTTCATGGATATTGGCCTCATTCCATTCTTGTTTATGCAGCCATTTCTAGGAGAGACTATTTCACAGCAGACTTCTTGGTATTCTGGCACTTAAACTCTTTCTACCCTCTTTTCAGCAATGTTCTCTGATCCATAGGTGCAGGGGCTGTGATGTAGATGATCCACTGGGGCTGGGTCCCTATGATCTGTTGATCTCTGAGTTGTGTCCAGGTGTGGTTTTCTGTGATGATCCATTTGCTGTAAAGAGAGACTTCTTTGATGAGTGGTATTTACATTTTTCTAGGTATATGATTTAGAATGTAGTGAGGAATTATGCCCATCTAGCAAAGTTCCCCTAGTAAATTTTTTCTAAGGTCTATGCTCTCTAGCACTGGGAAGCTGTCTAGGTTTCCAATACCAGGCATATTTTCCTTCTTGTTGAGTGGGCCCTTAATCCAATTAGACAGCTTTGGGTTGCCACCAGCATCTGAGTGTCACTTATTACACCATTATACATATCTTGTCAGGCTGGCTATGAACTTGTGGTTCATAAGTGTTGCAGCTGGATAGGACTATTGTTTCCCTCCCTTGGAGCTTACATAGTATTTTCTTTCATGCAGAGAATCCTTTTTTGGAGGCAGACTCCCACACTCAACACTACCTAATTCATGGTGCCAAACCTATAGTCAAGGTGGTCCATACACATGTCACTTCCTCTTCTATCATTTGGTGACTTTAGGCAAGTGCCACAGCTTCTCACCCTTTAAGTTACTTGTGTCCTGATACCTTATGTGCCTGGTTTCAATCACATGACGTGTGAAATGCTTTGAAAATGACAGAGTCCTATTTAGTGTGTTCCGGTTTGAATAGAGAATGTCTCCTGTAGGCTCAGATGATGGTTTTGAGGGAAATGTTTGGCTATTGAGGAATATTCCTTTATCAACTCATTGATCCCTTAATAGGTCATAATATGTTGGCATTTTGAGGATGTAAGAGAAAGTAGGAGGTGAGTCACTGGGGACATGGCTTTGAAGGGGCTATGTATGATCCCTTCTTATATTCCTTTCTCTCTGCCCCCACCCCCGTGTGCCACAAGTTAAGTAGACTCTCTCAGGTGCTCCCACACCATGATGCTTTACCTGCTCAAAGACCCAACATCAACAGAACCAGGGACTACAAAATGACACCTCTGAAAGCTAGAGCCAAAATTAATTACTGTCCCTTTTAGAGTGTTTACATAGGGTATTTTGGTAGAGCAATCAAAATCTGACCATCACAAAATGTAAAAGCATCATTTCAGTGAAGAATGCCTGAAGATCAGACTCTTCTTTCATGAGCCTGAAAAGAATGGTAATATTGAGACCTCCCTGGGTTCACAAAAAAGATCAGACATTGGAGGGCACTTGGACCCAAACCTCCATTTATAGTTGTGGATGTCACGAATCAACTGCTATAGCCTGCCCAAGGTCATCTCATTAATTGAGTGGCAGAGGTAAAAGGAGTCCTCAGTAATTGAATGCCAAGCCAGAATCTCGTAGCAGTCTCCCTCAGATTCTACCCCGTTCGTTCAGTTGGCTCTACCTATGTTAAAACAACAAAGGCAAACACAAACAAACAAGGAGGAATCGGCTCTCTGCTGTGCTCATAAAATAATGTGACAAGGAAAAGCCAGTAAACAGTCTCTGAGCACCTGCTTTGCAGCAGAGACTGTACTCCTAGGACCCGAGGCAAAAGTGTTGGCAAAGAAAACAGGATGACAGAAATGTCAAGGGCAGTCTTGACTGAGGCTAAGTCTCAGGGAGGACGATGCTGCCTATGGCAGATGTGTACAAAGAAGATGGCTGCCACGAATGTTTTCAGGTTAATCAAACCAAGGGACAAAGCAGTCAAGACTTCATTAATGCCGAGTCTGAAAGGCTAGGGCCTCCCACAGCAACTTAGTGCTTCCCAAATTTGGTTAGTCTCATGGTAATCTCTGAACTTGTTAAAACTCACCTCGCTGGGATTTCTGTGACTGTCTTAGTGTCACTACTGACAAGTGACCTTACCTAGTTTGGTGGTGTTACCCACAAGGACATAACAGAGGCCATAGTTCTGCCCATACAGGGACTCCAGTATTATCCATTTGACATTTATGACCTCTGGGTCAAGGAAACTTAATCAAATGGGTCTGCAACCTTGGCTACATCTGGGCCTCACAAGGTCAACACATTACCCCTTTCTGTCCTGCCATGCTGGTGAGCCCAGTCTTTGCCATCTGGGAAGCTTTTTATACTGTTAAACCTCTAGGAACCTTCCTATGTGGGATCATTGGAAGGTATCCCTGTTGACAGACCTCAAATGCAATCATGCCACCACAACAAAGTTTGAGAAAAGTGGGATCCAGTGAGACCCTGTCCTTGCTGCCTCACAGATTCCCACACTATTTGCTTGCCTTCCCACATGACAAGCTTGTCATACCAAGGAATTTTGGGGGAGGTCATTTTTAGAGAACTTTGAGGCTCCTTAGCTATCCTTCTCTACGGTAAAATTGCTTTTCCCACCATATATTCTGTTTGGAAGTGGTCCTCCACACCTGTGTACTCCTCAGCCAAGAACTGACTACATTTCCCTGAGTGAGAACAATAAGTTCAGAGTCTTCCTCACTGTGGACATAACTCTAAAATATCTAGGTATTAAAATTTTAAAAATACAAATGGACCATTGCGATCATTACTGGTCAATGGTTGTTTTTTTTTCTTTCCTTTTTTTTTTCATGAGATGACATACCAAGTGTTTATATCACTACACATGGGTTTTCTGGAACTGTGTTAGTGAGTGAAAAACACAATCATACTATGATCCGAGGATATTTTAAAATGCATTTAGTTCTCAAGATAACTTTAGAGGGCAAGAAGACAGAAATTCTTGCTACATATTTGAAGACACTGGAGTACACAGGAATGAAGTATCTTGCACACTTTCATGAGGTGAGTAAGGTGAGTAAGCTCTGATTGAGGCCCTATACATGCCCTTGACTCAGTTGCCCTTGGCTCTGCTGCACCTGTGCCCCAGCTTTCTCATCCACCTCTTCCCTCATCCTGCTCTAATGGTTCCTCTTTGCTGGCATGCCTCACTGGCTAGGATAATCTTGGATGCCGCTCCTGCCTCATAGTGATGTGTATGTGGGGAATTAAAAATAACTACTCCAGTAGCTTACCTCAGAATTAAGGTAATTATTAGATCAATGACTTTCCTTTTAAAATAATGTTCTGTATTCCAAATCTCAGTAAAAAATGGGCTTTGGATTATCAGCAGTCTTGGCAAATCCACATTATATCCATGGGCCATTACCATCGATAATTGAGAATACATACACATGTTAATCAATCATTTATTCCTGCCTCCCACCTCTCCTGCATGATCCTAGATGTTGTCTGATTCAGCCTTAAAATTGGGAAGCCCAGCCCCATTTTATCACCCTCTATTATACAGAAATATAATTGCAGATATGACAGAGTTGGAGGAAGTTGAGAGGAAGGAGGGCTGTGCTGAAATTCTTCCCAGAGCCGCTGGCAATAATTTTATACTATAGCAACATTTCATTGTCTACTAAAGGTATCATTTCCACCTTTTCCCTGTAGCTCAGGAAAACAAGAAATAAAATGAACACAACATAAAATGTAACGGGCTGTACTTCCACATTCAATTTGTGTCGAAAGCTGTCCCTTTGGGGGATAGAAAAAATACTGGATTGAGAGCAAAATGCCAGATTGAAATCTTGCCAACACTGTGGTCATAGACACACATGCTTGAAGCCCTGGAACCAAGAACATTTTAGGGATAGATGATCTTTGATGGTGGAGGCTATTCGGTACAATGTAGGCTCTTTAGTTATTCCCCTGGCCCTTGCCCCTGAATGCCAGTAGTGTTCCACAACCTCACAAGTTGTGACAACTAAAACTGCCCCTGTATAATTTGCTATGGCTAAATTACCCTGGCTGGGAACCATTGCTGTAAACAAACCCTATGAGTTACTCACAACCATCATCCCATCAGTTATAAAGACAAGGGCTACTTCATTGTATAGAGTTGTAACCAAATCAAATGTGTCCACACTAACTTGTAAATTACGAGTTATTCGTTAATGCAGTAACAATGTATTGCCTTTATTTTTATTTAGCCTGTGCTGCTTTTGAGAGTTCTTCATGCAATCTGAAATACAGGATTTATTAAACCTGTAATATATATTTCTGAAGATATTTCTAAAGGAGAATGTGAAACAGTTGTAACAGATGGACTAGGCAGCCACTTCCCATTCAGCACTGTCAATAAACTAATAGTTAACTTCGCTCTGTTTCATAACCACAGGCTGCCTCCCAGCCTCTGGCTAGTCCGTTTAGCAAAGGGCTGATGTCAGTCTCAAGGGGAATCAGGTGCACAGATATTTGGCATCTCTATGACTAGAGGAAATCATCCCAAAGATCATGTCTCACCATCCTAGAGCAGGAGATCCTCTCCAGTTAGAACGCACAGCACAGGAGGCAAGTGTCCCTGGGGTGAAAGCAGCTCCCTTACAGGCTTTGAAAAACTGAATGGCCTCTGGATGTTGCTCATCACTGCTTGCCGTGAATGATGCTCCTTGGTTCACCCTTCTAGACCAAGTGCTTCCTGAAGGTAGAGTCCTTCTGTGCTCTTCCCTGTAGCCAGTGAAATACATAAGGAAGCCTTTACCCAAAGTAGGCACTCGGCACAATTTTATAAAACTACTGGATAATCATTCTGCTATATCTTTTTTTTTTTTTTTTGAGACAGAGTTTCTCTAGCTTTGCACCTTTCCTGGAACTCCCTCTGTAGTCCAGGCTGGCCCCGAACTCACAGAGATCCGTCTGCCTCTGCCTCCAAGTGCTGGGATTAAAGGCATTAATTAAAGGCACCACCACTGACCGGCTCTCATTCTGCTATATCATACAAAAAAAAAAAAAAAAAAAGCTGTTCTAAAGACCACAGGATAGAAAGATTCTGCATATAAATATTGCTGGTAGAATTAGTTTATCAACTGAAGGTTGGAGAATAAAGGTAAAATTTTCACTCCAAATAACATGTAATATTCACAATGTAAGCAGGGTAAATATTTTTTTAGGCAAAAAAAAAAAAAAAAAGTGCAGGCTAGAAATAAACCAATAATCAGACTCAATATTGATTAGAATCTGATGTGTTCCATCACGTTTGCCCTTTTGGTGGATGGATGACAATTGAAATGCTAGAGAATATTTATCTCCTATAACAATTATGCTAAATTAATTCATAATGCACACTCAATAACACTGTTTACATATACTCCTATTGCTAGGGAGGAGCTATCTAATTCATTTTCACACATGAAAATTCAGTAAGTTTATATAATTATACTACCCTCCCTAGAAATGCTGATAGAGTCTCCTCTGCACATCTCAGAGGGAGGGGAGAGGCAAACAGTGGGCAACATCATTTACCATATGTTCAGCAACACTCACAGCTCAGAGTCACAATGGGCAGAGGTGAGCGTGGCTGTGCCATACTTCATTGTTGGAGGATATGATGCATTTTAAGTTAATATTTATTTTTTTCCAAGACTCATATTTCAGCTTCTCTAGAAAAATAAGCAAATAAACAAATAATTTAAATTTGTGGGTACATTAGAATTTATCCTCATCTTTCAAGGGAACCTGTACACTAATGTCTGGTTAAAAAAAAAATGTATTGTTCGTGAGGGATCAATGGGACAAATTATCAATTGAAATGAATACAGAAGTTTAAGAGAAATTTTCCAACAAATTAAAAAGATATATTATGTATAAAGGTGAGTGGACTTTTATAGTTCAAGGCCAGCAGATTTAAAAAGTAACCACACATTATCATATGCTCACAATAATAATGAATATTTTTTTATTCAAAATATTTTCTTCGTAACTTTAGTCCCCCAGAGACAGCCTAGGGATCACCAGAAAACTCACAAAATTCTGTTTCCTAAGGCTAAGTAAAGACGGTGGAATCACTGTTCTCAGCCCTAATCCTAGGCCTGTCAAACAACTTTGTTTAGCATTGGGTACCATAAGTTTCACCTCTGGGTTGGACTAACCATGTCCTCTCTGGTTGATGAGGAAAAGGTTGTTGCTGATACAAAACACTGTCATCCTATGATAACCACCACAATTCCAAACTTGTTAATTCCTAAGAAATTAACTCAAACAGAAAAAACAAACAAAAACCCCACAACTATTTTGGAAGGTGGGTTAACAGCTGTAACACATGTATAATCATCCTAGAAACTATAGACTATGTGCCTCAGTTACCTCTCCAGGGTACTAACCCTGTTTCTAAACTCAGCTTTTCATTCAAGGGGTGTTTTCCAACACCTGTGAACAAATGGTCTTAGTCCTGTGAATGCTGATTAAAAAAAAACTATAAATCTGTCTCCTTCACTGGGCATCTACCAAGGAAAGCAGTGCACCGCACTTTCTCTTTATTCTATTAATGGGAAATCAGCAGGACTATCCAAAAAGCTCTTAGACCACAAACAGATAATATATTAACTTCAGCACTTTAGGAAAATTCTCAACACCCATTTTCTTTTCTTGGCAAACATTATAGAAGACATGCATATACTGATATTCTGAGGGATTGATGACTTTGGCTTGTCAGCAATGCAGTTTGTTCAATAGTCAGTTAAATTGTCAGCCATACTAGGCTCTAAGACCCAATAGTTTTCAAGATTCACGATGCAAACAGAAAATTAGACCCATCTAGCATTTTGCCACAGTGTTTTCACAATATAAGATTTCAGCTATCACAGACCAAAATGCCATCTTGAGATAAACAAATCTTGAGTATGTTGTAAAGGAAGTAATTGAGTTAAATAATCTGTAGGCTAATCAGTCAGTTTGAGACATTTTAAGATTAAAGGAGACGGACACATTTATTTTTAGTTCCATAAAAGTCTGCTTTGTGGCTTATCTCGATTTATGTGTTTTTATAGGATATATTAAACAATGAAATCATTGTGCTATGGGCTGTGGACACAGTGACAAGCAACCCCATCCTGCCTTTGAAAAGGTGTTATCTTTCAAAATACAAATGCCCAAGGGCAGGAGTTTGTTTGATTCATTGGGAACCTACACAAGCTTTCCGTAAGTATAGGTGTCCAATAAATAAAGTGCTGGTTAGAACCCCAGGGGCCCATGTGATAGTCGGCAGTGATGCTGGGGATGAAGTGTATCCTCTCTAAATACATATGTTGAGGCCTAATGTCCAGTATGAAGCATTGGGAAATGGAGCATCCACAGTAACTAGGTCATAAGGATGGAGCTCTTATGAATTGATTTAGTGCCTGTGTCAAAAAGACCCCAGAGAACTCTGACTACCAAAGGAAAATTCAACTAAAAAGGCCAACATCTGCAAATGAGGCACTAGTCCCTTGATATTTACCTTCTTGTCACTAGAACAGTAAGGTACTCATGCTTGTTGTTGAAGCCTTCCAGTCTATAGTAATTTGTTGCAGCAGCCAGGACTAAGATAGTGGGCATATACTGTGCTATGTATGGAGTGGGCATAGCCACAGCCAGCCTTGTGGCCTGAGACTGGTTCCACTGGGAAAACCCAGAGTCAATATGGAAAGATCCAAAGCCAAACAGAGGCAGGTTTTCATGAAAGTCTTTGGAGGTAATGGTCTCAGCATGTCCTTCAACACATGCACACACACACACACACACACACACACACACACACACACACACACACACGGTGTGGGGGGGACTTACTTTCTGAATGGCTTCTGCTGCATAGCAGATTAATCAGGCAAGTGTAATGAAGAATGGAAAGAAAAAACTTTCCTCCAGGAAGTTTCTGGCTGAGGGAAGGCCAGGCAGGCTCACATGGTTGAGAGAGGCGAGCATGTGTGCTTATTTGTGGCTAACAAGCGTTGCAAGGGATACTATATTGAAACGGGTAAAAGAAGCTAAACTTGAAAATGCAAGCAGAAAGAGGCTGGAGTAACACACTCATAATATGCTGCAGACAGAGGTGATTTGCAAACTTACCCCATTCATTCTGCCTCAGCCCCACTGGCCACTCCGCTGCCTCCTGCATGCCAAGCATTCTTCCCAAGGCCCCTTGCTTGGCTTGGAGAACTGTTTGTCCTCGGTATCTGCAGGGTTCCTTCCACCTCTCCACCAGGACATTTTTTCCTAATGTCCCCTTCCTTGATATGCTTCCCTAATCACAGTTAATCCATGCTTGCTTAACTGTTGTACTGGCAACTTTTTCCAGTCAACGTGACACCAGCTGGAGTCATCAGAGAGGAAGGAGCCTCTGTGAAGGAAATGCCTCTGTGAGATCCAGGTGTAAGGCATTTTCTAAATTCGTGATCAATGCAGGAGGGCCCAGCCCCTAGTGGGTGATACCATCCCTCGGTTGGTGGTCCTGGATTCTATAAGAAAGCAGGCTAAGCAAACCATGTGAAGCAAGACAGTAAGTAGCACCCTCCATGGCCTCTGAATCAGTTCCTGCCTCCAGGATCCTGCCCTGTCTGGGTTCCTGTCCTGACTTCCTTCAGTGATGAACAGCAATGTTGAAGTGTAGGCCAAATAAACCCTTTCCTCCCCAGCTTACATTTTGGTCATGATGTTTCACTGAAGCAATAGAAACCCTAAGACAACTGTCAGCCTTTTTTTCTTAATAGAATTTATCACCATCCATAGTACAATGTTTTTGTTTATGTTTAGAAGTGTCCATGAAGGCAGAAGTGTTGTCTCTTTGTCTAGTAGAATCTAGAAGAAAAGCCAGTCTACAGTAGGAACCAGAACAAATGAACAAATAAATGAATGAATAAATGAATGAATGAATGAACGAATGAGACTTACACCAGGAAAGATACTTTCTTTTGTTTGTTTGTTTGTTTTTTGTTTTGTTTTGTTTTGTTTTTCGAGACAGGGTTTCTCTGTGTAGTTTTGGTGCCTGTCCTGGAACTCGCTCTGTAGACCAGGCTGGCCTCCAACTCAGTGATCCTCCTGGCTCTGCCCCCTGAGTGCTGGGATTAAAGGCGTGGGCCACCACTGCCCAGCTAGGAAAGATACTTTCTATGAGTCTATGTGATGATATTTACAAAGACCTTTGGCATCTTGATAACATAAATTCATTCATGTAGAAGCAGATCCTGGTTGTGGAGGATCAATTTCCCTGGCCTAGTACAAGTAGAGGGTTTTCTGCTAGGGACTGGTCTTTCTTCCCATGTCCCTTTCTTGTAGGCTGACTCATTTGGTGAATTTGGATGACATTACTGAGCATGCTCGGTGGCTCCCTAGCTGATCCTTTCTTTGGTAGATGCCACAGGATGTCAACAATCTGGTCTGTTCATTCATGAGCTCAGCTTGGAGCGGACCTTTATTGTCCACCTCCATGTGTGATGGGGCTGGTGTCTCCTCCCACTCATGGGTGAAGTATTAGGGAGCTCTCTGGGCATCTAATCTAAAGCCACACTCTCTCACCATCTGTCTTAACTCCTGTGTGTTTCTCCATTGGCTCCAAACTCAGAAGTTAATAGAAAAGATGCTGTAAATTAACTTGACTCAAAGAGCTCTGCCAGAGAAATGTCCACCAAGATGGAAACGATTACACACAGGAAAGAGGCTAGCATGGCAACGTGAGACATCAGACAGGGAAGATTCTGGGAGAGCAGTATGTTATTCCAAGACTTGGCTCTGTAACACGTGTCATGTACCATAGTTTCAGCAGTATTTCATCTGTGCTGCAATTCTAAATGATGAGAACTGAGCATTGTCTACCAAGTTCAGAATGCAGCAATTCTGCCAATAGGGTGGATACTCAAGCACTCACTCACCTGTTCCATGGTGAACAGTCAGCATGACAAGCCCAAGAAAATCTCCCAAGATTCACTGACACTCAAGTCAACACCAACATTGCAGAGCTCCACAGAGCTCTAGCTGACTCGGAGTTTCTTTGAGTTTAAAGAGTTTAATTGGACTTAGAGTCCCAGAGAGAGAAGAGTCCATCATGGTAAAAAAGCATGCAGCAAGTAGCAGGCATGATAGTACTAGCAGGAAGCTGAGTGCTCCCATCTTCAAAGGCAAGCATGAAGCAGAGAGAGCCAACTGAAAGTAGACCAGGCTATTTCCTCTCATTGCCTACCCACAGTAATATACTTCCTCAGCCAGGATGCACCACTTCCCTTGCCCCATCAAAGGGGACCCAATGTTCAAGTCCATGGAGGGTATTTTCTCATTCAAAACACCATAATACTATTGACAGATATTTTCCCATGTAATGGATAAGGAAAGTGAAACCCAAAGATGGCAGGCTGTATGGTGTCAGATAACATTTGTCAATAAACATGATGTAGAATTTCTGCTGGGCAGTGGTGGCACACAGCTTTAATCCCAGCATTTGAAAGGCAGAGAGAGAGAGAGAGAGAGAGAGAGAGAGAGAGAGAGAGAGAGAGAGAGAGAGAGAATGAATTTCTTGAAGCAAATTAAATATAAACTTGATTTTATTTGTGATGGTCATTAATCCTTTCCACTCTTAGAAATCCTCATCATCCCCTTTTAAAGCCCCCAAAGATTTTAATTAATTCAAAAATCGTTATCACTTTCAATGCCCAGTTTCCTGAAAACCTGAGACACTTCAGCCTGTGTTAGCTAATGAAACATCCATTAGCATTGAACACTTCATCATCAGGATTGAGCCATAATGTAAGTGGAAAATACAGCTAGGATTATGAAGATTTCCTTAATAATTAATCTTAATATCAATTACATGATATTATACATCATGTTGAAATGGTTATTTTTTTATATTTGGAGTTAATTAGAATATCACAGTAATTTCACCTACCTACTTTTACTCTTCCAATGTGACTCCTAGAGAATGTGCTGTTGATGTGGGTCCTATACTGTTTCCATCTACTACTTCTGGAGAAGGCAGTGTGATGTGATTACTTGAGAATACAGTAAACTTACATTTTGATCATGGTGCCATATACCTTCAGCCTATAAAAAGGTAGAAAGTGCCAAATGAGATGCCACTAGGGGAGCTGGAGAGATGGCTCAGAGGTTAAGAGCACTGACTATTCTTCCAGGGGACTTTAGTTCAATTCCCAGCAACCACATAGCAGCTCTCACCTGTCTATAACTCCAGTTTCAGGGGACCCTGTCACCCATGGCAAAAACATAAGCGCACATTTTAAAAAAAGATGTTATCAGGGAAGTCTGGGGGAATAGAACTAGTGTAGGTAGCAAAAAGGGCTTAGGAAGAAAAAGGAATGTTACTGATTGGGAATTCATAGGAGGGATGTAGAAATGGTCTACTAGCTGTGTAGAAATCAATTTTAGAAACCAGAGCAGCTTTTGTTCTAGAACACATTGGGTCTATGATGGTCCGAATGAGGAATGTTCCTCCCAGTGTCTGGCACTTGAATCCTTTGGCTCTGTGGTTGGTTCTGTTTTGGGAGGTTAAGGTGGGATACCCTTGCTGGAGAAAAACCCATCACTGTGGCCATGCCCTATGGGCCTCTCTCTGTTTTGTGCACGTGGCTGAGGATGTGACCTGACCAGCTTCTGCTCCAGCTTCCTTGACCATGGCCTGCTGCCTCTTGCTTCACCATCAGGAACTCGAGGGAATGTGACATACATTTCCGTATAGAAGAGGCTGCTATATATAAACCACGGGACTATGACATGAAATCTAATATTCAGAGAACAAATTCTCAGCAGCTCCCTTTCACCATCCACCAGGTAGGCCAGCTGCTTCCTACCCCATCAGCCTGTCTGGCTTGTCTGGGACTTTCACCTACCCAGTTTCCAGCAAAGTGGGTTCCTTCTCACCCCAAAGGACTGAGAAAGCTTCTGCAGTATCCTTCTGGAATCAAAGCCCAAATAAACTCTTTCTCCTTTACATCGCCTTGGCTATGGTGTCTAATCACAATAGTTAGGTAACTAATTCAAATATTAAAAATAATAATATTCAGCACATTGAACTGTTGTGATAAGAATGAAGAGGCAAAAATACCCCATGATTTTTTTATTTAGTGTCAATTTGGGTGTTTCATATGCCTAAAGATAGCTTTATCAAATCATATTTGAGATTCAATAAATGTCACCATACAAGTGTATAATTTGGTACATTTTGTCATATTTCTGTGACATGAAATCAAATGAGAAGATGTCCATAATCATCCATTCCCAGAGCTCTTCAGGGACCAGTGAGGGGGTTCCACAGGTGTACGTGCTTGTCCCCGAGTCTGATATCTAAAACTCAGATGGTAGACAGGGAGAAACAACTCTTGAAGGTTGTCCTTTGACCTCCATAGGTACTCTGTGATATGTGTGTGATCTCAACACACACACACACACACACACACACACACACACACACATACACACACACACAAATGTAACTTTATAAAAGTACCTCAGAATCCTGTGACATTTCTCCTCACTCCTCCCTGCCTTTTAAATCCCCGCTGTATCCCCAGGCAACCAGACATCCATTTTCTGTTTCTATAGTTTGCTTGACCTGAATTTGCTTACAACATAGTCTTAACAGTATATTATCTTTATTTTTGATCTAGCTTCCTCAGTTCAGGCTAATGACTTTATGATTCATCCATGTTATGTCATGTTTCAACATTCTCTTCATCTCATTGCCAGAAAATACAGATGTACACCAACATTTGTTTTTCTTTTTACCTTTTACTGGTCACTTGTGTTGTTTCCCGTTTGAGACCATTAGGAAGGAAGTTGCTATAGACATTTGTGACAAGTGTGTGCATAGCAATATCCTTCCAGGGCTAGAGACATGACTCAGCAATTAAGAGGGAATTTTGCTCTTGGATAGGACCTGAGTTTTATTCCCATGTTGGGAGGTGCATAACCAGCTTTAGGGGGACCTAAGGCCTCTGACCTCCACAGGCATCTGCACTCATGCACACACACACACACACACACACACACACACACACACACACACACAATCTTAAAAACAGAAACATACTTTTATTGTTCTTGGGTAAGTGCCTGGCTGTGAGCAGAATAATTTCACAGTCAGGTGTTTCCCCTTTCTGTGATGGTTACTGTTAACTGCCCACTTGGCAGAATCTGGCATTGCCTGGGAGACAAGCCTCTGGGCATATCTATGGGGGATTGTCTTGAGTTCATTACCTGAGCTGGAAAGAGTCCACAGTAGGTGGTGACATCCCCTGACTGGGATCCTGGACTGGACAGGGAGATATAGGGGGACAGCAGCAGTGTTCACCTCTCCCTGCTTCCTGGTGTTGACCAGCTGCTTTAGGGTCCTGCCACCAGGAATCCCTGCTGTGAGGGACTGTCCCCTGGAAAGGAAGGTCAGGAAGAACACTTTCTCCCTTAAGTTGCTTTTGTCAGAGTATTTTATCACAGCAGGCAAAGAAATTAAGTTCTTAACAAATGTTCCACTATTTTTCCAAGATGGTTGTTCCATTTCATGCTTGTACCAGCATTATCAACAGCGTATTTGGAAGCATTAAGCACTCCAACTCCTTTATTAACAGTACTAGATAGTTTCATTTTACTCACTATGTGGATAGTAATTTTCCATTGTAGTTTTAATTGCATTTCCTCACTCAGTAATATTTTGGAGCATATTATATATGATTCTTTGGCATCAGCTTATTTCTTTGGGGAGGTGTTTGTTTAAATCTGGTTAAGTTTAAAATTTGTGAGGTTTTTAATGTTTGCATTTTAAGGGCACAGGGTATATTCTAGATGCAATTAATTTATCATGATTATGATCTGGACATATTTTCTCTCAGTCTATGGTTTGTTATTTCAGTCTCAGTGTCCTTCATGTAGAAGACTGTAATTTTGAAGAAGTATGTTATATAAATTTCTTCTTTTTCTAGATCATGTGTTTAGTTTTATAGCTAAAATATCTTTTTACAACCCACTTTTTGCCTCCTAGACGTTTATAAATTTAGAATGTTCATTTAATCCTATCTAGGTTTTCATTTCAGACTCATTTTGAGTTCATTTTTCCATGGTATCAGGTATACCTCCAAATTATTTTTTTTCCATATGGAAATCCAGTTGAACCTACATTGTTGTAGCAAAACCTACCATTTGTGCACAAAAAGCCTCTCACCTTTGTGGAAAGTGAGTTTTCTTTTATGATTATGCTAACTCTTATGGTTGTGTATGTGTGTATTGTCTTGTAATGAATATATTAGTAGCTACTTAATAAACCATAGAAATACTTTTTCAATTTATACAAAAATAGCCTGCTCAGGTTTCATCGAATTGTGTTGTGTCTGTAGGTCAATGTGGGTTGAAATGACATCTTAACATGATGAACCTTTGGCCCTTGTATAGTTTGTATCTCAGGTCTTTGTGGCTTTGCAAACAATTGTTTTTATTTTTTAATTCTATGTATAATTCTTACAAACTTTTCTTAAATTTATATGTATATATAATTGAACACACATATGTGTGCGTGCGTTAAATTTAATTTTCCTTTGCTTTTAGCAGTGTGCAGAAGGAGAACTAGTTTTTGTCTAAATTGTAGTGCATTCTACAACCTAGCTGAACTTCTAATAGTCTTAGTTGTTTAGGGGGAAGTAGGGTAGATAGAACCCGGTCTACTACACACTGCAGATGATCCTGCCTTCAGTGAAGGACAGTTTGATGTCTTCATTTCCAAACATAATGTTCTTTTTTATTCCACTTATAACTTTACTAATTACAAAATTAAATAGGAACTTGAGATAAGCTGGGTTTATTTTGTTGTTCGTTTGTTTTACTTTGCTCCTGTTTTTAGAGAGGACTACTTTTTTAGTTCTCAGTATTATGTGAATTGTAGAGTTTTTTGTTTGTTTGTTTGTTTGTTTGTTTGTATCACAAATACCCTTTATCAGGTCATGCAAGGTTTTATTTCTGATGGTTTCTATTTCTTGATTGCTGAGATGTTTGGGAGCATCTTTTTAGTTTTTCATTTTAACTAGTAATATTCTCTTGTAGGCAGAGTTTTTCTGTCCCACCAGCCCACTCACAAATTTCCACACAGAGACTTAATATTAATTACAAATGCTTAGCTGGTAGCTCAGGCTTATTACTAACTAGCTCTTACAACTTAAATTAATCCATTTTTATTAATCTATTTGCTGCCCCAAGGCTCATGGCATTTACCTCTGTGGTGTGTCCAGGCAGCTGGCTGTTTCTGTCAACTTACATTTTTTTTTTTTGGAAGCTGCTTGCATGCACTTCTTGTTTTTATTTTTTATTAGATAGTATTATTTCCTTCTTGGGTCTCTGAGGGAGTTGAAGATCAGTTAGTTATAGTTATAATTATCTTTGTTAAGGACTTCAGAAAAACTCACTAAAAGCTGTAAGTGTATAAATTTGAAAGACGTTATAAGACAGTTCCGTTAGCAATATAAGTTAGGATAAAAAGTGAATCAGGTACATTCTGGACTTACCAAAATAGGATAGATAATGGAATTATTTTCTCTGAATTTGTCAAATACAAATGGACTAGACATTGTTTAGGTATTTATTGTTTGTATATATGGTATATAGTTATTGTACTTTTGTATATAGTTTTTCTTACATTAGTTATAACTTTTTCCTTTTTTTTCTTTTTATTAAAATAGAAAAGGGGAAATATAGTGATATTTTATTTGTATTGAAATGTGATTTTATTTGTATGTCAATAAAGTTGCCTTGAGGTCAGAGCAAGCCAGAGCAGAAGCTGAGCAATAGTGGGGCACGCCTTTAATCCCAGCACTTGGGAGGCAGAGCTAGGAGGATCTCTGTGTGTTCAAGGACACAGCCAGCATGGCAGACACATGCCTTTAATCTCAATAGCAACCATAGAAGACCTGGAGGTCTGTGCAAACAGGCAGTGATGAGGAGGTCATGTGGCTGGGTTTACAACCAATGAGAAAACAGAACAGAAGTAGCTCTCTGGCAGAGAGGAAGAACAGCAGAAGCAGTGAAGGGTAAGGTTTTCCGCTCTTGCTCTGACCTCGTGGTTTTTAACTCTGCAATCGGTGCTGTGTTTCTTATTTAACAAGCCGGTTACATCTACAGTGTCTTCCTTACTTTCTGTCTGTCTGGCAACTCTCCACTCCACCCTTCTTCCTCCCAGCATTCTCAGTTTGGCTTCCTCACCTAACCTTATCCTATTCAGCTATTGACTAGTCAGCTTGTATATTAAACCAACCATAGTGACATATATTCACACAGTATAAAGGAATAGTCCATATCACAAAAGATGAGTTATAAATATTTATTATCATTTAAAGGGAGTTGGTTACAAGTTGTTATTGGCAATGGTCAGGAAAAAAGCTGAACTCTAGTGGTATATTCTCTGCCCATGACCTTGGGCTATAGGGCTTGGAAAAGGCAGTGCTTCCTGCCTATGTACATGACCTCTTATAAGGGAAGGGGCCAAGACAGGCTAAGGTGGTCTTTCAATATTCCTGCTTCTGAAAATGGACTGTCAGATATTCTAGGCCGGTAGCTAAATTGGTTGCCCCAACAACACCAAGAAACTTTAGGTGACTATCCATGCTGCCAGCTGTCTCGATCTATTCTTGCAAAAATTTCAGAAATTGCTTGCTTGCATTTTCTGTTTTCTCAGGTATTATTATGTTCCTTCTCAGGTCTTTGATGGAGTTGAAGACTAGATGGTTACAGTTATAATCTTCTCATATCTTAGCTAGAACATATTAGTACTAGAGTTAGAATCTTCAAGATAGGACAGCTATTGGAGTAATCTCGGTAATTTGCCATTTACCTATGTTCTGGACATTTAGCCTATCTTTCTTGTTTGATGCTATCCTTGTTGGTTGTAGTTCCAGTTTTGTTGATATTATTACCCTTTGTTATTCCTGGACAATAATTGATAATCATTTTTATTGTATATAGTTTGCATTATGTTTAGAACCTTCTTATTTAGACAAAAAGGGGGGAAAGGGACACTTCTCTCTTCCTTTATGAGAGGTCACATGTAACAGCAGGAAGCACTGCCTCCTTGGGGCCCTGTAGTCCTAGGTCATGGGCAGAACAAATACCACTACACTGAACAAAGGAGATTAGAGTCAAGAATCTCTTTCTGAAAGGAAAAAGGGAGGATATAGAATTCACAGGATAAAAGGATAATTACTGAATATACTACAACTATTAATCTCAAAATAATTTATATTGGTATAGATTTTGGTTTATTGATACAAATTTAAAGCTAATTTTGTTATACTGTATGTTTGTTTCTACTCTTGTTTAGGGTATTGTGCTTATACAGCTGATTTAAAAATACAATGTATAATTAAGAAATACAGGTCATAATCTATAATAGTCAAACTTACAATCATGTTAGGTATGTTTTCAAGGTCACACACATGTATTTAGAATGATAGTCTTCAAACACTTCAAAGTCCTATAAAATATGACATTTAAAATGTTTAATAACCTAAAGACTTTTCTTGACAGTGAGACATATCTGCTCCTGGCAGCACCAATCTACTTCAGAGAAGATGATGGGCATCAAAGAAACTCCATATGGAGTTTGCTTTCTTTGTGGCAAAAGATAGCCACTGAACAAAAATATGCCCTTGCCTCAACTGCTGACAGTATGCTGTCAAAAGTGGACCATCAAAACACACAAAAAAAGTGACTGCCAAACATTGCCAAGTCAAGGTAGGATGGTCCTTCAAAATTCCCTGCTTCTCAAAAAGTCTGTTAGATATACTAGGCCTGTGTGCCAAAGATGGATGCCTCAACATTTACAAAAGAACTTTGGGTGACTGCCCAGGCAGCAAGATATCCCTGGTGTTAGGTAACATTTCACCCTTCTGGGGTCTTTGATAGCGCTATAGACTAGATAGTCACAGTTGAAGTTTTCCTTAGTTACAATAAAAGATAAATTAGGTATAAAACTTTAGAGTCAAAAAGATAAAATAGATAATGAAATATTTTCTCTAATTTTGCCAAACACAAATAAACTAGATATTGTAACTGTAATTCTTACTTAATAACTGGTTTCTTATATATAATTTTGGTATGTTAAAGTTAAAACCTTCTTTTTTAATTAGGCAAAAAGGGAGAAATGTGGAATATGCCTTTATACTGCATGAATATATGTCACTATGATTGGTTCAATAAACAAACTGATTGGCCAATAGCTAATAAGGATAAGGTTAGGCTGGAAGAGCCAAACTGAGAATTCTGGGAAGAAGAAGGGTGGAGTGGGGAGTTGCCAGTGGATGAGGAGAGAAGCAAGATAGGCATGCCACACCGAGAAAAGGTGCCAAGCCACTTGGCAAAGTATAGATAAAAAAATATGGGTTAATTTAAATATAAGAGTTAACTAGTGACAACCCTGAGCTATTGACCAAACATTTATAGTTAATGTTAAGACTCTAAGTGGTTATTTGAGAGCAGCTGCTGGCACAGGAGAATTCCACCTATGCTCCCTGTTGCTATAACAGAATACTTGACAAAGCCCTTAAGAAAAGAAGGCTCATCTTGGCTTATTGCTTCTGGTACGGTCTAGTGCAGCAGGAAGTCATTGAGCAGGAGCCTGAGATGGCTGGTCACATAGTATCTGGAGCCAGGAAGCAGAAGCAGGCACTGTCCCTTATTCAGTTGACTCTCTCCTTTGGATGCAGTCTGGATCCCCAGCCCCTATATGCTGCATATATATTGCCTATACTTAGGATGGTTCTTCTCACCTCAGTTGACCTAATCTAGATAATAATTCACAGATATGCCCAGAGGCTTGTTTCCATGGTGATTCTGGATCTTGTCAGTTTGACACTCATGAGTAAACTATCACAAATATGGAGAACTGTGATGATATTAAATCATCCTTCCTGGAATAAATTTAGGTGTTTGTTGTATATTATCCATTTTATGTTGTTGGATTTGATATTCAGCTAAATTTTGCTTAGAATTTTTTACAGCTGTGTTCATAAAAAAAGGCAGTATTTAGTTGTTTTTTTTTTCCCTGCTGCTGTATATTGTATCATCTACTCTCTCATAAAAAATTTTTAGCATCAGTTACTCAGACATTAATTAAAGGTGTAATGCCACATGGCAGATTTCCAGAACTTGCCTTACATGGCTGCAATGTTATAATTATTACACACCAATCCCTCATTTTCTCCTTTCTCCAGTCCATAGACTTCCATTCTGTCTTCTGCTTCAATGAGTTAGGCATTTTAGAATCCTCATGTAAGTAGAATCATGGAATCTATCCGAAGTAGCTGGCATATTGTCAGCATGCATACCAAGTGTATCCAAAGATTGTCCATCCAGGCATTTTATCTATAGCATAGTTATCTCTTGTAGGCTACCTTTAGTTCCATTACATATGTTGACATTGGCTGGTAGGACGTTCAGAGAATTCAGTAAATGCATTTTACTTGAGCTTTATATTGTCTATGTGTGTTGGATGGAAGAGAAGTGAGGGCCGTGTTGAAGGGAAATGGGAGAGTCTAATTGGCACATTGTCATCCAAATTAGCTGTCACAAAAGAAAATCACGGCATGGCAGACATAACAGATTCTCAGGAGAGCTGGGAATAAGGCTCAGTCAGCAAAGTGCTTGCCACCCAAGCATGAGGACTGAGTTCAGATGCCCAGCACTCATGTGGAAATCTGGGTGTGGTGACATGTATCTTTAACACTAATTCTGAGTAGGTTGAGGCAGGAGAAAGGTCTCTGGAGTTAGCTGTGGTGGAATATTCCTTTACCCTATGTGAAGATATTCCACTGTGATTGATTTGATAAAAGGCTAAACATAGCTAGGCAGAATTTTGGGAGCAGAGAGAATGCTGGGAAGAAGAAGAAGGGCAAGAGTTGAGAGGAAAAGTCAGAACTCAGAGGAAGCTACATGGGCAGTATAGAGTAAAGGGAATATAGCCATGAGCTAACAAGTAAATTGATAGAAATGGGTTAATTTGATTTATGAGAGCTGGTTAGAAACAAGCTTAAGCTATTGGCTGAGCTTTTATAATTTCTTTTTCAGCTTTTACAATTAATAAGATGTCTCATGTGGTTATTTGGGAGCTGGCAGGTAGGACAGAACAAGTCTGATTAAAGCTAGCCATGCCATATTGGTGAGCTTCAAGCTCAGTTAGAGACACTATTTGAAAAAGTTATGATCCATAGAAGAAGACATTTGACACTGACCTCCAGTCATCTCTCTCTCTCTCTCTCTCTCTCTCTCTCTCTGTCTGTCTCTCTTTGTTGGTCTGTCTATCTCTCTCTCTCTCTCTCTCTCTCTCTCTCTCTCTCTCTCTCTCTCTCTCTCTCTCACACACACACACACACACACACACACTCACATACAAACATACACTCACACACACACACACTCACACTCACACACACATAGAGGGAAGGAGGGAAGGAGAGAGAGGAAGAGAAAGATTCTCTCGTTTATCATTTTCACTTTATAGCTCATATAGTGATTTTGGAAATGTAACTGACTTAGTTTGGCAAGTTAAATGCTTTACATCATAATGCTTTCCTTAAATAGTCTATCTTTGTAATAAATACATACAGTCACCTAAAAACTGATTAAAAACATTTTAAAAAGTGTTTTTAGTAATTTGAAATGACTTCTTGGATGGTTAATATGGGCTGATATTATGATGTGAGGTCAATGCATCAAAATTTCTAAAAGTTCTTCAGAGAAATTTTTTTTGCAATGTTAAGATATTCATATAAGCATGATATTGACACTAACAATTACTCTATTTTTCCTTTACCTTATTTTTTAATTTATTGGTTTGTGAAGCGGAGTCTCCTTACGTAGCAATGTTGGCCTGGAATTTGCTATGTAGATACGGCTAGTCTTGAACACACAGAGATTTGCCTGTTTCTGCCTTTGCCCCTGCCTCTGAAGTACTGACTTTAAAGTATATGCCACCATACTCAGCTTTTATTTTAGATGTATATCAGCAATATCAAAAAGTAGTGTCTATGGAAGCAGTGTACATAAAACAGTACTTAGAATTAAGCAGTAGGAAATCTTCACAAATGAGACACATTTAAAAAGATAACTTTATATACATTTTTGATGACTTCCAAATTACCTTGCAAAAGAACTAGTAGTTTTATTATATCACAAATATGCAAATGAAAATTTGAATGCTATTAAATTTTAGGAAATCTGATTTTTACAATGATTTTATGATTGAAATTCAATGAACAATATTTTTTTTCCTAGAATGATTTTTTTTTCCAAATGAATTCATCATCTTTTTGACTGTGTCTGATGTTTGTGTCCTCGGGGGTAAATTTTCAGTGCATTGCATGGGGATTTAGCTGTGAGAGTCCCATTAGTGTGAATTGGAGTTTTGCAGCTAAATCTATGAGCTGAGGAGTTTCTCTTTAATGTTATTTTAATATTTGATGGCTACTACAGCGCTGCCAAGCTGGGACTGCTTCAGTGGGAGAGACATTCAGGACTCCAGAGAGTTTGAGCATCCATTCAGAGCAGGTTCCACCAGGTTTCTGTCTAGTATGGGGTGGTCTTTGGGAGAAACAGTCCAACTCAAAAGAGAATTTCTATTTCATTGTGGTAGATCTGAGGCAATTGGTTGGTAAAAGGCAAAACTGGGATAATCGATGGATTGTTTTATTTAAGCTTGCCATGGAATTTGCTGAATTTTTTTCCAGCAGGCAACTTAGATATTAATTTTACAACACTCTCGTGTAGCACCAGCCAGAACCAGAAGTGAAGGAAATTTTGTTCTTTCCTTGTGGATATTCATTGCTTTTGTCATAAACTTTATAAATATTTAAGTTAATTTGCACTATGGGTCTCCTTAAAACTATGTAGGCTGAATTTACAAGGGTTGTGATAGACAAAGTAACCTGCAGAAATCAGTGGTCTCTGCCACCTGGTGGATTACTTACCTGACATAGGAAAGTATCTTACTGTGTGGCTCTGGGGCTGCCTGCTTCCCTCTTGGCGTACCTTGTGTTGTGGCCTTCTAGAGGTCAAGAGGTCAAGACTAATTCAAATACTCTAGGAGAGTAAGGATATGTAGCTTTGGTCCTCAGGACATACCATGTTTTCTTCTGATTTATTATTATTATTATTATTATTATTATTATTATTATTATTTTGTATTGGTCATATGTAGCCCAAGCTGGCTTTGGACTCTTTTTGTAGTTGGGGATGACCTTGAACTCCTGATCTTTCAGCCTCTACTTCTCCAATGTTAGGATTATAACTGGATTAAGTGGTGCTGTGGATCTAACCCAGGGTCTGTTGAGCGGTAGGTAAGCCCTCTAGTGATTGAGCTTCATCCCCATTCCTGTTCAATTCTCAGGAGCAGAGATGTCTGAGCTAACCTAAGATAGAAATCAGGGCGACTGGGAAGGAAGCTTTATAAAGACTCTTGCAGCCATAAGTTTCTCCAGTCCCACCCCGCCCCCAGGTCCTGTGTTTCTCTGGTCCTGTGCCCTGTGGTCCCGCAGCCACTTATAAAATAATCACTCAGAGGCTTAATATTATTTGCAAATTATATGGCCTTACGGCTCAGGCTTCTTATTAGCTAACTCTTCTAACTTAACTGAAACCATAACTGTATGTATCTCCACGTGTTCTGTGGCTTTACCTGCGTCCCATTACATGTTGCTCTTTGGGCAGAGATTGGATGTCTCCCCACACTCTCCTGTAGTTCTTTATCTTTTTTTTTGTACCCCTGCTTCTTACTGAGAGTTCCATTTTCCTTCCTTTGCTTAGCTTGTGATCTGCTCCCCCAAAACGAATGGGTCAAAATGATACGTGGTATGAAGGACAGAAAACTGTTGGGGTTTGCTCACTCTGAATTCAAGCCTGCACCAACCCTTCCTCTGTGTAGCTATTTTCTGATGACCCTTGTCTCACTTACCACCCAACTCCTGGAAACAGCCATCTACAAAGCACTTGGTCCCTGTTGGTATAAGAGCCAGCACCACATCACACTGTCATCTATCTGGCCTGGGACCACCTCCATGTCAAACATTGTGCCCTTGTGGTTCCTCATGCCAGCCCTCTACAAACAATGTGAAAGGGAAGTCTACTCCCCGATCCCTGCTGGGTCTCCTCTGAACAGCCTTCTGAGATGACTCAAGAAGAAAGCCAGTGGTTTTTTGTTTTTTTCCTTTTTGTGCAAAACACTACAGATTAGTTTAAGGAGTTTTGACATAAAGATAAATGTTTTCATTAAAATTATGGCTTCTTATATTCAAAGTCTTTGAGGGGAGGAAAATCTTGTTTTCTGAAGGATGAAGCTATTTTTAGAATATAGCTTGGAGTCCTAAATACTAAAATTCTCATAAATATTCTATCATGTATATACAGATATACAAACGTTGATTTTTATTGATGTTACTTTTACCCAACTACAATTATTGGGGGGGGAGGGGTTTGAGGCAGGGTTTCTCTGTGTAGCTCTGGCTGTCCTAGAACTCACTCTGTAGACCAGGCTGACCTCAAACTTACAAAGATCTGCCTGCCTCTGCCTCCCGAGTGCTGAGATTAAAGGCGTGTGCCACTGTGCCTAGCTACTATGTGTTTTTGAAAGAGTATAAAGATGAATAACCTTATGGTTATTAAAATATGAATTAAGTATTGGAGGTGTAGCTCAGTGGTTGAATATGTGCCTAGCATGCATGAGGTCCTGGGTTCAATTCCCAGAACCAGAAGTTGCTTTCATTAAAGGTGCTGTTTTGTATGAGTTTGGTATTCCACAAGGAAACTTCCATATTTAGATTTTACTTTCACTGTTATATAAAGCCTACAATCCCAGCAATATTATGGCTTTTCTCTCTAGCATATAATTTCGACTTTTTTGTTGTTGTTGTTGTTCGCTCTAAAAAATTAAATACAGCACAAAGTTTGTGACTAGTATATTTCACATAATGGCCTTTACAATATATTTTGTGATTACATTTTGTTGTTTCAATTTGAAAAACTTTCATGATTCAACAAATCTCTGGAAACTCCAAGAAATGATCCTTGTTCTGTGTGGTAGACTAATAAGAAGGCCTTTCCAAGCTTCCATGGTGTGCTTATGTTCACCACACCTGTGTAATTTAAATCATCTCTATTTCCAAAAGTAAAACCTTTGAAACAGTTTAAAACTGACTATAATATATTATTAACTTAGAATACAAAAGGGCAGAAATAATGAACTAACATCCATGAAACTTTGCATGCCTAATGGTGTGTTAGATGATTATAACAGTTAATTACTGGAGGAGAACATGCTTTAAAAGTTGTATACTTCTTGAGGAAATAATTGAATTAGACAAATCCTCTACATTAACTATAGTGGAATTAAGTTCTTCATCATGATTATGAATAATAAGAATTTATTGGCTGCTAGACATGGAAATTTAAAAAATAACAGATCTGATATGAATAAAATAATATGCTAAAAATGCCAATAATAGCCAAAAAGAAAGGAAGTGTAGTGAGTGAATGGCATAGTCAAAAGTTCAGAGGACCAGAGGAAGCATCATGAGCTGGTTTGTAAAAACCAGGACATAACCAGCATTCAATGAGGTTCATTTACTCACTCTGTAGATAGCTATGCATGACTACTGTGTGCTGGGGGTTATCACTAGGAAGGTAGGATACAGAGAGGCTGTTATCACATAACCAGTGATACATTATACAAAGGAAAGACATGCAGCATTAAAACCATGAAGAAAGTGGAGAGTTGAACATGTCTGGGTAAAGAATGGCAGACTTCTTGGAGGAAGCAGCATTTGGTTTGTGTATCACAGCATCAGAGATGATAAACAGAGAGCTGAAAAGATGACTAGTCAGGCTGGGTATCAGCACATTAAAAGGTTTTGTCCTATTTGAGGATAGGAAAGGCCCACAGAGTTGCCAGAGAATTCAGAACGAAAAGAATCATGGAACACTAGAGAATATTGGTCAGGACACATAGGCCCTGTGGGACTGAGGGAGATTTTAATCTTTATTTTAAGAGTTCTGGGAGGGAGAGTTATAAATGAGGAGTCCTTAGACATTTAAAAAACATTAGCCACAGGGTGGAGAAAGGATGACAGGCATGCTAACACAGACACAGAGAGACAAGGCAGAAGACAGTACTAACAGTATGAGGAAGAAATGATAACTCTTTAAATTAGGATGTGAACAGTGGCGATGAGAAATGTACAGAGACTTTTGGCACAAGACTAAGCAGATGAGAGAGTCCTTCCTGGGTCTTAACACCTACACATGCTTAAAATATACGGCTGATATGGAAGGCACAAAGGAAGTGGATTCACACTCCAAATCCTAAAAGTCATCGTTGAGAGTTGACGACAGACCACTGGGATGTGAGAAGAGAGACATGCCTTAGGTAGTGATGTTTCATGCGCATCCTCAGAGTGGGGCTCATTCTTGTGATGAGGTGATTGGTAGTTACTCCACAACTTGTGTAATTCATCCCCTTAGGCCCTGTTAGTCACTAATATCACGTGGCCAGCACGTCCGGATCAAACATGTGTTTCAATTCTTCAAGTCCCCTTCTCCAGGTCTCTAACTTCACTGTATTGCCCCCCAACCCCCAACCCCCCCCCCCAAGCTCACACCCTCATTTGCCATAATAATAACGCTTGGTTTCCTTGCCTGTTAAAATCATACCAGTTCTGTCTTCTGACAGCTAGAGAGATGAAGCAGAGACAATAGTGGAATGCTTTGAGATTAGACCTGCTGTATGTGTTTTCAGATGTTGAAGTTGACACTATGTCTTAAGACAAATGAAAACATCCAATTCTAGGCTCAAGTATGCCTAGACTATGTCAGAAGCTATCAGAAGGAAGTAGAGATTACCTCCAAATAATGATTTCCTTAGAACAGACACACTGATGGGCTTCCTCAAGGTACTTCTTTCTAGCAGCAGCCTCGTTTCAAAACTGTACAGCAAGTTCAGCTGGAGTTGATGAAGGATTGGAGAGCAGACTGAAGAAGAAAGAATGGTCACAGATGACGGGAACCGTAACTCACCAGCCACGCTGTTTGTGGCACTCATTGAGATAAGAATTATTGGGGGTGGATTCTATTGAGGTGAGAAGGCAGAAACAGCTTACACATGCTGCCCTTGTGATGGCTTTGAGAGGTTGAAGAAGAGATGGAAAGTGGGACTTTACTTGCAAAGTTCTGAGGTCAGAGAGACACATCCATATTGTCTGAGTCATTGGGCCGTTGATGGTAACAGATGGCTTTCTGATACTTTAGATATCTAAGATACAAAGTATCATCTCAAGACTTAGTTAAATAACATCAGGACTTAGTCCTCAGAGTTTTGTGGTATTATTTGGGATGGTTTTGCCAGGTGACTCTGGTTCTTTGCTCCTTTGTGGGGTTTGTGAACGATCAGATCCCAGGTGGTCCCCAAATGTATGGGCAATAGGTGCAGGCTGGTGGCAAGAGGCTTTATCTCTTCTCTACCTGGGCCTCCTGGCAAACTACTTGAGTGTCTCCAGAATTTGTGATTCAAAAGAATGACCTGGACACCGTCTACTCTAAATTATAAACGAAGTTACTAAGTCTAGCCATATTCAAAGGCTTGAGGACTCTACTGGTTTCTTTTCTAATAGCTTGGACAAGGTACCTGACAGAAGGATTGAAGGTAGGAAGGGTCTATTTTGGCTCACAGTTCAGGAGTACACCCATCACAGCAGCATGTACTTGAGCTAGCTGCTCACAGTATGCTCACTATCAGGACACAGAGAGCAGTGAGTGCTTGTTCTTAGCTGGTCTTGTCCCATTTATTCAATCTAAGACTTCCAGCTCGTGGATGGTGTTATCTAGAGTCAAGGTGGGTCTTCCTACATCAGTTAATCCCACCCAGAAAATCTTTCACACGTATGCCTACAGGTTTTGTCTCCTAGGTCATTCTTGATGTTGCCAAATTGACCAATGTTAACCATGAGAGAAATGATGTTCCATTGTTTGAGTCAGTTTTATTGAAGAATTTGTGCTTTACAACCCCACACTTGGGCTAGGTAATATGGAGTAAATGGGAGAAGAGAGCCTACAGAAAGGCTAGCAAAACTTTCTGAAAGAGACCAGGGAACCTAAAACGTTAGACTTTTTCAGACCGTATTGTCTCCAGCACAACTATCAATCTTGTTGTGGCATGAAAGCAGCCACAGACAATGGCTGAATGTGATTCGGTTTGAACCAAGGCTGGTCTATGGGCTACAGTCTACACTTGGCATAGAACATAACTAGAAGCAACAGTTACATGCAATGGCAAAACAAAACAAACAAACAAAACAATCAAACAATAACAACAAAACCTTAAAATGAATCCTCTCATCTCTCAATTCACCTGGACAAGCAATGAAATTTGGGATCTAACAATAACAACAAACCATTAAGATATCATAACTTACATAAAACAATCTTGATAACAAGTGTTGCCTCTAGTTTTGTTTTTGTTTAGTTGTGGAAACAGAAGCCCAGATTGTATTTGGAACTAAATAGAATTAACTAGTAATAAATTGGAAGTTGAAACCAAATCTGTCCGATTAAGAGTTTCTGTTCTTTCCACTTAACAATGAAAGTGTGGCCGGGCGGTGGTGGTGCACACCTTTAATCCAGCACTTGGGAGGCAGAGGCAGACGGATCTCTGTGAATTTGAGGCCAGCCTGGTCTACAGAGTGAGATCCAGGACAGGCACCAAAACTACACAGAGAAATCTTGTCTCGAAAAAACCAACCAAACAACCAAACAAACAAACAAACAAACAAAAAAAAAAAATGAAAGTGTGTTCCATCTAGTGTGGAAAAAAGAAGGAAAGATGGCCAGAAAGAGAGTTAGAACCACTAAGGCAATGGATGCCAGAGACTTTGGGCTTAGGTCATAGGCTTTAAGAATGTGCTGAGAATTACATGCCTGGAGTTGAACCTTGTATTAAACATCTGACAATGGTACATTGATTGCTTTGCAGTAGGTTGTAATGAGGCAAAGAAGACTGAACAAGAGGATGATGCCATAGTCTAGATAGGAAATGTTTAGAACCTGGAAGATGTAAATAAGACTGTATAAATAATACTCTGTAGAAAAGTCTGGCTAGACTTTGGAAACAGACTACAGAAAGAAGCAAAGATGGCTGCTAAAGCTGAATTGTATTCATATGAGGGAGTCATAACAGAGAGATGTTACATGGAAATTTAGAGCCTTTTTAAAAACACACTGAACTTGGGAAACCAGCATGACTTCTCAGTGGAGGGGCATTAGAAAAAACAAACAAAAAACAAAACACAGGAGGGATCAAGATTACTGCAATAGTATTTTATATAACAGATATCTAAATTGCAAGAAATCTATCAGTTACCATCAACAGCCTAAGACTCATACATATATTGTATAAATGTACTTGGTGGCAGATTTCATGGTGAGAAAGATGACCACAAACTATGAATACTAACAATTAGTTAACCAACTCCAGAGATTTGGTAGGAGAGGCAGTCAAAGGATTTCAAGAGGATAGTTCAGGTGCCAGGGAAACATCAGGAAGTTTGAAGAGGTAGAAAAGATCCATAGGTTTGGCTTTATATGGCTTTAGTTTCTACTAAACTGGCATTATTCTGGCTCTTATCTCCATGACCAATCTGAAGAGCTAGCTAGGCTGAAGGTTCTCTCCCTTGGCTAGACATTAAAATATCCTGAGAGGCTTCCAAAAGGATACTTTACTTTTCTTCTGTATCCTCTATCATCTGAGATCCTCAGCAATTCTCAACTCGTGAGTTGAGACCGCTTTGGCAAACCTCTGTCTCCAAGAATGCTTACATCACCATTCAGAACAGTAGTAAAATGACAGTTATGAAGTAGCAACAAAAACCTTTATGGTTGCTGGGGGGCGTTCCCGCAGCAGTATTAAGGGGCTGCAGTTTTAGAAAGGTTGAGAGCTGCTGCTCTACATGATGGGAGCAGAGGGAAGGAAGTAAGGTACTAATAATGTTCTTTTGGCCCATCAAACAAAATGGGTTCATTTGGTTGGCTCTACATACACAACCCTACAACAAAAATGATGCTGTAGACAAAGGAATGGGCACTTTTCAGACAGAAAGGCTTCACAACTGTTAACATTGCAAAGCTCAGAGTCTGTGATGCTGCCCGGCATTTTGGTAGCTTTTCATCAACAGTCAAGTTTAGGGACATTGCTACCAAAAGACTTAGGGCAGGTAATGAGCAGAATAAACGCTCCAGGAGCCAAAAGCACTCTGAAGCTGACATGTGTGATGGAGAATCAGAATACAAAGGAAGGAAAAGGGAAAGATGCCTAGGTTCCCCTGAAGCCCCAGCCTGCTCCAGCCTCAGAAGTGCCCTGTGCCGAAGGAAAGGAGCCTGAGTTGCTGGAGCCCATTCTCTGTGAATCCAAGGCTCAGTAGGCGCCGTCAATACAAGATCCTCTGATGCCACCCTCAGAACTTAGAAATCAATTGATTTGGAGCATTGCCTGAAAATTGGGTTAAAAAAAAGCCAAACAAACCAAAAACTCAGCAAATGACACTAATTTGCAGCCAAGACTGTGAACTGTTGCCACTGAGGGAAAATACTAGGAAACAGGGAAGCTGTTCTGAATGTGCGTTAGGTTGTGGCATGCCTGTGAGCTTGGGGAAAGGTGAGGCATCTCAGCCCCTCAGTGGAAGAAGAAAACAGAATTAGAACTTGGAACTTTGACTCTCAGGCCAATCCTCGGGATGAATAGTGTCCTACTTGCATGGGCAGTGACACTGAACTTTGTTTGGTCCAGGCGTCCACGAAGGGGAAGGAAGAGCAACGGGGCGGTTCTCACTTGTGAGGGGCAGAGGACAACAACAACGACAATGAACGCACTGATCTCAGACTGCGTGTATATGTGTGTATCTCTTTTCTTTGTCCTTCAAATTCCCAGATCTGGAGATTGAAAAACGTTGGATCAAAACCCCAGCCGGAGCTGTTTTGTGATGCAGGAGGTGATTAGCTTTGGCTTCCGGTGTCTTTCCCAGAAAACCCTCCACCTCAATACGGTGGTCCCTGCGCTCCCGCTAACTGTGCTGACACTTTCCTGTGCACACCGCTGAATGTGTTTGGAGGTAATCTGCTCACAGCTGAAAGTGGCAGGTCTTAGGGAAGGTAAAACAATGTCAAAAGGGGAAAAAGCCCCCCGGGGTTTAGAATTTCACCCGGAGAATAGCTAGAATGGACAAAATTAATTTAAATCTTGCCTAATAAAGTATGAAAGATGCGGCCTGGCGCTCGGGAGGCAGAGGCAGGGGGGATCTGTGAGTTCGAGGCCAGCCTGGTCTACAAAGCAAGTTCCAGGACAGCCAGGACTGTGACACAGAGAAACCCTGTCTCAGAAACAAACAAACAAACAAACAAACAAACAAACAACAACAACAAAAAAAAAAAAAAAAAGGAAGGGAAGAAAAGAAAATACTATCAGTTGTGACAGCTTATGCAAGACCTGCACAAGTTCAAGCCATAGGGTCCCAGCACTGAGGCTGGGAAGTGGACACGGGGTCCTAGCCCGAATCAAGAAGCTATCGGTCATTCATACCCGCTTGAAGAGGGAAAATCAGCTTTCTCCAGTGGAATCTCCCGGAGTGTAATAACTGCACTCCAGGCCAGGCCCCACGCCCAGCAGCAGTCAGTCAACACCAAGTGAACGCCACAAGTGAACGCCACAAACTCCATCATTTGTTCGTGGGCATTTTGTTTCATTTTGGTATTTTACTTCTGTCTTCTTAGCCTTTTTGTTGATTTTCATTTTCTTTTTTTTTTGTTCTTTTTGTGTGTGTCTCTCTGTGTATTTTTATTAATTAATTAATTTATTTATTTATTTATTTATTATGTATACAGAAGAGGGCACCAGATCTCATTATAGATGGTTGAGAGCCACCATGTGGGTGCTGGGAATTGAACTCAGGACCTCTGGAAGAGCAGCCAGTGCTCTTACCCTCTGAGCCATCTCTCCAGCACCTGTGTGTGTGTGTGTGTATTTTATTTGTGTTCTTTTTTCTGAGAGACCACATAGTTGAGTGGGGAGGTGGGGAGTTTATGGGAGGAGTTGCCAGAGGGGAAGAAATGTGATTGAAAAAAATTAATAAAAAATCTAAACATTTAGAATTTTTGTTTGTTTGTTTGCTTTGTGTGTGTGTGTGTTTACTGACGAGGGGTTTCTCAGTGTAGTTTTGGTGCCTGTCCTGGATCTCACTTAGAATTTTTATTTGACTATTTACATTACAATTTGTTTTCTTGCTTTGTGGTACCATTCTCTAATAATCTACTAAACGATGGTAATTTTCTTTTCTTTTGATTGTCTTCATTTCTTGCTGTTTTTTCCCCCTCTGTAACTATAGCTTTACCAAAGGTATTAAATGATCGAAGCTACACAGGACGTTGCTTGCTCAAGCAACTCAACCAGTTATGACATTTATGCCACATCTTGTTCAGTGGTAAAATAAGTCAGAATACTAACAGCAAGAACCTCGGTCACATTAGAAAGAAAGTGGTCTATGACTCTGTTCACTGTTACTCCAAAACCATGGTGCACATGGGAGGACCGAGGGCACTGTGTGTGAGTTTATTGCCCCCGAAGCACACTCTGCCTCTCCACATGCAAGCCACTCTCTGCCCGAGGCTGGACGTTGCTGAATAAAGTGTGTGTGGACAAACTGTGTAGCAGCAAAAATTCCTCTTAATGCTTTGCCATCCTGTATCTGTCCTTTATTGAACTTTGCTCTGGCAAAAAAGAGAAAAACAAGCCTCTTAACTCCTGGAAAATTTAAGTTTAAAGAAGCTTAACTCACTCTCCGTCTTTCTGAAGTCTGTGCATTTTCAAATTGTAATTCTGAAATGGGAAGCTTCCCTCTCAGATCAAGTGCTGCAAGCAGCAGGCAGAAGACATTTGGGAGGAAGAGCAGGTAAGGCACAGGAGCTCCTACTGCATCCAATAAGGTGACGTCACATGCATCATGATGCGGATGTCTGTTTAACACTCTCTGTTTAGGCTCCATATGCCTATGTCTGGAACAGTATTCTACAGGGCAGCAAGGTGACAAAAAGTTATGTATTTAGTCCTTCCTCGGCTTTGAGAATTAAAGCTAATTAGGCAAAATAAGAATTCTATAAGCAGCTTAAATCCAAATGGGAAATCTCTGCACAGTGGAAAGCTAGATCAGATGAATACAAAAGATTAAAGAGAAATAGTCCTGTCCTGCGGGATAAAAATGGCAAAACCAGAAGATTTTGCAGTTAAGCTGAAAGATGCAATAAGAATAAGAAAAGGATAAAGGCAAATACCCTTTAAGCAGATTGGTGTCAAACGAAGCACCCATCAGAAGGTTGGCAAGTGTAATGATGTGTGGTACAGAAACTTACATTCACAGAGTGGAGGAAGGGTTTCGTACGCTAATGGGTTTGAACATACAAATTCTAATAATTTCAGTGTAGAAAAGAACTGGGCAATAAGAACAAAATAGAATTCCAGCGTTGCTGTTATTCTGGGCATTTATGCCTATAGAGCAGTGTTTCTCAACCTGTGGGGCCTGACCCCTGGGGGTGTTGAACGGTATTTTCTCTGGAATCAATACTGGGATGCTGGCCTCTTCCTCCCTTTCCCCTCTTCACTTGCCTGTTTTCGTGAAGTGAGCAGCCTCCTCTCCTAAGTGCTCCCACACGTAGGTAGGTAGATGTGCTACCTCACAACATGATCTAAAGCAATGGTGCGGAGAAACTGTGGCCCTGAACTCTGAGCCAAAGGAAACCCGTCCTCCTTTAGCTTGATTGTGTCTGTCATTTTGTCGCAGTGGAGAAAAGCTACTAACACACAGGCCTAGTCTGACTGTGGGACTTCCTGCTCAGTTCTCCCGGCCTGTGTTGGCTTGCCTCTGGCTTCCTGCCTCTGTCTCCCCATGCTGCGTACTTGTAAGTTTGGCTTTTGTCTCTAGTAACAACACAGGGTCCACAGAGAGGAGGGGCATCATCCCCAGCAGCCCCACCCCGTGTTTTGTCCCAACCTTGTAACTGCCCTGGCAAGAGTAAATTTCACAGGTCTGTAGCACAAATCTTACAGGATCTTATTCATAAAAACAAACCTGGAGCCAGGGTTTAGGGTGAATGTTGAAAGATCAGAGAAACAGAACAAGCCACAGCTTCCTCACCTCGCCAACTTCTCAGCTGATCCTGTTTCCTCAGACTGGAAGCCTCTGAGTCCTCATCCAAATGGATCTCAGCTGAGCTGCTGCTCAAAGCCTAAAAGCTTAACAAGACTCTAGTTCCTGGTCCTCACACCTTATATACCTTTCTGCTTCCTGCCATCACCTCCTGGAATTCAAGGTGTGTGTCACCATGCCTGGCTGTTTCCAGTGTGGGATTGAACAGGCACTCAAAGAGAGCTGGCTGGATCTCTGCCTCTGGAATGCTAGGATTAAAGGTGTGTGTGCCACCATTTTCTGGCTTCTATGTCTATCTAGTAGCTGTTCTGTTCTCTGACCTCGGATAAGTTTATTAGGGTGCACAATGTATTGGGGGACACAATATCACCACATTTATCATTGAATCTACTCTTAAAAAGGGGGGGATGTGGAGTTTGCGAATGGTTCTCAGACAAGCAAGATTCTTGTGCTAGTCCTTGGGGCCCAGTGTTCCATCAGTATGAGCAGTCTTTCTACACCCCTGGGATCTAGGTAAAATAAAAGGAAGCAGAGAAGACAGTGAATTGAGAGTTATTTTCCCTTCTTTTAAGCCAAGGCTCTGTGAAAAAAAAAAAAAGACAAAACAAGAGCTCATCCCTCAGGCAACCTATACCTTCTCAGACCCCCACTAAAAATAAGCTGGTAGCAAGGCACCACCTCTTCCTCTTCAGTGGCTTTGCATACTCAGAGAGGGAGAGACACTGCCTCAAAAAAATTAGACAGTGTGATCCAAGAACACACCTGACATTGACCACACATGTGTACATGCACACACACACACACACACACACACACACACACACACAAAGACAAAGACACACTCACTCTCTCTCATTCTAGTAGAATTCAATGAGTAGATTGTCTTTGAATTGTACAGATGAACACACAGACACTTAGACACACAGACATACATGTAAGCGCATTCCTGCACTCCATTGAATTTTCAATGACTGGTGGGTAAGTAGGGAACCTTGAACATGGACAGAGAACTGCCCATCAGGTGGAGTACTAGGCTAATATTGAGATATAGACCTGCCAAATTGTAATATTATTGTTATTTGATCTGTATCTACAAGTTGGTGGGATTTGATTTATTGACCCCAGCATTTCACCCATCTCTGCATTTTTTTTGATGTAAACATAATTGTTCTTCTCAAAGAGGGTGTAGGGTATTTCCAACTACTTGAATTTGACCTTGAAATTGACCTATGGCTTGCCTTGGCTAATGTGATGTTGATCCATGTGACACAGAAAACTCCTGGAAAGTGCTGGGGTTCAGAAACAGGGCTTGGCTTCTTGTGTTTCTATCACTACTTAAAAAAACTAGTATTTGGTCCCTGGACTATCTAATCTCAGGTTCTTGGTCACCCGACTGTTTCCAGGTACAGGTTCCACCTCACAGAGTGGGCCCTGGCTGAGAATTTGTAGAGAACAACCAATTATCTTGGGTGGCAATAGCCTGGGCTCTTTGGGGGATTTCTATGAGTTCCCTTTGGCCAACAACTCAATTAGATGAAACCTAGTCTTGGAACTGGAAGCTTCATTTGGTGACTAAAGATGGCCAGTTGGGAGTCTGTCTCTTCCATTATTTGGAGACTTAATTAGGATTCCCTTTATATATTTTAGGAAGTTAACATTGCACTAGGTTTCAATTACATCCCTCAAATGCCCCTCAATTCAAGCTGTCTCTCTCAGAATTCCCTCCATCAACCCTTTTCCCCATCCCCTCCTCATCTGATCCTCCTGTCCTGGTCCCCACCCACACCCCCCAGACCACCCATAAAATCTATTCTATTTTCTCCTCCCAGAGAGATCCATGTGTTCCCCCCAGTCCTTTCCTCTACACCTAACCTCTCTGGGTCTACAAATTGTAGCTTGGTTATTTGATTTTGTTAAACATATGTGTGTGTGCACACACATTTCACACAGGTGTCTTGGGGGCCAGAGACATCCGATCCCCCAGTAGCTGGAGTTACAGGCTGTTGAGAGCCACCATGTCCTCTGCAAAAACCATACATACGCATAGCCCCTGAGGCGTCTCTCCAGCCCTCTTCACTGTAACTTTAAATAGATGAACCTCAAGTAAAATTGAGGAAAGATGAAGACGGAGGGGAAAAACACCAACAAAAAGACCAGACTGAGAGAAGAGCAGTCCCAGCTGCCTCACCAGCTTATGTTTGGGGATGGAATGCTTCTAGGTAGACTGTAGCCTTAGAGAACATTTCACAGTGCATTACACACACACACACACACACACACACACACACACACACACACCAACCCTACATTCTTGATCACCCGATCACTCCTCCATCTGCAATAACATTGCTATGTTGATGGGCTTTTATTCATTGACTATCATACATCCTCCCAGAGGTGGGCTGGACATTCATAATAATGCTTGGGAAATAACAAGAGCTTTGCAAATAGGGAATATGCCCCCAGGTCCTCTGTCTTAGTGTTTCTATTGCTGTGAAGAGACAAAATGACCATGGCAGTTCTTTTAATGAAAAACATCTAATTGGAGTGGCTTACATTTTCAGAGGTTCAGTCCATTATCATCATGGTGAGACATAGTGGTCTGTCTCACTGGGCATGGCTTGAGCATATATGAGACCTCAAAGCCTGCCTTCACAGTGACACACTTCTGCCAACAAGACCCCACCTACGCCAACAAGGCCGCACCTCTTAACAGCACCACTCCCTTTGGGGGGCATTTTCTTTCAACCCACCACATTCCACTCCCTGGCCCCCACAGGCTTGTAGCCATATCATAGTGCAAAAATGTATTCAGTCCATCTTCAAAAGTCACCATAGTCTATAACAGTCTCAAACTTATCTAAAAGTCTAAAGTTCAAAGTCTCTTCTGAGAGTCACTCAGTCTCTTAACTATAATCCCCTGTAAAATCAAAATCACAAAGCAGATCACATACTGCCAACATATAATGGCACAGGATATACAGTACTGTTTCAAAACATAGGGAAGAGAGCATAGTGAGGAAATACTGGACTGAAGCTAGACCAAAAATCAGCAGGGCAAACTCCAAACTCTTCATCTCCATCTCTGATATCAAAACACTCTTCCAATCTCCAACTCCTTTCAGCTTTGTTGACTGGAACACACTTCTTTCTCCTGGGCTGGTTCTACTCCCTGTTAGCAGCTTTCCTCAGCAGGTATCCCATGGCTCTGGTATTTCTAATATTTTGGAGTCTCCAAGGCAATCCAGGCTTCAACTTCATAGGTTTATGCAATGGCCTTTCTAGGCTTCTGTAGTTGGAGAACTTCTCTCCAGCCCCTACCTAGCCCTGTTAGTCCAACAACCCACTTATACTCGAGAGAACACCGCCAGATTGTGCCATACCTTTGCCAAACCCTACAACCTATCCCTTCATTTGTAAGTTACCCCACAAAATAAACCTCCCTTTTAACTATGTGGAGTGGCCTTAATAGTTTCACCAATAGGCTTCCATTCAGGGACATCCCTGATACATGCCTGGCCTCAGTGGCTTTACTTAGATGGGAAACAAATTCCACAGCCCCTTTCTTCTATTCTTAACTCCAGAACCACATGGTCAAAGCTGGCAAGTTTTGCTGCTTGCTAGGACTGGAACATGGCCCTCTCATTTATTTATGTCTTTATTAGCTGTCTGTTTTGCTTCACTGCCTAAGCTTGGCTGCCCTTGCTCTATAGACCAGGCTGGCCTCAAACTCAGAGATCTGCAAGCTTCTACCTTCCCAGGGCTGGGATTAAAGGCATGCATCACCACACCCAGCTCTAAACCTTTCTTTAATTCCTTTTCACAAGTTGGAAACTTAGCTGGGTGGAATCTTGCCCTGAGGTCACCACTCCATTTATTCCATTTCTTAATCTGTTCATCTCCTTGAAACACAGAACTTAGCTCCATTCCAGTTCCTGGTGCCCCTTTCCTCCTCAAATATTTTTTCTTGCTCAGCTTTCTCCTTTTCTTTATAAATCTTCATTAGAGTTAACACTAGTAACCACACAACAGAGTCTATACCAGGCTGCTTTGAGATCCCCTCTGCCAAGGGAATTAACCCAAAACTCTTCACTTGAGCCCCAGGCAAACTTTTCAGACAAGGACAAAAAACAGCCACATTCATCACCAAATATCACAAGAATGATTTCTAGACAACATACTACAATTCTTCTCTCTGAAATCTCTTGAGTTAGGCCCACACAGTCCAAATCACTCTTAGTACCAGTCTCCCATGCTCCTACTAGTATGGCCCATTAAGCAGTGCTTAAAGCATTCCAAGTGCTTTCCTAACCCAAAGTACCAAAGTCCAAATTCCTGCAAACAAAAACATGGTCAAGCCCATCACAACACTACCTCCAGTCCCTACTACCAACTTCTGTCTTACTTAGGGTTTCTATTGCTGTGAAGAGACAAAACGACCATGGCAATTCTCATAGAGGAAAATATTTAATTGGGGTGGTTTACATTTCCAGAGGTTCAGTCCATTATCATCATGGTGCGACACAGAAGACTTCGTGCAGGGGAGGTAGCTGAGAATTCTACATCCTGCAGGCCACAGGAAGTGGTCTGTCTCACTGGGTGTGGCTTGAGCATATATGAAACTCCAAAGCCCACCTCCATGGCAACATGTTTCCTCCAACAAGACCACACTTATTCCAACAATGCCACACCTCCTAACAGTGGCTCTCCCCCTGGGGGGGCATTTTCTTTCAAACCACCACATCCTCTATTGAAGGGCTCTCCTTGATTTTTCTCATTATTAGGGAAAACAAAAACAAAACAACAAGCCTTATTCAGCCCATACTGAGGGATAGATGTGAAGAGCATAAAGAAGTGGGTTGTACATGGGACCCATTGCTATGCACCATGGCCAAAGCTAAGGCATCTAAAACAAGAGAAAGTGTTGTCAAGAATGGGAGCCTTGAGGGTGAACCCATCAAAGAGAAACGCTTCAGCCTTCTCTATGAATAATTTGTCAATATTATGAAAATAGTTATTATTGTTATATAAGAAGAGGTTAAGAACACTTCCTTATCTCCCCCAAATAAATTAATCCTGGTTAGCATATTATACAAAGTCTCAGCTTGGAAATACTAGACAATGGAAATGTTGTATTTGGAAGGTGTGATGGTTTGTACTGATTGTCAACTAAACAGGACCCAGGAGAGAACCCTGGGGCACTACTGTGAGGAATTATATAGATTAGGTTAACCTCTAGGCATGCTTATGAGTAATTTTCTAGATTAGGTTGAGTTTGGAAGACCCAATGTGGGCAGAACAACCTCAGGGGATGAGTATTGGACAGGACAGACAGGGAGGAGGAACTGAGCTCCCCTTCATTTTTCTCTGTGACTCACGATGGCAGGCCCAATGTGATCAGCTGCCTCCACCTCCTGCAACCAAGACTTCTCTGTCTTGATGAACCACACCTTCAAACTGTGGGCCAAAACAAGCCCTTTCTCCCTTGAGTGGCTTTTGTCAGGGTGTTTTATGGCAGAAACAGAAGAAGTAACGAACGGTATTAATTGAAACATTTCTGTAATATATTCTTTCAAATTATGATTCTTGAATAAAAATAATGGTTACTATAAATTGCTAATGAAGAAGAAGGAAATAGACATCTGAAGAAAGATCATGTGAATGGCAGGTGCACTAGAGTTTGTACATTCAAATGTATAGTTTGGACACTCTTGAGGAATATACACCTGACTTTAGGGTCATAAAACCAAATTCCAAATATTAACTGTGCTTTCCTTTCAGACATGCTTTCAGAGCCTACTACTCATTAATATGAATATTCTCAATGATGGTACTTACTTGTTTTAAGGATTAATTTTATTTTTGAAAACAGCTATCAGCTATTTGTGAATATGTGTGGTATATATCCAAATGTATGTAGGGACTCAGAAGCTTGGAGACCAGGGGATGACACTGGGTATCCTGCCCTACTGTTTCCCACCTTTTCCTTTGAGACAGGGCCTTTCATTGAACATAAAGGCAGACTGGTGACCTTGGTAATCCTCCTGCTTTTGTGCATGACCATTCCTGGCTTTTGATGTGGGTGCTGGGGGCTTGAATTCAGGTCCTCATGCTTATGACACAGAACTTTTACCCATGCAGCTAACTCTAGGTCAGTGTCAGTGATTTTGAGTCAAGTTTTGGGAGAACCAAAAAATAAGTGTTCTCAGATGCAGTCAGATGTTGAACCCGAATAAAAGGTAGTGAGTACCATTTCTGCATAGTTTTACTTTTGGGCTTTCTATTCTCCTCTTTTTAGTTCTGCTCATTACACTATTGACCCATTCCTCTCTACTAAGGAAGCTACTTACAGAAAGTAAAGTAAGCATAAGCTGATTATGCTCATATATATATATGTATATATGTACATATATATCTCATATGAGCGTATATATATATATATAATATATATATATGAGAAAGAGAGAGAGAGAGAGAGAGAGAGAGAGAGAGAGAGAGAGTGTGTGTGTGTGTGTGTGTGTGTGTGTGTGTGTGTGTGTGTGTGTGTGGTCTTCTTCCCCTTTCTGGAATGTATAATATCCCAATACATATATATATATATATATATATATATATATATATATATATTATATACATATATTATAAAACATGTTTTTATAATATGGTTAGAAGCTGATACTGAGTGTAACTGAGAACTTGGGAAGGCAACCCAGGAGTAGGCTTGCTCTTGAATAATGTAGACAGTAGCCCAGTGTGCTCATTTTACAATGAGAGTTCAGCAGGAATTGGTGTCCCAAGAGAGAATTTCCATTTGATGTGTTGAGTCAGTCAGTGGGAGCCAGGGCATAAGAGAAAGTCTATATGGTACAGGGAACTGAATGGGAACGAGGAGCTGTCACTATAGAGTCCCAGACACAGAAGAGAGCTGATGTATTAGATGAGGAAAACAATTTGTAATTGTCAGGGTTATTGGTGCAACATGGCTAGCAAAGGAAGGATTGCTTTAATACCCCAGGCTCATCTGATCCATCTATCAGATATTGTGTTTGAGTTACAAGCATTACTGGAGGAGATACAGAAAGTAGGAAGACCCAGCCGCAAAGTCTTGTAGAGGGAGAAAGTTGAGTACTAACTATATATTATAGCTCCGTGTTATATTAGAGAGACAATGGGAATCTGAGTACCCAAGCAGCCTTCATGATGTGTGGGGAAAGAAGAAATCCTTAAAGCTAGCCTGAGTCCTGAAATGCCGAAGGGCTTATAAAAAGGTAAAGAAGTTGGGGAGAGGCCTCTGAGATGGGAGAGTCATCTTGTATCAAGAAAGAACTTTGTGAGAACTTGGCATATTCTGGCCATGAAATGCAAATAGCTCAGTGTATCTGGGGACAGAATGCAGGGGGACTCATAGTGATAGGCATTGTGATTGTGAACATATGTCACTCTAAATCTCAGCCGCCAGCTCCCCATGCAGCTCTCTGATTGAGATGGGCCCAGCATGCTGGAACTGGACCTTAAGGCACAGGGTACGACAACTTCAACTAGATAAGTCTAGTGATGACATTTGGTTCTCATCTTAGTAACTACTATATTGAGAATAACATGATATTAAGTTATGTCCCCAGAGATTTTAACTTAAGCAAAGGAAGTGAGTTGTCTTGATTTAGTGTTTTGGTTATCAGCCATTTCAACACATTCACTTTGACTGAATGTCTGCCAAGTATATGTGTAATGGCTACATTTTCTTGATGGGAGGTTTATAGAAGTAAGACTATTTCTGAAACCTAGATGCAATTTAATGATATTTCAAAAATTTTACAATGCTTTGGTACTAGTTCCATTGTTTTCAACATTAGGTTAATTAAATGAAATTTAAGTTTAAGATTTTGCCATATGGAAAGAGTTTGTTTCAGCTTCTTTAAACATAAAGACTATTGGCCTAGTGTTAATAAAACATCCCAAGTGCATTTGGTGATTGGTGGCTCTTCCTCGGAATGTTGGTATTTTAATCTGGGGAAGTCAGTTACGTTTGAAGACACTTGCCAAGGACATATCCATGTTTATATGCTTTCGGGTGGGGAATCGAGATGGGATGTTTTATTGAGGAAATGCCTTCTATCTAAGATAACATAGCTATTGTTCTGTATATTAGAAGGCTTGTGTTTTCTGATAACATTTTAATAAAAAACACTAGATATTTTTAATAAGTTGCTTTTCAAAGAAATTTCTTAACGGATATGCTAACTTGTTGCATTGCCAGATTTTCAGTATTATGTCATTAAGGAAACACACACAGGCAGCAGCAGCGGCAGCAGCAGCAGCAAATGATAGCAGCATAAAACCCCTTGGCAAGAGCACATTCCACAAAGCTGGATGTGAGTAAAATGATATGTGATATCCTAGAGAAAGCACAGCAAACAGTAAATGGTGAATACATGGAAACTTACAGAATCACTGAAGAATGATTCCAAATGGAAGTATTTTATTCTGAAAATTTTCTCAACAGTAAAAAAAAAAAAAAAAAAAAGAAGAAGAAGAAAAGAATGGACTAGGGAAGAAATTTTAGCCACTGAAGTGTTTGCTGCTTAAGAGTGAAGACCTGAGTGTTATTCCCAGGCACAGTGGTGTGTGCTTGTCATCCCAGCACTGGGGAGTGGAAGACAGGCAGATCCTGGGGGATCTGGTAGCCAGATTAGCCTACTTGATGAGTTCTATGCAAGTGAGAGACCCTGTCTCAAAACACAGGTGGAGGCTTCCTGGATCAGGACCCTTGAGGTTGTCCAACACTGACAGCGTTCCCTAACATCATTCACAGACAGCTGGACAGATTTTTAAAATGTATTTACTTTTTATTTACTCTTCCCTCATACCATACATTCCAGAAGCAGCCTCCCCTTCCTCCACTCCTCCCAGTCTACCACCCCCTGCCACCTCTCTCACCCAGATCAACTGTTCCTTCATTTCCCTTCAGAAAAGAGCAGGCCTCCCAGGGAAAGCAACAGAACACAGCATAACAATATGCAATAAGGCTAGACACAGTCCCTCATCAAGGCTGGATGGGACAACCCAGTAGCAGGAAAAGGTTCCTAAGGGCAGATGAAAGAGTCAGAGACACCTCTGCTCCTACTTTTAGGAGCCCTACAAAAAAACCCAAGCTAAACAACCATCACATATATGCAGAGGACCTAGTGCAGACCCATGTAGGCTCTGTGACTGCTGCTTCAATCTCTGTGAGACTCTATGAGCCCTGCTTTAGTTGATTCTGTGGGCTGTGTTTTTCCTAGTGTCCCACAATCCTTCCTCCCCTTCTTCTTTGGGTTTCCCTGAGCTCAATCCCAGCACTTTATCAAAGAAATGGACTCTCTCTCTCCCGTTGCATAATTTCCTCGGTGAGTAGAGCTTGAAGATTTATTTGTTTTCTGATGAGTTCCACCCCATGACCTGCTGATCATGGATGTCAAGAGGATGTAGGATTCTAGAGAATAATGTCATGGACCTGCTGATATAATGAAGGAAGCTTAAATTATAATCAAGGTGATTACCCATAAAAGTAAACACCACCCAGAAGGCTGACTACATCTTTTCAGAGCTAATCATTTTTAATTTTATGTCAGACAGTGGTAGTTCTATCAGAATGTAGAAATTTTTACCTGGACTAGCAATAGAATAGGATGATTCTGACCATAGAAGATAGCCAAGAAAGGGTTTTCTTGAGGGCTGTGTGGTGTGCAGAGGTGGGAACTGGTGGTTGAGGTGGAGAAGGGTGCAGGAGCTGTGGGAGATTAGGTGTTCCTTACAACAACCAAGAACCTCTCTGCTTTCAACCTCACCAATCCTGAGGTTTTTCTGCAACTCAGCATTGCTAATTGGCTGATTTCTTGTTGGTTTCTCCTCCTACAGTATCTATATTTTAATTTTCTCCTGCTGAGTCAGTTGATACTTGTATTCCTGTTTATAAAATTTGTGGATATTATTGACATCTCTTGGGCTACTGCCCATTCTTTTCTTGGCCTGTAGTTATAATGGTTTAATATCTGTTTATTAATTTCTACTAATTATTTTAGTGGAATTTTAAAGGGAGCAGAAATCATTGATCTGGTTCCAAGATAGAGTTGTATAGGAATATGCTAGTTACTGACATAGGATGCAATTGCTTGTGGATAGCTAGTGCAGACATCTGGGGTGAGCCCTTCAGAAATCTATGTCTATGTCATTCTTGAGGACTCTGTCCTAAGAGATGAGGTGCAAAGGGAAAAATGAGCCTAGTGAATAAAGTTGGCTCAGTAGAAATGACTTAGATGTTGGAGGAAAAGGAACTTATGAGTAGAGGAGCAATATCCATGAATTTGTTTTCTGACCCAGCCATCATGACTTCTTTGTGACTCTTACTGGGATAAGAATAGCCATAAACTATTGGGTTATGGCAGAACTAGTTATGTTACTTACATACGTGGTACCAGCAGAGAAGGAAGTCTTTTGGACAAGCAAGGACCCTCCTACACTAGTTCAAAAAGAGCCATGTATACTCACATGGCCACATAAGTCTAGTGATAGAGAATTTTGGACTGTCAACCCTGGGGACAGAGACCATGAATCTCATGCTCTCATGTCTCAAGAGTCTAGAATAGTGGCAGATAGCCTGTGCACATTGATTGAATTCCAGCTTAACTATTGGAACTGGGGGTGCTCAATGGTTCTTGTAATCATTAGAAGAAAGTTTGTAGGTAGAGAAGCACCTAGAAGTGCTGACTCAGAAGGGATTCAATTAGGGCCCTGTAGGTAGAAGAATATGTTTTTATAGGTCTCCCAACAAACACTTGTAGGAGATCTCATTTATAAAAGGGGAAAAAATCTTGGAAATTATTGATGATAGTGGATAGATCTTATTTGGGAAAGGTCTCCTAGGATCACCTAGAAATGCTTAAGGAAAATTTGTCATGGAAATCATACCCACAAAAGCAGTAGCATGCTACTTTCTTGTTAGTAGCATATTTCAATGGGAGCCGTTGAACATGAGTGGAAACCACTGGGCATAAATACAGCATATATCACCATTAATATACCTAGGTTGTGGTAGCTTAGATGTAGTTTTAAGATTATTTGAAGAATCCTTTCTTCTGGCATTCATGCCCCTAGGTAGCCACTCCCAACTTCGAATGGTACTGATCCAATTTGCCAGTAGGGCTTTGCAGTATCTTGTTGCAGTGATCAATTGTGATCCCCAACTTGATTATTTGGAGAAGTGCCAAAGAATAGCATGTTTAAGAATGTTTTTCAGAGCAGAACTCTATGTAGCGGAAGATTTACGTTGAACACGAGCAACACCGTCCCATGGACTGGGAGCTCAGGTGGAATAAGAGGCAGAAAGGAGGAAGCCAGTGAGTAAAAGCATCACAGACCTCTGCTTTCTGGCTGCAAGGCTCAAATAGTTCAGCCTCTCCATGCTATTTGACCACGAGGTCCTTTCTCCAGGCCCAGACATGTGGAAGTAGTCTACCTTGTACTGAAATCCCAGAAACTGTGAGCCAAACTAATTCTTCTTCTTCTTCTTCTTCTTCTTCTTCTTCTTCTTCTTCTTCTTCTTCTTCTTCTTCTTCTTCTTCTTCTTCTTCTTCTTTACATGATTTCTGCCAGGTATTCAATAGCCACACTGAAAAGTCCAACTGACATGCATGGTCTTTGACTTTGGAATCTAAGTCGTAACAGACATGTGGCTTCCCTTTTGCCCTCATTGGTCAATAAGGAAGTCAGCTGCCATGTTGTGAGGATGTTCAACCAACCTTGTGCAGAAGCCATTTAAGCAAAGAACTGAGGCCACCTGCCAGTAAACAAAGAGGCCCTCAGGACGCCTGCTAACCGGAGGTGTCTAGCCATGGTGGGGGGGGGGCATGACATTTGAGGACATAAGCCAGAATCATAGAATGAGATCACTCCAAAATCCATGACCTGCAGGCATGACATAAAATACATACATTGCTTTAAGTTCTTAAAGTTTATGCTTGTTTTAATGAAGCTTGAGATTTAAAAATAACCCAAATTGAAGTGTTATTCAACAAATGTTGGGGGAGTTATGGAGGTGGTGTTGGATCTGGAAGGAGTTTGAGAAGGGAGTGGAGAGTGAATTTGAAAAAAATTTTAGATTGTATGACTTTCTCAAATATTAAAATATAATAAAATATTTAAAACCACACACACACACACACACACACACACACACACACACACACACACGCATACATACATATCACAAATGTGACCTTGTCCTATGAGATGGCAACTAAAGTTAACATAAGATTCTAACACAGGCTAGAAATAGCAATGACAAGAATCCAAATATATCCAGACTTAGAAATTAACCGTGCATTTACTAAAGAGAGCAGAAATTCTTGACCCTGCTTTTTGGGGACATCCCCTATGGCATGATAAGAGATGAATGATAATTTGCTTAGCTATCTAAAATAAATGTCTGAGGGTTTTTGTTTTTTTGTTTTTGTTTTTGTTTTTGTTTTGAATGAAGTGGCTGCAAAGAAAACCCTAAATAAAACAAATTGAACTCTTCAGCCCATGACAGCATTATCAGCTGTAGGGACCATGTGAGAATTCAGAACTCCAGGATAGATTCAGTATGTTTCTACCCATCTACATATTTTCTTTCATTTTATGGAACTGTATGACTTGCAACAAACAAACACTATCTCTCATTTGATTCTTGGGAACGTTTCCCACCATTCTTTGAATGAATCTAAGGGACTAAATGACCCTAGTGTAGAGCAGCCTATGTTGACAGCTTCAGCAGTATCATCTGATGGGCTGGGATTGTGGAGAGCCCTCCTTACATGGACCTAGTAATCTGATCATAACGGTTACAGGCTCACACTCCCTAAGCCTTGCTGTGACCAATGGACTTTGTACCCAGTCCCTAGGTACTGCCTGCACACCTTTTGCCTTTGTGTGACTGTTTGTTTTTGCTACCCTGCCTACTTTCCTTATCTCACCATGTTGACACCCTCCTTAACCCTCACCTGTTTCTTGCCTAGGACCACAGCCTTCCTCCCTTCTTCTTTTCCTTACCTGCACATATACCTCCTCTCTCCAAATTCTTCATTTCTGTCTAGCAGTTTCTTCTCTGTAGCTTTGAGCATGGAGACTTTCTGTCTGAACTCCTAATTAAACTCACTTATTGCACTTGCCCACCCCTTAGCAAGCACCTGCCCCCATTCAAGCCATCCTGTGATGCAACAAAAGGAATGATCCAAGCAAGAGAATGGACCATTCCAGAGTTGGATCTGACTTGAAGGCTTCTCTCCTGAGCCTTATAAGAGGCAAAGGAGGGATGATGACTAATCTTGGTAGTCAACTTGGCTACATCTGGAATCAAATAAACCCAAGCAGTTAGACACATCTGTGAGGGATTTTCTTGATTGGATCATTTGTGGTGGGCCACACCTTCTGGTGGAAGTCCACATAACAGTGTTTGAAATAAGGGAAGCTTTGGCTTATTGCTTGCTTGCCCTCACTCTCACAAGTTCGTCTATCCTGCTTTGAGGCATTCCTTTGCCGCTGTTAGAACCTAATTCTCCAGGATTTCAACACAGAGTGATACATCCTGTCTTGTGAACTAAATGACTACTTGATTTGCCTTTCTACCAGGAGATGCTATTGTTAGATTAGCAGGACCACAGCCTGTAAACCATTCCAATAAATAAATTGCATATATATATATATATGTGTGTGTGTGTGTGTGTGTGTATATATATATATATATATATATGTATATATATACATATATATATATATATATATATATATATATATATTTCATTCTATCAGTTCTCTTCCTTTAGAGAATCCTGGGGAGGAAATAGTCCTACCCAGCTGTGGCATCTATGTACCACAACATTGGTCAGCATAGTAAATTAGAGCCCACTCACCAGGAGGAAAACCATCCTTGGTGAGGTAAATATAGCCAACCACTCATGGCTAGTGAGATCATGGATCTTAGAGGAGAAGCTACTACTGCCACCTTCCCAAACCAGTATAATTTTTAACTGCATTCTAAATATAGCTTAGAATTATAGCTACAGGTCAGGGCATCTCTGACCCCTCATCAAAGCAGCATCTTTTTGGAGCAGATAGAGATCATCCAGTGAAAATCCCAAGGTCAAAGCACAGAGAACAAGTGACTTTGAGGTGGCCAGTTCCAGTTGGCATGTCTATAAGGTGATTTCTTCATCTAAGACTCATGGAACATGGAGAAACCATGAGAACCAGAGGACTAGGGACTCTGTTATAATATTATGTCTTGCAGATGTGACAGAGAAGCTACACCCATAAAGTTTCAACAATATGGCTGCCTAAGGACAAACTGAGGCATGACAATACTGGTTGAATACATGCCACTGTGGGTGGGGAAACCTCGTGGAGCCCCATCCCTAGATGAAGAGGTATACTCAATTAACATCTGCTGAAAGAGGAAGAATTAGGCTTTCCCAAGGGTGAGCTCCTTAATGGGTTATGTAATAACAAGTAGTCAGCCTTACAAACACATACATAGAAGCAACACTTAAAGGACACAACAACACACACACACACACACACACACACACACACATTACAATAATTATAATAAACAAACAATAACAATAACACTTTTTTTTTTTAAAAAGCTGTGAATTATAGAGGGATTGGGAGTAGGGCACAGGAAGGGTTTCAGGGAAAAGGGAAGAATGGCGTAATTATGTTTAAATTAAAAATAAAATAAACATCTAGCTCAATAGGCAGCAGGTAGAGAATGCCACCCTGGCCACACTAGAGCACTTGAGACCTTAAAGCCTGTCCCCAGTGACATACTTCCTCCAACAACACCCACCTACTCCAACAAGGCCATAGCTTCTAATAGGGCCAGTGTTTATGGGCCTCTGGGGTCCACTTTCTTTCAAGTCCCAGTAGTCCATTTGATAAAGTGCCTATGAAAATCCTTTGGCTGTTTTTTTATTGAGTTTTAGAAGCTCACTCTCAACGTCTCTCTGTCTCTCTTTCTCTCCTTCTCTCTATTATTTTGAGACAAGTTTTCACTATGTAGCAAAGGCTGACCTGAAACTGTCAATCCTCCTGCCTCAGCCTCCCAAGTCCTGGGATTACAAATGTGTAGCTCCATGCACGCCTTGTCTTTTAATCTGTGACAATGTTTTCTAAAAAGCAAATGTTTGGGGATGGAGAATTGGCTCAGTGGTCAAGCGAGCTTCATCTGAAAAGGGAGCTGAGAAGAGGAAAGGGGAACGGGACAGGTGAAGAGCATCAGGCAAACGGTGGCACAAGACAGCTGTCAAAACGCGAGGAAAACGGGAAGTGGGGGGCATATTTTGGCCATACTCCCTTGCATATCAGGGTGAGGAGCTACAGACAGTGCTGGGGGTGGGGGATTGTTCCTCCCCAGATTGAGACCTTTTTGTGTCTCTGTTAAGACTGAGGCTGAGAATTGGAACAGAGTGTGTTGGGTCATGAGTTAGTGCCTCACAATACAACAGACTTCAAAGAACAGCTTCTGTGTACTAACTACATCAGTGTATTTTGTTCAACCTAGTATGATGGTTCCAGGAGGCATGCTGTGTTTTGTATGAGAACCATCCCCCATACTCTCATGTATTTGAACCATTTTGGTGGTCATGTATGGGGAGGTTATGGAGCTTTTAGGATGTGGAGCTTTGCTGCAGGACGTATGTCACCACAATGAGCTTTGAGGATGTATAGGCTCACCCAATTTCCCAATTGTTCTCTCTTCTGCCTATGATCCTAAGCTTCCAGCCCCAGCCACCCTGACTTCCTTGCCATTATGGATGTCTAGCCCTCTGGACCCATAAGCCAAAATTAATTCTACCTTAAGTTGCTGTTGGTTATGGTATTTTATCACAGACACAGAAAAATAACTAATATGAGGCTTATACTTGGATGGCTTTCTTGGATAGAGGAGATAGACAGAGGAGATGCTGATGTCCACAGTGGCTCACAATCTCCCATAAAGCCACACCCCTAATGAATGGCAGGTTTGAGACTAAAGATTGCCCAGCCAAGACTGAAGTTCATGCTGTTTGTGATAATAGTTTAGACATATTTTCAATATGTCTGCCAGGGCATTTATTACATCACTCAATATAGCTAGATATAGATCTATCTGTATCCATACACTTTTCAATTTCTTATAGGTTTATGTCTAGATAAGATACTTTGTCAGTTGAGAATATCATATCTTGGATATGAATTTGCTATGTCTAACCTATAGAACATCAGAACTTCCAGCGTAGGACATGGCACCTTTGTGATCACATGGCTCTAAGAAACCATAGCTTGCTACCATTGCCTTACATTGCCTGAGAGTATCACATTGCCTAGCACCAGCCTGGGCAAAGACCAAAATTCAATGACTTGTTTCTACAGAACATGTGCTATTTTCACACCACTGTAGACTCAAAAATAATTGAATGATGATTCAGTCTTACTTTGTGATGTTCAACTGGCTTATCAGTTGATGATTTGAGCAAAATGTAGACTAATCCTAATTTTGCCCCAAATATTTAGAAGAGATTACAGCTTTCAACTTTAATTTTACAAACTCTATTCCACAGAAACGGCCTAGGAGCCCAGGAATGACTCATTGGTCAATATTGCTGACCCTGAGTAGAATGTATCTGAACCAGGCCACAGCTTCGCCTTTTCTGGGCCAATGGAGCTAAAACTACCACAATGGAGACAAGTGCTCATAAATTCAGAACTGTTGGTTGAAATCTGAGGCCTTTCTTGTAGCATAGAGCTTCAGCAAATGCTTTCAAATGATTAAGCTAAATAAACACAATGATCTTTACCAGTAGGTTGAAATCTCCGCATAAGCTGTCATTCAGTCTGAACAATGAATTCATTGGCCTTCCAGATCACGAGGTTCTGATGAGGGCAGATGTAGACATGTACCATTGCAGTCCCCCACACCCATTTTTCTTTTTGCTTTACATTTTTATGACATCACAGCTTTGTTCTAAGTATAACTTCCTGATTCCCAAGACATTTCCTGTAAACAAAGGGGAATTATCATTTACTGAAGCTGAAGTTAACTGAAAATTAAATTAACTTTATATGAAGTAAAGTAATTGGCGCATGACCGTGAAGAACAAGCATGAGAAATCCGAGGTTGCTCAACACATAGGGAGATAAGAATTGCATCCTGCTATATTTTATTTTAGAAGATATTATGCTAAAGTGTTCACTGACCCGGAGAAAGTCTATATTATAGTGAGTGGGGAAAGATTCAACACCACATAGAGTATGCTAAAGGAAATCAACCAGATAATAGGACTTCTTGTGATAAATTGATGACAGTGAAAAAAAAAATCTGTCCGATACTCAGAAAAATAAATTCTCATCTTTAAAAATCTTACAAACTTGTTGTGGGGGCTGGGGAGATAGTTGGTAAAGTAGTTACCTTGCAAAGCATAAAAGCCTGAAATTGATTCTCAAAGCCATATGAAAAGCTGGATGTGCTTGTATATGTTTCTAATCCCAGTGCTGGGAAGATGGAGAATGCAGGGTCACTGGGGCTCGCTCGCCAGGCTAGCCTAGTCAAGGTGATGAACCCAAGTTCCACTGGGAAAAATCTGTGTCAAAAAACAGAGTAGATGGATCCTGAGGAACGACAGCAAAGGTTGACCTCTGTCCTTCACACACGCATCTCCTCACCTATCCATGCACACATACTTGAATATATACACATACTTTTTTTTTTTATTTTTGGAGATGATTTCATGTAGCCTATGCTGGCCCTAAACTTTCTATGTAGTTGAAGTCCACCTTGACATTCTGACCCTCCCCAGTCCCCCTTCTAAGAACTACCAACATGAGGATATTTATCTCTTATTAACACTTTCAAATTAGACTGCAACATTCAGCATACCTTCATGATCACACCATGGACTGTGTATGTGGAGTCTTCATCTTTGGGGCATCTTCTCTGACAGAAGGTAGAGAACAGAATGCTGTGCTGGTTATTGGTGGCTCAATTCACCATCCCACTTGATAGAACAAAAACCCGTGTGACAACCATTAGTAGCCATGGAAAATCAGAGCTCTCAGTGATGTGTGGTACAACTGCAGGGGTGGGGGTGGCGCTAGGGGAGGAGGGAGTTGCTTTCCTGATCACTCTGTAGGGAAAAAGAACTTGGGCAGTCTCTTAGCTCCTTGAGTTTGATAGCTGGAGCTGGGAATCCAAGGAGGCCAACTTCGCTGGAGATTCCAGGACAGAATACAGACTAGAAGAGAGCCTCAGGAGAAGGTGGCTGGTAGCGAAGAAGAGTTCCCTCCTTTCAGCTGAATGTTGAACAGTTTGTGCCTGGAAAGAAGGTACTGAGGTGGGTAAAGTGATGTCTAGTTGAAAAAAGACCATGGTCCTGAGAGCCCACACAGCACTGCCTACACAGGTCCTGTTCCCACAAACCAGCGAGGGCAGCCTCAGAATTCATGGGGGCACTTCAAAACTCCAGAGTAAATGCTGCTCCCGTTGTGGCTAAAATCCTCAGATCCAGGTAATTGAGATTTTTCAAGCAACATATATCCCCAAACCAAGTTGAGGAGTTTTTATAGTCATACCCAAATATCTGGATCCAACAAGATAAAACTCACACAGGGCAAAAAGAAAAAGTCAAAGCATTCACACATTTAAAAGAGGAAAAATGAAACATCTCTGCACATACATATTACAACATGAAGTGACCTAGTGACTATCCATAATGAGAAAAACAAATCTTTGGAACAGATGCAGAGATGACAAGAGTGGTGGAGGAAGCAGAGAAAACCCTTTAGGAACATTTGTTCCTGTATCACACATGCTTACAGGCCTTTGGAGCAGTTGAATATATTGATGGAGACTTGGGACCAGCAACAGAAAGTCAAACCACAATGTTTTCATTGGGAAGTCCACTTGCTGGGAACAACAGCAGCTTACGCAGCTTACACAGAAGAAGAGGAAGATAACGGTGAATTTGCAAGCTTAGTATTAGAAACTGTCCAAATGGAAACATCTAGAAAAAAGTTGGACTGGAAGACTGGAAAGACCATTAATGCTCAGGGGAAGTTTCAAGTGTCATTATGTGTGTTATATTGAGAAGCATAGGCAAAATACTATAAAGAAATAACCACTTGAATTCTAAATTTGATAAAAACTGTAAATCCCATTGATCCCAAATGCTCAACAAACTCCAAGTTCAAGAAATATAAAGAAAAAATACCATGACACAGCATAATCACATTTTGAAAGCCAATTATAACAAGAATGTTTCTTAAAAACAATCTGAAAAAGGACAGCTGTGTAGAAAAACAAATGTGACATCAGATTTTCATGAGAAACAACATATGCAGAAGACAGTAAAACACATCTTTGATACACTAAAGAAAAAAAATCACTGCACACCTAGAATTCTACATTAACCACAATTGCTTTTCTAAAGCAAGGTAAAAAGATTTCTTTGGCTGTGTAGAAACTGGAATAATTCATCAGTAGCAGATATTCATAGCAAGTGATGCTAAAGTATGTCCTTTAGGCATATAGAAACTGATTGAAATCTGGATCACCAAAATAAGCAATGGCTACTGAAATTGCTAACTGTGAAAGTGGTTATAAAACATCATTTGAGTTAGTTACATTTCCTTAAAAGAGAATTAACAACTGAGCAACTTAGAGACACAATACCAACAATGAATCGAGTTTTGTAACAGAAATGGAGAGAAAAGTACATTTGTGAGTGTCTTTCACTGCGTGAGAAGTGGCACACATGTGAGAGGTGAGGGCTGAAAATGTAAAGATGTTCATGTACCACATCACTCATACAAGCAGCAAAGAGCTGTAGCTTGGGAAATAAAAATCGGAATTGGAAGTGGATCATGAAAACAATCAGTTAAAGCAAAAGAAGTGAGGTAAAGGAGGGGGAAAAAACAACCAAAACATGAGAAAAAAATAATAATATGAAAGTGTTTAGCTCCAACACACACAAAATCACATTGGATGTAAACAATCTTACTCCATTTAAAAGGCAGACATTTTTAGATTGTCTTGAAAAGTAAGACTCAATTATATGTTGCATGTGAGAAGGCCTCTTCACAGATACAAACACCGAAGTAAGAGGATTCAGAAAGATACTTTAGCAGAACAATGGTCTAAAGAAAGATAGGTCATAGCAAAGATTATCTGTGTAGACTTTGTGAAGAGTGATTTCAAGATAAAGTAACTAATTGAGATGTCATAAAATTCTGTATATGTTCTTAGTTAGGGGTGTGAAGATAGATACAGGAAGCAAAAGCCAATAGAACAGAAAGGACAAATGGAGTCAATCTACAATGAGAAGTTCTCAGGATTGGTGTTTCAGCAGTTGATGGGGAAAAGCAGACAGAAGAAAGGGACAGAGAAGATTGAAGAAATGTTCTGAACCCACTTGACCTGGAACTTCTAGCTTCTTCAGCTTCAGAACATTCAGGTTTTGTCATCTGCATTCAGGTCATTTACCAAGCTGGACCATACACATGGCTGTTGTTAAGTCTTCATACAAAGACTTGAAGTTATATAAAGGATGCTCTTTTACCGCGATAACATTAAATTAGACAGCCACAACAGAAAGATAGCTGTCCAATTTCTAAATACTGGGAAACTAAATAACATGTTTCTAAATAAACTGTGGATTGGGGAAAGGAAAAAAAAGGAAGGGAAAATAGAAAGTATTTTAAACTGAAATACAGAAATACAGAAACGTGTAGGAAAATAGGTCAAACACAACGAAAACAGATTTATACGGTAGAGGGGAAGAGAGGCAGTGAATCATCTTTGCTTGCATGGCAGCAAACGAGGCAAAAAAGAATAAATTAAAACACCAAGGAAGTGAAGCCAAGATGGTCATAATGACAGGAGTGGAAACTAATGTAAGGCCTGGGAAGAGAGAAGGTCGGTGAGGACAGACAGTGTCTGTGAGGTTGAGAAAGTAGTGGACCTCTAGCCAGACGTTAGGCCCCAAATAATGCAGGCAGTTATTGTCAATATTAGAAACTGGTGAGTCAATGTTGTTTCAAACCTGAAAAATAATCTTAAAAGAATAATGTCTACATCTTGATTGCTTACATGTTTTATGCAAAACAGTTTTTAAAGTTACAAACTATCACTGGGTGGTGGAACACGCCTTTAATCCCAGCACTCAGGAGGCAGAGGCAGGCAGATCTCCGTAAGTTTGAGGCCAGCCTGGGTCTACAAAATGAGTTCTAGGACAGCCGCAGTGGTTACACAGAGAAACCCTGGCTTGAGAAACTGGGAAAAAAAAAGGTAGTGTATACAAACTATCAGAGCTTATGTCAAAGAAACCAATAATTGGAGTAACCCTTTATTTATCAAAGGAATTAAAATTTAAGCCAGACAGATTCAGTGGTACATGACCAAATGTTTTCAGAAGCAATAATACCGTTACTACACAAATTCACCCGGAAAACTGAATGGAAGGAACTATTCTCCTATGTCATCCTGTTAAGCTAATTTCAATTTGATACCAAAAGCCTAAGGGAAACATTACAATAAGGAAAGTTTAACAAATTAAACCCAATGATTCAATAACTAGCTAATACAGTATTAACAACTGGGATTTGATCTACAGGGGAAAAGTTAGCTTACTGTCAAAATATTGATCAATGTAATTCACCATCTTAACCAAATAAGACATAAGACCATTTAACTATCTTAATAAATGCATAAGAAGGGGGACTGGAGAGATAACTCAGTGGTTTTGAACACTTACTGCCCTTGCAGAGAACCACAAGGCTGCTCATAGCTGCCTGTAACTCTTAGCTCCAGAGAATCTGATTCCCTATTCTGGCCTCTTCAGTTTCCTGCTCACACATGCTACACATACACACAAAAATAAAATAAATATTTAGATGCAGAAAAAGAGTTTGGTAAATCCACCCTTAATTTTGATTAAAAGCTCTATCAACTTAGAACATAAAGGAACAGCTGGAACTGTTGTGGGGGACCTCGGCAAACTTGTAGCTGACACACACTTAGAAGGGAACACTGGCTTCCCTTAATCATTAATTAATCTGGAAATTAATGAAAGCGTAAATAGAGGCAAGTGTGCAGTGTTCTTTATCAGCAAGAAGGCAATTCTCTACAAGACAGTTCTGTAGAGTTGTGGTCTCAAGCTCCCATATGCTTATTATTTTTAAAGTAGAAATCAATAATTCTAAAATTTATTTAAAAATGCAATGACTAGCGCAATGACCAATGAATGATGCTAAAAGATTAGGGTAGTTTGATGTTGGTGTTAAAAACCTAGATAGATGGGATAGATCAGTTAGATTTCTAAAAGATTAGGGTAGTTTGATATTGGTGTTAAAAACTTAGATGGAATAGATCAATTGGATTTCTAAAAATGGAGGGGTGTAACTGGTCAATTGAGTTTTACTCATACTTCAAAGGCATCACAGCAAAGAATGGCTCATCTTTACAATAAGTTGTACTGGAACACTGAAAAACAAATCTAATTCTCACAGCATAAGCAAAAAATGAGCTCAAAACAAACCATAGACTCAAACTTAAACAGAAAGCCAACCCAAAATCTGTACAATTTTTAGAGAGAACAAAATAGAATGAAAAATATTTTTGATCTAAGATTAGAAATAAAAACCTAAGAAAAAATATATTGAACTTCACTAAAACTAAGAATTATTATAAAATCTGGCTAGATGCTCACTGAGTAAAAATGCTTACTGTGCTAGCCTGGTGACCAGAGTTCAGTTCCAGGAACCCATGTCAAGGTGGAAAGAGAGAAACAACTTCACAGACTTATTCTCTGATCACATGTGTGCTGCACACCGTGGAATGCCTGCCCACTCAGACACATAATGGGTATGCTCTTGAATGGAAGTAAACATGTTTAATAAAGAGAGGAAGAAATTGAAATTAAAAAGAAGACAGAGATGAAGATAGAAGCCGCAAACTTGGAAAAATACACATAAATTTCATGTCTGATAAAGGCTGTATATCCAAAATATAAAAAAATTCTCAAATGTTATTGGTAATTGGCGCTTTAATAAAAATTGACAAAGGGCTTGAGCAGATGCTTTGTAAACATAACCTAGAAATGTGATTATATGTCATATGTGAACTTTTAATTATGCACCCGAGGAGACAACTTCACGGTTGTTAGGAATTATTCAAATTAACACCCGAGTCAGATACCACTGTACAACCAGAGTGGCTAAGAGCTCAGTGCTGACCACAGCAAGTACTGATGAGAATGTGGGGCAAAGGGAACTCTCTCTTATACTGGTGAGGCAGATTGGAGGGACCTATTTCTCAACAAGTGTATTTGGCTAGAGAGTAAGAATATCTTAAATACTGTTAAAAATTTTAGTTTCCTAGGTCTTCATGGGAAGCAACCATTAATTATGTGTAAATGAATTTGAGAAAATTGTTGGGATTGGAGTGTGTGTTAGATCTTCAAGGGTGTCTGTCTGTCCCTTTTCTTATGGCTAGCTACCTTGAGCGTGGAGCTTGGTTCCCAGAGCAGTATGCATGGTTGGAACTCCCCACAGTCACTCTGAGGAAATTTTATTCCAGCCTCAAGGTCCACTGCATGCACTAAAACCACAATTCTATCCCAGGAGGCCTTGCTCCCATCACAACAACTTAAAAATTTTGCACCAGCTTTAAAAAGCTCCACTCTGGACAACATAAACCTCAGTGACCTGTAGAGTTGGTCCTGATCCCTGGGGAGCCATCCTCACCCAGAAGGGAAAGAAGAGCCCTTCTCAGTGACTCAGCAAACCGCCTATGATTTGTGCAGTGTGAGGCTTGTGACTGGCTCCTAAGTCTTGTGATGGATGGAATTTGAAGGCACACATACACACATACAGGGCTTTATTAGAGGTCACAAGCTAACTCAAATGCACCACTTGCCTGTTTGGCTATATACTGGCAATATATAAACATATTGCTTTCCTATAGTTTCAGATTAGTCTGGGAGGTGCCTTTCCCATGTCTAACTTGGTGTTCCACTGGGCCCAATAAATGTTCCTCCCACATGATCTTTTGCCTTCCGATGGTGTCCACCATAGCCCGAGAGGAATAACTAAGCCAATTAAGCCAGTTGCACCAAGAGCCGACACACTTCAGGGTGTCTAGCTGCACTGCAGTAGCTCCAGCCAAGAAACGAGAGTTCCAGAGCTCCATCAAAGTGAGAGCTGGAACACCACGAAGAAAGTGACTGTGAACAAAGCCCCCAGGAATGACAAAGGATGACAAAAGTCTTGAGACCATGAGAGATGGCCAGAGAAGCTGTAATGAGCTGAAGGAATGATACAACGCTCTCTATGACCGCAAGCCCCAGTCTCCACAAGGGTCTGATAGCACTGCCAAGTTTGAAATAATCGAGGCTAAGGAGCAACACTGTCCCAAGTTGGGAGTTATCTATATCAGAGCAGCCAGCCTCTGCCCTGACTACTGGGAGCCACTGGATTTGAATGGGGAGTGCTATGGTGCTTGCCATCAAGGCTTCAAGCAGTAAGTCTCTGGGTTGAGAAGCCCATCTTTTGAGCCTTTAGGGCCCTAGTTAGGAAGCTCTTTGCTGCCTCCCTGTAATTTCTATCCAGATGAGAGAGAAGAACCCCCGTCGCATTGGTGTCACTTGTGAGAAGGTACGCTGGTTTGACCGCTTAGGACAACAGTTTGGAAGCCTTCCTCAAACTAAAACATACATGTGCCATATGGTCCAGCTGTCCTCCTCCTAAAGGCTTAGTTAAGAGAAATTCCAAGGACTCAGAAATGTTTATAACAGTGTTAATTTTTAATAATCCTAACCTGGGGACAACATGTGTTCAATATCTGACCAGTAAACTATGAACAAACAAAATCACAGTAACGCAGATATCTGGGAACCTCTCACTGGAGAAAAAGAGATGCACCTTTGATGTCTTCCACAACTGAACTGTTAGTCCAGTCTCTCTCCTTCTCGTCTCTATCATTATCCATATTACGAATATATTGTCCTAGAAAAACGAGGATAAATAAAGGCAGGGGATCCACGTTCAAGGTGCTTACAGGTGTTGAAAATGGACAAATAGCAAGTCATAAAGTAACTACAATATTTTATTTTACTATTTATTTTATTTTATTTTAACGTCCCAACTGAAGTTTCCCCTCCCTCCTTTCCTCCCAGCTCCTCCCCCCACCTCTGCCCATCTCCCTTCCGTACCTATCCACTCCTCCCCTGTTTTTCTCCAGAAATGGGCAAGCCTCCCACAGATATCAACCAAACATGGTATACCAAGTTGCACTAAGACTGGACATCTCCCCTCATATTAAGGCTGGACGAGGCAACCTAGTATGAGGGAAAGTGTCCCAAAAGTAGACAAAAGATTCACAGACAGCTCCTCTCACTGTTAGAGGCCTCACAAAAAGACCAAGTTACACATAAATGCAGAGGGCTTAGGTCAGTCCCATGCAATCTCCCTGATTGTCAGTTCAGTCTCTGTGAGTGCCTAGGAGCCCGGATTAATACACCCTGTGTCTTTTCTTGTAGAGTCCTTGGCACCTCTGGTTCCTACAATTCTTCCTCCCCATTTTCTGCAGGATTCCCTGAGCTCTGCCTAGTGTTTGACTATGGGTATCCGCATCTGTTTTTATTAGTTGCTGGGTGAAGGCTCTCTGATGACAATTGGGCTAGGTACCAATCTATGAGTATAGCAGAATATCATTAGGAATCATTTCATTGACTTTTTTTTTTGCCAGTTGCTTTTGGTTCTATCCTAGGTCTCTGGGCTGTCCAGTCTCTGAGGCCTGGCCCTCCAGGCAGTGTCCAGGGTGGGCTCCCTCTCTTGGCATGGGTCTCAAGCTGGACATTGGTTGGCCAGTCCCACAATTTCTGTCTCACCTTTACTCCAGTATGTCTTGTAGGCAGGACTAATTGCAAGTCAAAGGTTTTGTGCCTGGCTTGGTGAACTTCACCATTTTAAATGTGTCTCCTCAATACCTCTATAAACAAATAGAGTCAATATTTGTGTTCTGAAAAACTAGGTTCAAAAGTTGATATTCAAGAAATAGTTGGTGACTGACTGAAGAAGAACAAATGAAGAAAATGTTGGCTTATACACAGTGAAATACTGTTCGGCCTTTACAAAAAGCAGGGGATTCTGTTTACTGTGGCAATGGGATGGACCTGGGAGACATCATGCTAAAGGAGATGAACAAGAACAGAAGGACAAGTATTCCATAATCCTACAGACATATGGAGCCTTGGAAAAGCCAAACTGGTCCAAGTGGGGATCAGTGTGTTTCTTACCAGAGTCCACTAGTGTTGGAGTTGGGGTGATGGTGTTCTGAACAATTTCACTCAGGAGGAGACCCATTGCACAGCAAATTTACTATAATTAACAATGTATCTTATGTTCCAAAACTGCTCAAAGTATATATTTTATACATATTCACTTCAGAAGAGATGGGTGAGATAAGGAATATATAATTAGCGGCTTCCCTCATGTCATCATATGAGTATATATCAAATATGTCATCGAGCTAGTTCATTTTTGACTGCTGGGACAAAATGTCAATAAAAGTAGAGTGGGGACGGAAGGGTTCACTTTGGCTCACAGGTTAAGGGTCCAGTGCATCATGCTAGGAAGGGCTTGGTAGCTGGTGTGTAAGGCAGCTGGTCATGTTACTCCTTCCATTGGAAAGCAGAGAGAGGTGAATACCAATATTATCGCCTTTCTATGCTGTCCCTGACCCCAGCCTAGGGAATGGTGCTGCCCAACGAGTGTGTATCTCCTCACCTCAACTAATCCCTCACAGATAAATGTGGAGACTTGTCTCCATGGTGATTCTAAATCCAATCAGGTTGATAGTCAAGATCAACCATCACATTATGCCCATATATACAAACAATTATTAACAACTAAAATAAAATTTAAAAGATTTATTGATTGGCAGTCTATAGAGTAATGAGATACTTGATGTGTACTTTATTTCATGAAGAATTTTTACCTGACATACATAATAAATTCAGTAAAAATAACAAGTCATGGCCCTTAACAACATTTATATAGAAGACAGCAAGGGAAAAGACAATGTGACTGGATGTGTACAAATCCAGTTGACTGAGTCCCCTAATGAAGAGGGCCCAGAGAGGATAAGAGATGGGGTACATTCTAAGGGAGAAGTTTCCCTCTAGCCAGGACTCAAGCTAGGGCCACAGCTCACTCCTCGTATGATTGGCGCACAGGCTGGAGGCTGATGAACTACAGGGATGGTGGCAGGATCCGTATTGTCAGCTCAGGGGTTACACACCAGCATCGTAGCTACTTAGCGGCTGACCTCTTTCCACCTCCACCCCTCTGTCTTCCTCCCTCCAGAAGCAACAAAGGTGTTTTCCACATGAGAGATTTTGGAACCAGGTCTAAGAATCAAGAGTGGACTCGATTACTACAGCAATAGAGTCTTTTGACTTTTTTCTTTTTGGTTTTTGAAACAGGGTTTCTCTGTGTAGCCCTGGCTGTCCTGGAACTCACTCCATAGCCCAGGCTGGCCTCAAACTCACAGAGATCCACCTGCCTCTGCCTCCCGACTGCTGGGATTAAAGGCATGTACTACCACAGGCCCGGCTCTTTTGACTCTTTAATGAAACATAATTTCAAGTTTGCAAAGCTTCTTCAAGTACAACATGAGGAGAGTCCATGAACAGCTAAAAAGAGGTCACAGGAGAATACTGCTTGTCCTCCTTTTTCTTGTTTGTTTGTTTGTTTGTTTGTTTTGAGACTGGTTCTTCCACTGGCCTGCAGCTTGCTGTTTAGGGTAGATTGGCTGGACTTGTCTGTCTCTATTCCTCGAGCACTAGGGTTGCAAGCAATGCCACTATCCTGCTTTGTTATATTGGGGGTGGAATTCTGGTCCTCTTGTTCACAGGGGAAGGACTTTACCAACAGAGCTACGTTCACAGGCCCTGTCATAGGTATTTTAAATAGAATGGGAAAAGTGTGCTTTCAAAACTTGAAATGGCTGGGGAAGGAATGGGCCCCTGTGTTGAACACCCCACCAGTTCACAGGGCAGTAGGGAAGGAAGCCTTGTAGCTGTAACACATCTGTGTTTTTAGGTTCCTCTGTTAGTTTAGGAATAACATGTAGCAGCAGGTACTCAGGAAAGTTGCATTCAACATTAATTAGTGAATGCATGGGAAGATTCACATGCCAGAAAAGATCAGATAATATACATTATTACAAATTTTCTTCTTGGCTCCCAAGATTACTGTGCAATATCTCATAAGGCCCCTCATGAGTGTTTGCCAAGTGAATTTTCAAAGGAAATCTAATAATGCTTACTATTGTGGCCACGCCACATAAAGCTTTAACTTTTGCTATTCATTTTGGTTTTGGTGTTTTTGTGACAGGGTTTCTCTGTGTAGCAGCTCTGGCTGTTCTGGATCATGATCACTTTGTAAACCAGGTTGGCCTCAAACTCATAGAGACCTGCCTGGCTCTGCCTCCTGAGTGTTGGGATTAAAGGCATGCACCACCACTGCCCAGCATTTTTTTTTGGGGGGGAGGGGGGAGGCAGGGCACTCTTGAAGCAGGCATACACTTCACCTTTCAATCATGTTCAGTGTGTTTCGGGATACAGGATGCTGTTTATGTCTCTTTCCTTCATGGTGAGACTAGAAGTCTTTTGTTGTGTTCTGTTTATCCAAACCTGATGTCAAGGAAAACGACTTTTAAGTCCTCACATGCGGATGTCTGTAGGTTTAAGAAATGCGCCTGAACACATCTGATCTTTTTCAGGTTGAGTGCTTGCCTCAACACATCCCCAGAAATGGGGAAGAACACTTGGTTAACAACATCTTAACTCCCCTTAATGTTTCTGTTTACTCCAGCCTTCCATGACCAGCAGCAGGGTAATTGTGTTAAGTCTGGGTAAAACAGTTCTCATCACACAGACCCCCCAGTGGGGCATGGGAAGCTAGTTTCTCTAAACTGTATCTGTTTGAGAACAGAGATCCTCATGCTGACATAAAAAGAAAGGAAATCATTTCCATACTAAAAACCTGACTTGCCGTGGCTAGTGGAACACACTTCAGGTGTGCCTCACTGTTCAGGAACAAGCAAGAATATTTTTACACTGTATGACATGATACATGCATATCTTACTTGTGATGTGTGTCAACGAAAATACATGTTTTGTTTTTAGTCCTTTGGAAGTGATCATTTGCAGTCTATTTGGAAGGCTATTGTCTCTAAATACTTGAGAACGTCACCAGAATGCCACTGAACTCTTAGAAGCAAAGCTGCACAAAGTGAGGTTGCCTGCATTTCCCCACTTACTTGGGCGACTTCAGCTCTCTTTCTAAAAATAAGAGGAAATAGAGATGGCGCCACGTGCTCCCACCTCCCACACATGTCCCCATCATTTCCATCATTCCATAAAAAAAAAGTCTACTTGCCAATGAATCATCAATGCTCTGAGGAGTATGCTCTGTCTTCGCTGCACAGGCGCAGGTAACAGACTGTATTGGAAATGACAGAGTGACAGCATTTGAGCTGTTTTCCTGATAAAACTCTCGTTGCTTTATAAATATAAGCAACAAGAGTTTCTCTGTTCCGATTTGTTTTCTGTTATTTTATTTTTTAAGCAGCTCACTTGTATCCCAGTTTCAGTTGTCCACGTGAAGGTCCTGGTTGGGACACTTGTGAGTGTGTGTAGACTGCAGTCAGGAAGCTCTGGGCACCATTTCTCTGTGATTTAACACATTGTGGGCATCAGGATCCGAAGGATGTTCCCTGAACTACTGTTCTAATAAAGCCATCTGTAACCACTCTGGAGCTGCCCCCTCCTATAACCAGGGATTCCTGAGGGGGAATGAACTTTGAGTTTGCTTCTCATTCACAGGGCTCAGAAAGGAAACAGTTGTCACTGGTGTTTTCATTAGGAAGACTAATTCTTTGAGAATTTCATATGATGTATTTTGGGCCTTGTCTTGGCTGCTGTTCTATTGCTGTGACGAGACACCACGACCCAGACAACTTTTAAAAGAAAACATTTAACTGGGGGCTTGCTTACATATTCAGAGGTTTAGTCCACGGACAGTCGTGGCGAGGAGAGTGGAGGCGGGCAGCCAGGCATGGTGCTGGAGCAGTAGCTAAGAGCTTACATCCTGACCCACAGGCAGCCAGCAGACAGAACGCAAGACTGGACTTGACATGGGATTTTAAAATCTCAAAACCACCTCCAATGGCACCCTTCCTTTGTAGTGGGCAGCCATTCCAGCCTTGGCCTGGAAGTTCCAACCCCCATTGAGGCTTCGCTAATGGTCACGCCCACAAGGCGGGGCTGAGAGAGGAAGCTGAAGACCCTGAGGCCCGGGGCTCTCTTGGTTCCTCGACCCTGGACGCTGGAGGTAGACGGAGCAGAGTTCTCCAGAGAACACCACCGGACTGCGCCACTCCTCTCCCAGACCCTGCAACCTATCTATCCCGTCACTTGTAAGTTACCCCACAAAATAAACCTCCCTTTTAACTATGTGGAGTGGCCTTAATAATTGCACCAATATTCCTTCAATAAGGCCACAATTTCTAATGCTCCCTTAACACTCCACCAACTGGGAAAAACAATTAAACATGGGGTTATTTTCGTTCAGACCACCACAGTCATATTCACCCTCAAATCCTCCCTTTCTCTCCCTCCTGATCCACCTCCCACTACCCCCCACCTCCAACTTTGTTTTCCTCTTTTTAAAAATGTAATAACCTATCAATCTGTGTTGTCTCTGTACCTTTGGGTGGGGAACAATACACTGGAACACAGTTGAACCATAAGGAAGACTAACTCTCCCTTCGCAGATACCACCAACTGTCTATAGCTCTTCAGTGAAGGTTGGGGGGCTTGTGAACCCCTTCCTGTTTGATGTAAGAGTGTTGACTGGCTCGATCTTATTATGAAGGCAATGATAACTGCTGTGTGTCCATGAGCACAGCAGTCCTGTCATCCAGGAGACACTTTTTCTTCAGTCCTCTCTATCCTCTGGTTCTCATAATCTTTCCCCTTCTTCCACTACGGTCTCAAGCCTTGCAGAGGGGGTTTGATATAGATGTCTTATTAGTGGCTAAGCATTCTTCAATCACTTTGGCCAGCTATGAGTATTTTGTGAACCACCATCCACGGTGCAAGACACTTCTCTGAGGATATCTGAGAGCTATACTAAATTATGGGTAGAGAAATATGAATTTAGAAGGTAATTTGACTCTATGTTCATCTGACTAAATAATACTTCACCCTTGGTGCCTGTGTGCTCCCTAAACATGATTTGCAGTGCCAGGCTTGTGTTTACTCCCATGGAGCAGGCCTTCAATCCAGTGAGAAAGTGGTTGGTTAACCCTGAAACATTCATGTCATTATTGTACCCATGGGCTTACCTTGCTATATGCTGGCAATTACTGCAGTTCACAGGGTTTTCAGTTGGGTAAGACTGTTGTTGATGACCAGCCCTCAACACTATGATGAGAGCTAGCCAGAAGGGAGGAAGCTTCTTAGTCAAGACCAATCAGATTTTTCTATGTCCCAAGACCAAAGTGTGTGTTGTCTTTGCAATTTGGTCTTACCCTCAAGTGCTGGTAGACAACTAAGAGCAGTGGCAATAGCCTGTAATGCTTTAGGAGTCTGCAGGGCACCTATGAGCACTGACTCAAGAAGAGGTACCCCACACTTGATCCAGGCCTTTCTATTTGACACCCTTTGGCTTCTGGGATGATCCTAATCCTTCTGTAGAGTGACTACAATTAAGCTCTTTTACACGAACATGTATGTAGGAAGCTTATAAGATAATGTTTCCATTTAGTTTTTTCAAACAGCCTTAGAGTTATTTATCCTTCCCACAATCCCCTTTCCTGCCCTAACCCCCTGTTCCTCTCCCTTCCCATTGTTCCCTGTTCCCTCTCTATGTCACCTGTGTTCTACTCTGCCCCTTCCTCCAGATCTTTCTCCCTATTCATCAATGGTTCCTTTCTAGTTCCCTAATTTTATAGGTACTTCAGATTAATCATGCAAATCTAAAGATTTAATGCTAAGACACACATATGGGTGAGAACGTACAACCTTTGTGGGGGGTGTCTGGGTTAACTTGCTCAGTATATTTTCCATATCCATCCATTTGCCTGAATGTTTTATAATTTCATGTTTCTTTACAGCTGAATAATATTTCATAATTAACCACATTTTCACTATCTATATATTAGCTGATGGACACCAAATGCTGTCTTCATGTCTTATCCATTTTGAATAGATCAGCTATGAACATGATTAAACATGTGTCTCTGTAATAGGGAATAGAGTCCTTTGGGTGTATTCCAAGAAGTGGTAATAGTTGGGTTTGTGGTAGGTCTATTTCTAGTTTTCTGAGGAACTGCCACAATGCTTTGCACCATAGTTGCACCAAATTTCCCTCCCACCAACAGTAAATCAGGGTTCCCTGTTCCCTACATTCTTCTCAGCATTTGTTATCTTTTGTTTTCTTAATCTTAGCTATTCTGACTTGGGTAAAAAGAAATCTCAAAGTAGTTTTAATTTGCATTTCCTTGTTAGCCAAGGAGAATGAACACCTTTAAAAATATCTCTTAGCCATTGATCAATGTGTCTATTTTGTGCCAATACCATGCTGTTTTTACTACTATGGTTCTGTACTATAACTTGAGCTCTAGGATGTTGATACCTCTGGCAGAGTTTTTATTGGTTAAAATTGTTTTGGCCATCTGGATTTCTTTGTGCTTTCAACTTAATTTTAAGATAGTATTTTCAATTTCTGTGAAGAGTTGCACTGGAATTTTAATGAGGATTGCATTATATCTGTTGGTTGCTTTTGGTAGGATGGGTATTTCCACAATATTAATCCTATCATTACATAAACATGGGAGAGCTTTCCATGTCCTGGTATAGTCTTTGATTTCTTTCTTCAGTGTTGTAAAGTTTTTATTTGTATAACCTTTTCATTTCCTTCTTGTATTTATTCCAAGATTTTTTTTTAATTTGGGGGCTATTGGGAATGTGATTGATACCCTAATTTCTTTCTTATTATGTTTGTCATTTGTGTATAGAAAACTACTGGATTTATGTGTTAGTTTTGTATCCTGATACTTTGTCAGATTCGCTTTTCAGATTTAGGAGATTTCTTGTGGGGTTTGTAGGGTCTTTTATGTATATAATCATACCACTTGCAAATAAGGATATTTTTACTTATTCCTTTCCAATTTGTATGTCCTTTTTCTCCTTCTTTTGACTTAATGCTGTAGAGAAGACTTCATGCACTGTATTGAAAAGGAATGGAGAAAGTGGACATTAATGTCTTGTTCACTTTTTTCTCCATTTAGCATGATGTTGACTGTGGGCTTGCTGTATATAATCTTTATTATATTGGGCTATGCCCTCCCCCACCATATCCTTAGTTTCTCCAGGACTTTTATCTTGAAGGAATGTTGAATTTCACTAAAGCCCTTCTCTCTGTATCTGATGAGATGATCGTATAGCTTATGTTCTTGAGGCTGATTATGTTGTGGTGGGTTACATTTATTCATTTACATGTGTTGAACTATCCTTGCAATTCTGGGTTGAAGCCAGTTTGATCATGGTTCATACTTTTTTGATGTGATCTTGAATTTAGTTTGTAAGTATTTAATTGTGAATTTCTGTGTAGTTAGAGTTTCCTGCCTGGCCCAGTCAGGACAAATCTCTCTTACCCGCCAGTCCCATAGTCGCTCAGACCCAACCAAGAAAGCACACAGAAACTTACATTGTTTACAAACTGTATGGCTGTGGCAGGCTTTTTGTTATCTACTTTTTCTATCTTAAATTAACCCATTTCTGTTAGTCTATACTTTGCCACATGGCTTGTGGCTTACCAGTGTCTTTACACGTTGCTTCTCATGGCGGCGGCTGGCGGTGTCTCCCCAGCCTTCTACTTCCCAGAATTCTCTTCTCTCTTGTCCCGCCTACACTATCCTTCCTGCCTGGCCACTGGCCAATCAGAATTTTATTTACACAGAGCGATATCCACAGCACTTCCCCTTTTCTTTTTTTTTTTTTAAAGGAAGGTTTTAACTTTTATATAGTACAATTACATATAACAAAACAATTATCTAGCAAGAATTACAGTTTTAATGTTAAAGATATCCTATCTATCTTATATTTGTGAGTCTAAGGTTTTATATCTAACTTATCTTTTATCATAACTGAGGAAATTATAACTATCTATCCTTCAACCACATCAAAGACCTCAGAAGGATATAATATTACCTGAGAACTGGGAGAAGGATGCAAGCATTTTTCGGGAGTCTTGCAAGAGTAGACAGAAACAGCTGGCAGCCTGGACAGTCACCTAATGTTTCTTTGTAAAGTTGGGGCATTTGTTTTCACCCCACAGGGCTAGAGTCTCTTGGTCATTTCTCTCAGTGTCCTGTAGAATGTCTGGCAGTTTCCTCTGCGAAGCAGGAACCTGAAGGACCATTTTGTCAAGCAAAGTTTAGTGGTCACCTTTTTATGGGTCCTGCACGTACAGTCGATCAAGCAGTCGAGGCAAGAACAGTTTCTTGCCCAAATGGCTATTTTTGACAAGGTGAAGATAAGATATGAAGTGTCTTTAATGCCCATCCTCGTCTTTGAAGTAAATCGGTGTTGCCAGGAGCAGACATGTCTCACTGTCCAGAAAGTCTAAATTTTAAATGCCATATTCTGTAGGTCTTTGAAGTATTTGAAGATTACCTATCTATGAAATATGTCTATGTATGTTTAGAAGACATAACTAACATGGCTACGAGTATGATTATCACAGATGATTAATTATTAATCTATTTTTAATTATCCATTACAATTTTAAATGAGCTATACAAACACAATACCTTAAACACGAGTAGAAATATATACATAGTATAACAAAATTAACTTTAACTTTGTATCAATAGACTAAAATCTATACCAATGTAAAACATTTTAAACAAGTTGTTGTTCTTTAGAAATAAGTTCCTTCCTTAATCTACCCTTTCATCCTATTATATCTATATCATATCCCCTTTTTATCTTTAGAAAGAGATTGCATTTATAATCAACCTGTTTAAAATAAAATAGTGGTTTTTCTCTGTCCTGTACCAGAGGGCTCTTCTGATTTGGGACACAAGAATCTCTTAACCTTTTCTTTTAGCAATATGTCTGTGTTTAGAGGAGTGAGCCAATTCCATCTCCAAAGCCAGCTTGATAATTTTGGGAATGTGGGCGTAGTTTCTCTTACTACTTCCTGCTGGAGGGGGGCGCTGTATCTTATGGGGACATAAAGAAAATTTTAGGATTATGGAGTAGTCCATTAGGGTGAACCTATGAGCCAGTTGCCTTGAAACCATTCTGGATGTCAGATCATCTGGGCCATGGTGTCATCGGAGACCTTTCAGGTGGTCTTGGCTGATCAAACCTGATATATCTTAATCTGGAACAAATCCATAGCCTCTGGCTTTCTGTGGAAACAAAAGCAGAGACTCTTTTTCAAAGCAACATATCATTATATCCAAATTTCGAAGTCAAGGTACCTTTAAAATTTACATATTTGTTTAACTCAACAGCTTTTATGATCAAATCTTTTTCTGTGGTTAAAAATCCCAAAGACAAGACAAACCAGATTCTTTGTGTAATATCCATCTTTGTAAGACTGAAATGCCGCTGTGGCTGGTGGCTCCACCCACCTTAGCTTCCCAACATGGCGGTGGTACAGTTTACCGCCAGCTCTGGGTCTGGAGCCATGTGTACCATCAACTATCAGAAGCAGTTCTATTAAAGCAGCGCATAGCCCAGAAATCTTTTTTTTTTTTTTTAAACTGGCAAAGGCTAAATCTACCACACAGCAGAGTAAAGTGCCACTTGTAGACTCCTCATTCCCGCCGCACTGCAGGTCAGACGCACATGCCAGGAACCCGCCACAGTAGCTCAAACCGGCAGGCTGCCGCTAACTTGAGAGAGACAAGTAGGAAGCTGTTTTTAGCTCCGTCTTAGAATCTTTTTTTTCAGGTTTTAGGTGGAAATTCTTGCCAACACGTTGGGCGCCATTTGTAGTTAGAGTTCTCCAGAGAACGCTGCCGAACTACCCTATACCTTTGCCAGACTCTGCGACCTACCCCTTCATTTGTAAGTTACCCCACAAAATAAACCTCCCTTTTAACTACGTGGAGTGGCCTTAATAATTTCACCAATATTTCTGTGTCTATGTTCATCAGGAAGATTGGTTTATGATTCCTCTTCCTTTTTTTTTTTTTTTTTTTTTTTGGTTTTTCAAGACAGAGTTTCTCTGTGTAGCTTTGTGCCTTTCCTGGAACTCACTCGGTAGCCCAGGCTGGCTTTGAACTCACAGAGGTCTGCCTGGCTCTGCCTCCGGAAGGCTGGGATTAAAGGCGTGTGCCACCACTGCCCAGCTCCCTCTTCCTTTTATTGCTGGATATTTGTCTGGTTTTGGTATCAGGGTGATAGTGACTTCATCAAAAGAATTTGGAAGATACCTCTTTTTCTGCTTTTGGAAGAATTTGAGGAACATTTTGAATGTCTTGTAGAAATTTGTGCTGTATACATCTGGTCCTGGTTTTGTTTTGTTTGGGAGATTTGAAATTGCTTCTGTTCATTAGGTGTCATGAGTCTACTTAAATTATTTACTTCATCTTGATTTAACTTTGATAGGTCATGTACATCTAGAAATTCATCCATTTCTTTAATATGTTGAGTTCAGTGGAATATAAATTTTTAAAGTATGACCTTATGGTTTTCTGAATTTCCCCAGGGTCTATAGTAATATCTCCCCTTTCATATTTAATCTTATTAATTTGAGTTCTTTCTTTCTTTCTTTCTTTCTTTCTTTCTTTCTGTCTGTCTGTCTGTCTTTCTTTCTCTCAGTTAATTTAACTAAAGGTTTGTCAATTTTGTTAATCATTTCAAAGAATCAACTGTTTATTTCATTGATCTTATTTTTTTATTTCACTAATTGTGTGTGTGTGTGTGTGTGTGTGTGTGTGTGTGAGAGAGAGAGAGAGAGAGAGAGAGAGAGAGAGAGAGAGAGGGTATTTGCCAGCCTTTTTTTTTCTTTCAGTGGTGATGTTTGCAGAATTTGGTGGAGAATAAGTCCTGGTAGGGTTGAGGTGCCCTTTCCTTCTGTCAGACTGGTATTTAGGGCCAGAGGCTCTATCTCAAGTCTTACTCTGAGAGTCAGGTATGGTCCTCTGTCCTGAGCCTCCTACTTGGGTTTACAGCTTTCCTTGAGATGTTGTAGCACTCCCCATAGGCCTGTGGGCCTTACCTACAGTCAGATCTGGTCCCTATACTGCTTCTGTAGCTTCTGCTGAAGGTACTCAAGCTTGAATGGTAAGCACTTCAGTCATGTCTCCTGTACCAAAGGCAAATTTTAGTATCAAATATATACAAATAAATAAAATTGTAGTTTAAGCGTATTCAAAGCAATAGTCATTATTGTGTGTCTATAACTCAGGTTTAACCAGGAGATGCCCTGTATTTTATCTGACAGTACTATAACCCAGTGGTGTGTAAATGGGTTTTTCAAGCATTTTTATGGAAGAGTGGCGATGACCTTGGAGAAAAGAAGGTGAGTATTGGTGGGAGGTAAACGGCCAACACAGAAGGAAGAGGGGGTGGCAAAGATGAAGCCCTGGGGTTTCCTCCAGGGTTCAAGTGCAGAGGCTCTGTTCTCATCATGTTCATTGGAGGATTGGGTGTTGGACTTCATATGGCCCATAAGCATTGTAGATAAAAAGCCCCCCAATTTTTCTCTGGCATGGCTCTCCTCTGTACTTCCCCACATCCACTCCCACCTTTTCCCACCTGCTCTGGACCCTGTGGCTGACCCCTGTCAGTAGGCCTACTTGGTTTTGTTTGTTTGTTTGGCTTTTCCATGACCTGGGGGGTAAGGAGGAGGAGATGGAAGGTAGTTCGAAGAGCCAGGTCATGGTCTTTATTTGTCTTCTTCCTCCCTGGAGAAAATTTAATTATTTGATTTTTTATATTGAACAGGAAATGTCTCAAAGAAGCTGGCTCACCGAGGCTTACATAATTAAAAGTGTAGTTGGTCACATGCTAAAATTCTGGAGATGGGCAGCTGCTAGCCATGTTTCAGTGGACAATGTAGGAAAAGACATTGTCTCCATGTCTCCAAGCACACTTTGTCTCAGATATCCAGACAGTTAACAAAATTCCAGATCTCAAGTATATATTCAGGACACATTGAAACCACACAAGGAAGAACATGTCAGTGTCTGGCCCTTGACTAGGAAAGCAATACATCCCCTCAATCTTCCTGTAGATTTTTTAATGTTTCATTAGCACAGACTTTATTATATGATTCTTCTGGGTGCTTATGATGCTAGGAGTATCCATATTTAGTTTGTCTAGCCTGTGAAGGTGCAAGAGAAAAAAGGATTGGGGAATGGTATTGGCTTAGTAAGCTAACAATTGACAAGGGACAGATAAGAAGTCTATGTCTTGTTCTAAGGAAAAGCTTTCTAATGGGCTATTTTTCACTCTAGACACTCCATGTGGAACTTTATTAAGTGAAGGTTATTCATGGCCCCTTGGTTTATAATATAGGGATGGCTGCTTATTCTTTGACAATAGTCAGGATTTGAAAAGCATAATAACCTTAGTGGACTCAGTCTCCTAGTCAAATTATATTGAAAATATACCCTTTTATACCTTCATTTTTCCCCTGTTGACCTGAACTTACAAAGTCAGAAGAACATTAATTCAAAGCCATAGAAAAGAACGGGAGTCTCCAAATGAACCTTATGACTCTCCATCCCCATTGCCCCAAAGTAGATGTGTATTGAGGTAATTTTTCCTTGTCCGTGAAAAGAGTTCTGTTGAGTTAGATGATCAGTTTGTTCATCAAATGTGTATCCAGCACCCACTAGGAGACACATCCCACCAAGGACTGGCAATCCTACTAATAAAGTTCTTGTCTTCACAGATTTTATGTCTTATTGGGTAGAAACCAATAGTTTAAAAAAAAAAAAAAAAGGAAAAAAAATCTTAATTAGTGATTGGTGTTATCCTGAGAAACACAATACAGAGAGGTGAGAGTAAACACCCAGGAGCTGACTTCAGATCCTGTGGTTCCAAAAGGCCTCTCTGGGAGGTGACATTTATGTTGCCACTTGGCAATTAACAAGCCACTTCCTGAATGGTGGGATGTAATTACTCCAGAAAGTAGGAACTTCAGTGCAAAGACCCTAAGGCGATCTGGCTTGCTTCAGCAACACAAAAAAAGCACAGACACACTTACTTCGCCCATCCCTGAGTCCTTCCCATTTCTGGAAGCGCACATTATCACTAATCCTATTGTACAGTATGATTCATATGAATTAAAATATCAAGAACTTACTGTCCTGAGATAACCCTGAATCTGTCTCTGCCACAGGCTTAATGGTTCTGAATGTGACCTAACTACGGAGTTTGAGAACATGGTTGATCCTTGGAGGTTGATGCCATGTAACTGATGGACTTATACAGAGATCTCACTATTGGTGAAATTATTAAGGCCACTCCACGTAGTTAAAAGGGAGGTTAAGTTTGTGGGGTAGCTTACAAATGAAGGGATAGGTTCTGGGAAAGGGATGGCACAGTCGGGCTGTGTTCTCTAGAGAACTCTGCTTAGTCTACCTCGAGCATCCAGGGTCCTGGAACTGAGAGGCCTCTCCTCTTGATCCTGGGTCTTCAGTGTCCTCTCTCAGCCCCGCCTTGTGGGCGTGACCATTACCAAAGCCTCAATGGGGGTTGGAACTTCCAGGCCAAGGCTGGAATGGCTGCCCACCACATGTCACTACTGCCGTTCTCTCTTACAGGCTTATCAGCGCCCATGCTAATTTTTGAATGGTCCATTTCTGGTACTCTAGCGAAAATGAACTCTGTGTGTTTTCTGTCTTTGTAGGACTCATAGGCTTCTGCTCTAAGGGTGTTGTTTTGTGTGTCCTAAGCTGGATCCCTCCATTAACATCCCAGTTGTAGTGATTGACGGTATTAATACCTTGGCATCATGTTGTAAGAATCCGTCTGTGGACTGATAGAAGACCCTGATGAAATTTGCATCAGTATGCACCAAAATAGGAAACTAAACAAGTCAGATGCTTTTGAAATGAAATAAATATTATTTTAAAAATGAAATGAGGCCCTTTGTAAATTTTTGCATTAAAATGATTTTTTTATCACAATGATACGAGATACATGCCATTTCGTTGGGGAAAACAAGCTGTCTGCAATTTTTTTTTTTTTTTAAATCAGAATTGCCCTCTGGAGCTTCGCTAGGCCTTGAGATCCTGAGGGCCTGGGTACCATAGATTGGTTGAAACTGAGCATCAGTGTTCATCTCCTCCATCCTCCTGACTTTGGCTATAATGTGGTCAGCTACTTTATCATCCTGTCACAACATCCTTCTTTCCGTGACAAACCGTGATCCTCCTTCTTTCTCTCCCTTTACCCCTCCCTCTTGAAGTTGCTGTATAAGGTATTTAGTCAGAGATGCTAAAGATAAGAAAAGTGATAACTAATATAGGTAGCATCCAAGAAAGGCCGAAGTAGTGGTAGTTGGTGAAGAAGTTGACTCTGGAACCAGAGGCTCAGGATGCGGAGACTGAAGTTCCACTGAAAGCCTTCAGGACTTTGGGAAACACTTTCACTAGCAGGCCATTTCTATACCTAGAGTAGGATTTTGAGCTGTTCAACATGTGTGCTTAATTTGAGTTGACATAGCACAGAGGACTATGACCTTGAAGTGCTCTCAAGGATTTGCATTATTGGAATCAAGTTTTGAAAACTGAGCTTTCTTGAGGGATCCCCGACAATGCACCTGTCTTTCCATGGCCTCCTGGAGGCTACTATTCCTTCATTTTACAAAGGTGTAATGTGGCCACATCCCTGCTTGCCTGCTGTCATCTTCTTCCATGCTGACCTTAGCCTGAGCACATCTTCAAATCAATCAATATTGAAGGCTTACATGCATTTTCCTCCAAGAGCAATCACCATTCAAAACTGGAGAGAATGCAATTGGTTTGAATGATATCCCTATCCAGTGAGATCAAATTGCTGGAACTAGAGAGTTCTGAACATGTAGGGTTTTGGGTAGAACTGATTCCCTCTTCCAGTCAACACAGAGGAAGAGTTTGAAAGTAGTCACAGCATATGCTCACCTCCATCTGTGTATGCCTTTCAAAGATTCCCCAACTCTTCCATTCTCAACACACCCAAGAACTTGCAGAACACTTCTATGATACCATGCCTAGCTCATAGATCTTGCCTATTTTTGGACAAACCAATGATCTTATCTATCACCAGGCTTTAGAGATTCTCAGCCTCATTAGGAGTATGAGGGAATGTCTGGACAGGGAACAAGCTTGGCTCTCCTGTTCATGTTCTGTTTTAATCCAGGCAAAGGTTTGAATGCTCTGAGTTTCATGCTCTTCTGTCATCAGAAGACATAGCATTACATGTCTTCTGAACTTGGAGGCGTAGTGTGGAGATCAAAAGGAGATAAGTTGTGGGACAACACATTTGAAAAGTAGATTAAAAAATATTACCCGAAGTCTCATAATAAATAGTTTAGTCATACTACTTCACAAGTGCCTCCCATGCCGCAGTATATGAACAGACTTGCAGTTGCTTGCTGGGTATGTCCATCTTGAGGGAAATGGGAACAGACGTGAAAGCTCACAGGGGAGCTTTTATAATACAGCCACCCTTCAAAGTCTTGGGTGGAAATCTAAGTGCTGTACTGAATGCCTCATCTCCTTGAGGAAAGAGAATGGAGAAAATGCTTGGGTCACTATTTCACCATTACACAAGGGGATTTCACAGTAGTGCCTAAATATTTTCTGGCTAAATCCAGCCAAGTGAAGCAGGGGCATCAGAGCATAGAAGTTTATCATTGTCTCTTGAAGTTTGTTCTTCGTTGCCCTCAGACCCAAGCGAGCATACTTTGAAAACCTACAGATAGGACACCAAAAGCAATGGTCAGGGCCTCCCTTATCTAGGCCACATACTCTGCATGACAGCAAGAATGGGCTCACTGGCTGTTTTATCTGATTTAGATGGTCCCCAGACTCCCAAAACATCTGGGCTTCACTTCTAATCAATGCTTATTGCTCCATGCTCCAAATTTTTAGATAAGTTTTGCCTGCAAGGTGGTTCTGAAAGTAAATCTCTCCCCTTTGTGATTTCAGGAAAGATTTCATGTGTTGCATGAATGAATGAGCGTATATGATTGGAATGGAATGCTCGTCTTTAATTTCTTCTTTGCTTTCCTTTAGTTTCCCTTCTTGGTCCCTTCCCATAGCAAAGCCCCTCTTGCAGGACCTCTACAAACATTTGATTTACTAATACAGGAATGCCGTATTTTGTTGTACTTGGTAACGATGAGTCACTCCTTCTTCCAAGTCTAGTTCTACATTTTTCAATGTTGGGACTTTCTCCTTTCACTCTCGGCTGCCTCTGGAAGAAATTCCTCCGTAAGTGACTGATAGTCTCCTGACGTGAGGGGTTGGGGAAATGAATGTGGCGCCATTTTCAGCGAGGCCTGAAGCGATTGCCACCCATTCATTCTTGGAGACAGTTCCCTTTCTCTTTCTTAAAGCTGCAAAGATGATTCCTGAGACAATGTTTGCAATGCACCCAGGAAGGAAAGAAGTAGGCACAGAGCCCTGTGACAGGAACGCTCTCATCTATGTAACCCAAGATCAACAGAAGATGGAAGACTTGAAAGAGCCTTTGTCTTTGAGAGGAGTGGAAGCCCTCTTCTGAGCTCTGCTGAACACTGATTCTCTATCCATGGTCTTTGCTCAGCTGCCATCTTTAAGAGAAGGTTAGAATACTGTTGCACTTTCCCAGAGGCAAAATGTGTGTCAGAATATTGTGAATTTTGTTGTCTACAGTGGATAAAGAGGTTTTTCTTTTCCTCCCTCCCTTCATTCCTTCCTTCCCTTCTTCCTTTCTTCCCCCCAAAAAGGGTTTTTCTGTGTAGCCTGGCTGCCCTGGAACTCACTCTATAGACCAGGCTGGCCTTAAAGTCACAGAGATCCACCTGCCTCTGCCTCTTAAGTGCGGGGATTAAAGGCTTGCCCCACCACTGCACAGCTGGATAAAGAACTTTTCAAACCTCAAGATTTTATTAGTTTAATGCCAAGTTTCTGTTTCTTTCTTTTGAAAGGGTATTCATTGAACTTATTATTATTATTATTTTTTTGGAGACATGGTTTCTCTGTGTAGTTTTGGTGTCTGTCCTGGATCTCGCGCTGTAGACTAGACTGGCCTTAAACTTCCAGAGATCTGCCTGGCTCTGCCTCCAAGTGCTGGGATTAAAGGCATGCACCACCACCACCCAGCTGAACTTATTTTTTTAGAATTTTTAAAAATTACCCTTCACTCAGTCTCTTATACATATACATGGCTGTATATCTCCATTAAACTACATCATTTCCCTCCTGAGAGCTTAAAATTCCTTCCATTTTCTACTTGCCTTTCTAACAAGCAAGCCAGCAGACTGTGTACATCCATTACACTAATGATTTCTTTAGTAAAGGAAATGTTATTTTATAAATCTTACTCTTTTGGAAATGTGTTTATTTTTTCAATATCCATGGGGCTTACATTAATTATAATATAGCAATGAGACTTGACTAGGCTGTTTCTATATTTGATTTCAGCGATGGTTCAAGGCAACCTGGTGCATAGTACTCAAGAATTACATAGTCTCCCTCAGCTTGGAGGAACATAGTAGAAGAAATATAGTCTGTGTTTAGGAAGATTTTAGAAATTTAATGGACAAATGTCATATGGAGGTACATTTTTTAAATCTGAAGAATAAATATTAAATCAACTATGATACCTACTACATGTAGGTAGTATATAATTCTTTAATCTAGGTGAGTATTGGAAAGGCAGGAGCCTCCATATAATAGAAAATCTGTAGTTCTAAATTCTAAGTACATTTAGGTAGCAGGAAAAGCTGGGTGTTGCTTTTTGCCTGGCACTGTTCATTGGTACATTCAGAATGCCCCAGGTCATTGGAACGTCTAGACTCTTGTGTTCCCAGGCACACCACTTACTTTTTTTATTGCTTTGATAAAATGCCGTGGCTAAAAGCAAAGTAGCAAAACAAAGTATTTTGTGTATGGGGAGGGGGAGGAGTGGGCAAAGTTTACTCAATCAGAGGGGATACAGTCCAAAGATGTGGCCACAGAGATGTGAGGCTGGCCTGGCAGTCAAGAAGCAGCGTGGTCACATTTCATACACATACCCCACCTCTGGAAGAAGAAAGAGGGAACAGGAAGTTGGGCCTCAAGGCCACGCTGAGTGACTCACTTTTTCCAGCAACGTTCTATTGCCTAAGGGTCCCATAATCTTCTCCCAAAAGTACCCTCATTGGCGGGGCGGTGGTGGCACACACCTTTAATTCCAGTGTTCAAGGGTAGAGGCAGGTGGATCTCTGTGAGTTCATGTCCAGCCTGGTCTACAGAGCTAGTTCAGGACAGGCTCCAAAGCTACAGAGAAACCCTATCTCGAAAAACCAAAAAAAAAAAAAAAAGAAAAAAAAAAAGAAAGCAAGAAAGTACCCTCATTGGAAAGCAAATGTGTAAATGCATGGCTCTGTGGGGAATATTTCATATTCAGATCTCAGCACCATGGATATATGGAAAAAAGAAGACAGTCACCTGAATCATTCCAACATGAGTTCTATCTCCCAATGTCTCCCGATGAACTACTAACCTGGTCTGACCATGCAAATGCGAGGTTCCTGAGATCAGACAAGATAGGATACATTCTGGGTGGTGTAGCCATAGGTTCTTTCTACAGATTTCTCTTGTAAGGCAAGGGTTATTTTGTGTATGTGGAATTGTCATGTTATTGATCATAGATAAATTCTTCTTTGTATCTACACATTCAGACTTATTTGACCCCAACAGGAAGATTGCTTCTTTAAAATGATTTCTCTGTTCCTAAATATTAATATACTATAAATTACCTAAAAGGAATGTACTTTTTTAATAAAAAAAAAAAGGAACGAAACATTGAAATATCATGAAATGAAGTGATTATCTAAGGTCATGTGACTGTTAAAAACAGGGCTAGGTCCTGTGTATCCTGGCTTCTGTAAAGCCAGTTTGTATTAAGTTTCAGGTAAAAATCTTGCAGCCAGCAGATTATGCTTCTGGACATACTGTGTTATATAGAAGGGAGATTGGTCATTCAACAAAGAGCAGGATATGCAGTACTTCCACAAAATGATCACTTGTCTGTAAGAACTGTACCCACTTCTTCAGCTTCCTCACCTTCCAAATTCAGAAATTGTACTACGTCATCTCAACTTGTGTGCTGTACTAGGTTTCTAGTTGTATGAATGTAATCGAACCAGAAAATTACTGTTGCAGTCATGTTTCCTTAATGTCCCATCCATTTCTTGTCTATTAATATATCTTAAAAGTGCAATAACTCTGAACCCTAGTGTATGTCAGGCAGCGAATGGACCTTAGGCTGAATTTGTCGTTGTGGAAGTAGATAGCATTTTGTTATTTAAGTTTGTTAGGAACAAGACACCAGAGGTGAGAGGTGTGGCTTTCAGGCTTTCCTTGGGTACTTGCTGTCACCCAGGAGCTATATTGTCCACTCTCCTCTCCCAGGTTCTGGTTCAATGCAAAGGCAAGAATCTAATTGAACTCAGAAGTAAAACTGATTGTGCAAATGTCTGAAAGTGTCAAAAACTTAAAAATAAAAAAAGCACACTGTTTCCCAATCACTTGCATGTGACATGTTAGCACAAGCACTTTCCCAATTATTCCATCTCAAATACTCTCACACTCCTAAGCCATTATATTTAAAACTTTTCGTTTTCTAGTGCGTGTTACTAATACTACAGTTGAAGTAGCTGAAGCCCTTTTATCAAACCAGCCTGACTCCTAGCAGAATGTATATATTCATATTGGCATGTATATTTTTATATGCATGCACATCTACACACACATAGCAAAGGGAGATGGTTCCTTCTCTCTATGGGGCCTCATAGCTGTATTTTACCCTAGATACTGATCTTTGCATTTAGTGTCCTTTTTCAGACTTTCTTATCTTCCATAGCTTTCATTTTGATGAAAATCTTGGCTGACAGGGGACTATGTCCAGGTCAGTAGTATGTTTTGTTGGCAAAAGGAAAATGGTTCTCTGGAGTTTTCAGCGAATGTCTTTCACGAAAGCAATAGCATTAAAGACGTTAACGGGTTTAAGCTGAATTGTAGTTGGGATGTTTTCTCTGTTTGGAATATGTAATTAGGCATGGGTTACTTGGAGTTCTTGTCAAGGGTGGACAGGTCATCAGCGTGCTCTATGCCATGCACACGTGTGCAAAGAAGCACAGCCTCAGTGTTGTTCATGTCACAAGCTGCTTTTCCTTTAAGAACTCAAACTGTGATAGGCCTCAGGAAATGATTGTCAATTAAAAATAGCTCAACCAAAGCCCAATTCCTTTTATTGAAATAGCCTCTCTAGACTGGATTGCTGAGAGCACTGTCTTTTTCATGACCTTTCCTACAAGATGGTGCTGGCATGGAGATAGGTTTTGCTGTGAGTATGGAAGTAATGGAGGGTCAGACCCTGGCACCTTCTTGTTATAGAGTGGCTGGGCTGTTGATATGAGCTGGATAGGATGGTGGCCTTAGTTACCTGCAATGGGGCTCTGTGTGTTCTGCATTCTACATTTGCATCCCCAGATCTCTACAGCTTCTATGATTCTTTGAACTTTTGTGACCCCCTAAGGAAGCCAAGAAATCTTCTCTTTTCCCAAATGCTTGCCTTCTGAGACATTTCTTCAAGCCTCTTGCCCCTATAACCTTCTGATAAACAAGTTACATAGCGCAGGGCACTCATCCATCAGGAGCATCTTCCTACCTTTCTTTTCTGGTAAATCTTTATGTCTCCGTAGCATCTCTATACACATAGGGTGACTTGAGTCTGAACATTAAAGAGTCACTTCTCCAACTCAGTATTTGATTTGTGCTTGATCTTCACCAAGCTGATGTCATAGTTAAGGTTTCCCTTACTGGTGACCAGAAACAACTTGATGGGGAACGTGTTTATTTCATCTTATAATTTCACATCTCAATCCATTATTGAGGAAAGACTGGGCAGGAACTCAAGGCAAGAACTCAGAAGCAGAGATCATGGAGGATCATGCTTATTAGCTTGCCTAGCTTGCTCTTTAAACCACGCAGGACCACCTGACCAAGGTGGGCACCACCTAGAGTGAACTGACCTGCCCGAATTAATCATTAATCAAGAAATGCCTCCAGAGACTTGTCTATAGCTAATCAGATAGAGAGATATTCTCAGTTGAGATTCTCACTTGCCTGATGACCCAAGCTTGTATAAGTTGACAAAATTCCAAAACAAACAAACAAACGAACACCACAAACAGCACAGTATGTTTATCAGTTAACTGTTGAAGATATGAATGTTTTTTAACTCTGAAACAGGCATTCAGACATCCATACAACAGTGTCTAGCCTATCAAGCTACTCAACACACCATGTATCAGCTCCTCAAGTCATGGAATAATCATGCACTTCAGGCTCCATTGTTTGTGTTCTTCAAAGCACCACGACACAAACGCAGCTGTTTTTGCTCTCTAGTACGAACTCTAGTTTGCCTGTTATATCATATATCGATATATTATATTATATTGACTTGCTGTGATATATCTAGAACTAGGTTGTATTGTCTTATTTTGCTCAACATTTTGTTTGTGAGCTTCCTGTATTTTCTAACTCGTAGCTTCCATCTATTTTATTGATGGACAAAGTTGTTCCAGTTGAAGCTCTTATGCACGGTGCTGCTTCATCCATTATTATATGTAGCTTTTGGTGAATGCATACCTATGCATACGTATTTAAAAGACAGGAAAGCTTTGTGCTAGAAATGTGAGTTTTAAATTTGTCATTGGACAGTAGGAGGTTGAATGGTTAGGAAAAGAAAGAAAATTAAGGATATGGGATAAAGCCATGACAGTATTTGACAGTGAAGTCTTTGAGATCATAGTTATCCACAGATAGAATTAAACTTTTTTATTACATTTTAAATGATCTACTCTGTGTGTGTGTGTGTGTGTGTGTGTGTGTGTGTGTGTGTGTGTGTGTGCATGCGCACACATGAGTGCCATGGTTAGGGTGGGTATGGATCATAGCACATTTGTGGAAATCAAAGGACAACTTGTATAATTTGGTTCTCTCCTTCTACTATGTGTGTCCCTTGGATTGAACCCAGGTTGGCTTGGGCCCAAATGACTTTACCTGCTCATCCATCTCCCCATTTCTGTTGTAATCCCCTCCCATGAGTGCCCATAAGCTCATGGGGATTGGTATTATTAGGAGATGAGGCTTTGCTGGAGTAGGTATGGCCTTGTTGGAGGAAGTATGTCACTGTAAAGATGGGCTTTAAGGTTTCATATATTCTCAAGCCACACCCAGTGTCTCAGTTCACTTCTTGTTGTCTGCAGGTCAACATATAGGACTCTCAGCTCCTTCTCCAGCACCATGTCTGCCTGCATGCCTCTATGCTCCCTGTCATGATATAATGGACTAAACTTCTGAAACTGTAAGCCACCCTAATTAAATGTTTTCCTTTATAAGAGTTGCCATGTCATGGTGTTTCTTAATAGCAATAGAAATGCTAGCTAAGACAATGCCCTGGATACAATTCTTTATTGCATTAAGCTACCCTATGGTCAAGGGGCTTTCAAAGGTTCTTGGAAGTTCTATTTTCTCTTCTCATTAGTGGCTTATTTTGTGTTTCTTTTCTGAGGGATTGACTTGCTTCAAAGTTTCCTCATTTTTGTGATATGCTGAAATGTATCTATTCTCAGTCATTTAGGGGCTGCTACTCAACATCTCTTATAAAGCAAAGAACAAATCAGAAACTAATGTTTTCTGAGAGACCAAGGAAAACCTGCAGAGGAAGGCTTCTAGGTAACTGGAGCATTGAAAATTCTATCCCTATCTATCTATCTATCTATCTATCTATCATCTATCTATCATACACCCACCCATCCATCCATCCACCTACCTACCTACTTACCTTCTTACCTATCAATTTATCTGTACCCCTCTGCCAATTATCTCTAATTTTCATTTGTTAGGATAATCTACCCTGGTTATAAAATTCAAGCATTATAGGAATATATAAATAAAAACTAATATTCCCATCTAATGCCCTCTATACTTTCATATCTAATAACATGCACTTTTAAAACAATATATTTATTTATTAAAATTTTTTTTCATTTTACATACCAACCCCAGTGCCCCCTCCCTCCCCTTCTCCTGCCTCCTCACCTCCCTCCCACTCTACCCCCATCCACTCCTCAGAGTGGGTAATGTCTCCCATGGTAGTCAACAAAGTCTGGCATACCAAGTTGAAGGGGAGCCTAGCCCCTCTCCATTGTATCAAGGCTGAGCAAGGTATCCCACCGCAGGGAGTGGGCTCCACAAAGCCAGTCATGCACCTGGGATAAGTCCTATAGCATGCACTTTTACCAGCTTCTTTCTTCCTTTCTATTGCAACAAATATGCTCATCAAACTATAAGACATGGTGTACAAGTGTCAAAATGTCACAAGGAAATACACTGTATATTTACTGAGGAGGTGAAGATTGCCAAAATTATTACTGAATATTTCGCTTCAGTTTTGTGTTATGTTGATTCATTTATGTTTCCCAACTATTAATTTCTGTGGCCAAAACCTAGTTTAAAAAAAATCTATATCTGTACTATTCTGCAACTCTTTTTTTACATTCAGTGTAACCTGTCTATTTTTCCTTTGTGTATCTTTAACAACTAAGCTTAAGAATCTTATTTTGACATGCTGGTCATTATTGTATGTCCTAAACAGCAATTATCATAGTAGAAATTTTAGAATAAATGGCAAAGAATAACTCCATGGTTGACAAGGAACTGGAAATTCTGAGACATGGCAGCCTGCCCATCGATTTTCACATGCCAAGTGATATATAAGATATGAATCTTCATGATTTTTTTCTTTACCAAAATTTGGTTAGTGCTCAGTGAATATACCATCTTTGTTAAAAATAAGATATCTTGTTGGAAATGGTGGCATACCACACCCTTACTTCCAGCAATCAGGAGGCAGAGGCGACTGGATCAATGAGAGTTCTAGGATAGCGGCCTCCATTGCATAGACTTTTCCACACTCACATTTCATGGGCTAAACCCTCTTTTCCTTCCTTCCTTCCTTCCTTCCTTCCTTCCTTCCTTCATTCCTTCCTTCCTTCCTTCCTTCCAAATGTGGCTACTAGAAAATCTGACTTTCTTTCAGTGTCTTTGTGGCTTGTGTTACAATTCTCTTGGACAGCTCACATCTAGCAATACCTCAGCTCTGTCTAGCCATTATTCTAAGGTTAAACACCTCTCTATGGCATATTTGTTACTCCTACTGGACTCAAAATGATATCATCAGCCATAGTAAAGGTGAGAGTTCTGTGCAGACTTCAGATGAGAAGTGTCTTGAATTTTGATCATTGGTAGGCATGCTTTTGGTGTGATCAAATCAAGGGTTTCCTGCAATACTGGACTGAGTAATGACTGCAAACTAATCACAGCACACATATTGCACTTGGCTTTGCAGTAACAGCTTCCTACCAGCTGTTTCTTTTAGCAGTTGTTCATTTCAAGTAGGTACCAATGTGCTGGAGTGTGAGATGCTAGAACGTAATTTCAATTCTTTGCTTAAAATTGAGATTTGTCTTTTTTTTTTTTTAAACATTTTTTTCCTCAAGGGCTCTTCAATATCTACACAGCTCTAAGGCTAATTTCATTGCACCCTTTCTGGTCTCTCTCTCTCTCTCTCTCTCTTTTTTTTTTAAGGAAAAAGAAAGTCTTTTGAAGATTATATGCAGAATGGTACAAAATCTCAAGTTTAATTAAGCTTTCACAAAAATATCCTTTAACCATTACATTTGTTTCTCGCTTTATTCCCTCATAGCCTGCAACTCTTCTGAAGTACACTTTCAAGTAGATATTCAATAGAGCCATTTAGAGTAGTCGTTACTGTAGATTAAATAACTATTCCCATCTGGCTCATGAAATATAGAATCTGTACTCCTCTCTGGATAATAAATACAGTAAGTAACTACTTACCATCCCTGGGGCCATCACTTTTGTCTCTTCCTGTGAGTTTTTCTTTATTATCTATCAATGAGTCTTTGCATTAACTCGTTCTCTGCAAGAAACACACTCCATGGGCTTTATTGTTACAGAGAGAAGCTGACTTGGATTCCTCTTACCCTCGGAGAATTCGGGTGACTGGTACTGATGCTTGGTGTTTATTGAGCCCTTGTTATGTGGTAGGTGCAAGAAATAGGCAGCATGTTTAATGATTCATAAGCATAATACCATGCAAATTGTTTCCCAAATTTATTGAATGGCATTACTATTCCTGTAGAGTCTGAGAACTGGAGATGCAGATTGCCACAGACAATATGAGGGAAAAGAAGGAACTCTGGTCTGGATTTGTTTAACTTGAAGAACCAATATCTTCACTGTTAATTTGGGGGCATCACCCAGCTGTGAGTACTTCAAGGCTCGTGCTGAGTGTGATCTACTGGTGTCTCCAGGATATCACATTGGGATGTTTGTTTAGATATGTCTTACCCTCTTGGAATCGTTGCTTATATGTGTTTTATATTGTAGACCAGTACAATGACATGTGCATGAGATAGCTGCAAAAGATTATAGACATTGAAAATACACATTGAAGGTATCCCCCTCCCCCCATATGGTATCCATCACCAACATCCTCCCAAGTTTTGCCAGAGTCTTGGAAGAATGAATGACTATTCATACACAAACTGTAGCCCAGTGAGTGAGTGGACATGATCCAGGGCACAGAGCTTTTTAACTGACAGACTGTGTTGATAAGAGACTACTTGGACCTTGTCTTTACCTTCACCTTAGGAAGAAGCTTCAGGATCAGGATGCTCTCTTTCTTTTGCTGTTAACAGACATCTTCTTCTCACCTCTCATCCCAAGTGAATTGAAGGCATCAGCACTCAGCTACTACTGCCTGTTAATACTACCTATTTTCAGCCTGCTTTGGATCTCTGCTTCCTGTACTCTTGGTGTGTATGTCCCGGAACTGTCTGATGAATGGCTGCTTGTCGCACCAATCACGCTGGCTCCAGGGAAGCCACAGAAGCCAAAGTGACTTTTACTGCCTTGGCCTTTAATTATTCCCCATGAAGGACACATAGTTATTGTCTGTACAACAGCCTGTACTGAAGGTTGGTGTCTGAGGAGTAAGGTCACTGCAGGCAATGATACTGTATGAAACAATAGATACTAATTATTACCAGAAACTAAAGAAAAAGAGAAATCCTGGCTTCCTTGATGTAAGAATCAACAGTTTCTCCCCATTCATTTCCTTAAAAGTTGTGTCTGAACACAGGTGTGCCCTGTGCTCGTAAGGATCCGAATGCCAGCGAACTCTGGAAGGCAGGGGGATTGTGATCCATCACAACAGTGAGGATTCCCAGAGTGTGGATGACAGGATGACGAGGATGGTGAGAGCAGTGATCAGGTCTTCCAGTGGTCTGTCACCACAGGGAATCAATCCAGAGCAGAGCTGGTGACATGGGGTGCCAACTGTAGCAACTGGATACCAGCAAAGGGATCCAAGAATAATGTTAGTGGCCAGTTAGGAGAAATGAGGTTCCCAACCCCCTTCTCAAGAGTCTCCTCTTGAGCTGAGGCTGGAGATTCATGGTACAATGTTTGCCTAGCATGCACAAAACTGTGAGTAAAAAAAGGAAAATCTCAGGGCTGCAGAGATGACTCAACGCTTAAAGGGCAGTTGCTGCTCATATCACTGTAATAAACACCCTTGGGTAAGCTGGGGTTATTAAACTTCAGGAAGCTAAGAGTCAGCCTGAGGTTGGGTGGCCAATTTGTAGGTCAAAATGTTGATTGCACATGAGAAGATCAATTTTGTTTCTCTCAAGAATGAAGGATGAGATAAAGAGAATAGGTTCACATGTTTGTTCAAGCCACACACTCAGATCCCCAAACTCACTAACGCCATGTGATGCAGCCTCATTTGAGTGAGGGAGTTCTCCACATACGTTATCGTTTGATCTGTGTATCGGTGTGCTCGTAGAAGGGGTACCACAGTGGGGAGAAGGGATATCGTTTCATATAAAGCTAACAAGCTGAAGGTGAGAGTGGCCATGCTACTACACAGACTAGACGTGTATCATGAATGCAGAACACTACAAAGTTCAGTATGCATACATTTTTCAGTCACCAATCCTACACATGATTTCGGTTAACACTGGTGGAAAAGCCCAGGGCCATTTGCCAGCCCTGGATGGTCACGTAATAGGTTTGACTGAGAACAAAATCATTGCCCAATTTGGCAGCAGGGAAGTCGCTCGTTGCTTAGTACTTACTCTGCAGCCACTGCCGTGAACCAAGAAATAAATACGGGTTAGTGGTGTGGAGAGCAGAAAATAGCACAGAAGGACTCAGAATTGCTTTAATTTCCTCCACACTTGCCCAAAAGTCAGCAAATGTTCTTGAGCTCCTTCAAAAGGGGGCAAACGATGTAGGAGACTGATGTTGGCTGCTGATGCCATGCAATTTGATTCTCCTTTACTGATTGCAAAAAGTCCCCAGAGTGAGCTATTCATGTGAAAGCCAAATGAAAAATTAATATAGCTTAAGGAATCAAATTAATTTCTTTCAGTCAGTGTTGCGCTCACTCTTAACTCTTGACTGAGCCCTCTTCCTGTCGTGTCTCTCTTCTTGCAGAGGGATCCCATTAAGCCTTTTTATTTATTTATTTTTAATGAGTCCTCTGTTCTCTCCTCCCTTGGCCACCTGTCCACAGAGCTGGTGCAGGTCCAGCTGTGGGCCTCTTTTTTCTCGGTCATGAGTTACCTAAGTGTGGGCCTAGGCTACAATTTTGCCTGGGAAATGGGGGAAAATGTGTGGGAAAGGCTCCTCGGTGTTTTGAAGGAGTCAGGAAAGGTCCGCATGCAGTTGTAGCTCCACAGTCAACCACTTTGGAGCATGGAAGGGATAAGAGCCAAATGGAAAGATGCCCCCAGGAGCCTGTGAAGACGTCTAGTGCTGGGACGTAATAATTATCTTTGTGGTGACCATTACATCAGGTTTCTTGCTCCTTGCAGCTGACGCACAACTGTTACCTTTGGCTCCATGGCTGTACCTGAGAGTCAAGCCCTACCCAACGTTTCCCAAGATGTAAAGATCTTACAGGAAAGCCAAGACTTCACAGTACCCCACTCCCTTACTGTTCTTGATAGAACTGGTCCTTAAATTTAAAAATAACTTCCTGTCCTACATTTCCCCTTTGTTTTTCTTTCCATTTAACTTAATCTCAGCAATTATCTTGACAGGTTTAAAGTAAAGTACTTCATTCACGTAATAAAATTTGATTGACACTTTTAACGTGCGGAAGAGGTTATGATGTCGCTTTAGCGTTAATAAATCTCTAAGCTTTGCATAGCAAAAGCCAAACACACATTGAGAAGAGTGGATTCAAAACAAACCATGAAAATATCCTTAAGTATTACCAGGAAAACTTGGGCTTAATTACTGCAAAGGTTTATTTTAAATTTCTCATATTTGTTTTAATAGACTTTGAGGTATTATATATGTGGTAAGACATACATTATAAGTATACAGTTTGGTAAGTTTTAACAAATTATGTAGTCATGTAACCTTTAACTGAATAGCTTACTACAGAAAATTCACTTTGATTCTTCTGGGGTCGGTTTCCTCTCTCTGTCCCCTCTAAGCTGTCTCAAATATAATCTACCACTATAGGCTAGTCAGGCTGGTGAATAGCTTCATTATCACTAAACAGAGCATAATGTTACTGAATCTTTCATGTTATCCCAGGTCGCTGGTGTTGTCAACTCAAATTTGTTGGCTTGGGAAGACATCCCTCATTGTGAGAGACACCACTCGCTGGCTGGATCCTGCACTGTGTAAGTGGAGAAAGAGACCTGAGCAGCAACCTGCATCCATCACTCTCTGCTTCCTGATTGGGGATAGGATGTGATGGGTTGCTTCGAGAGAATGCTGCCTTGATTCCATCCAACCATGGACTGAATCTGGATCTGTGAGCCGCAATGAAATCTGTCTCCTCTAAGTGGCGTTTGTCTGAGTACTCTCTCTCAGCCACAGAAAAGAAGCTAATGTGAGTGTATTATCAGTTTGCCACTTTAAATTTAGGACTAAGATTCTACCGTCTGAATAAATCCCTGTTCATGTAGCCACTCACTTAAAGAAGGATACATAGGCTTTTTCTAGTATTTGACTATTATAGACTAAATTGGTATACATTCACAAATAAATTTTTAAGTATGCTTTTTCCTTGGGTTTTATCAGTAGTTGTGGTCTGGCCTAGATGTTTCCAGGCTTTGGCTTTGTATCAAAAGATTTGAAATAAGACACATACAGATTTGCAATAAAATTGTATTTGGAGCAAAGCAATGATACATATTTAAAAGCACTACACTGTCAAGACTGACAGCTACCCAAATGAATATGATAATCATGGGCCTAGGCTGTAGCCTGAGGTCTCTTTTTGTGGAGTCACGGGAAGAGGGGTCTGGTTACTAAGGAGTATAGTTTGGGTGGCTGTCTGTTTTGATTGATTATGTTATATAATCATTTCTCTACTATGCATGTCCTTTCCCATAATACATTTGATCTTAATCATATGCACACCCAACTATGTGTGGGCATAAGATTGTACATAGGGGATTCTCTCTAAAATATTAGATAGTTTTACCTCACCACCCTAACTGCACCCTAAACAGTTCAGGCTGGGTCTGCCTTTCTGTTCTTCAGGCCTGGGTGTGTTGGGAATATACATAAGTAGAAACTGCCTAAATTTGACTCTTACTAGGGATGGGGAAACTCCATACTGTTGTTCAAGGATGAGAATGTGTGTCGCTTGATGCAGGTGGGGATGGAGAGCTAGGTTCATTGTCTGAAGAAGAATGAATGCACATAGAATGCAAAGGAACTAGGCTATCAAGTTCAGTATTAGGAGAGGGAGTATGTGCATAACCCAAAGCAAATGGGGGTTCTAGGGCACTAAACCATGTCCTGCCTCTGGGTCTAATTCTGTAAAAAGCTGTGTACTATTTGCCACAGTGGTCCTACCACTTTTATTGCCATCAGCATGCTAGCAAGGTGCTCTACCACTGAGTTACAAGCCCAGCTTCTGGGTCATTCTTTTCTAACAGCAGCTATTCCAGAGAGTGTGATAAGCTCTCTCATTTTAATATCTCCTCAGAGATCAATGGTGTTGGGTTCTTTTTGTCTTTTAAATTGGATATTCATTTTTTTTTTCCATTCTGGTCTTCATTAAAGTTTTTCCTTTTTTAAATTTGAAGTCCACAATATTGATATACTTTGAATACCAATCCTTTGTCTTTTGTTTGTTTGTTTGTTTGTTTGTTTGTTTGAGACAGGATTTCTCTGTGTAGCTTTGTGCCTTTCCTGGAACTCGCTTTGTAGACCAGGCTGGCCTCAAACTCACAGAGATCTGACTGCCTCTGCCTCCTGAGAGCAAATATTTTCATCTAGTGTGTGACTTTATTTTAAATCCATTTTCTTGATTGCTTTTTTCAGGGCAGAAAATTTACATTTTGATAAAATTCAACTCATCACTTGTTGCCTTCTGTGACCCAAGAAACCTGTAACTGCTACAAAGTTGTGAAGATTTTTTTTTTTCCTACAAGTTTCCTTTTAAGGGATTCAAATCCAAAAAGTATAAAGCAGAAACTCAAATGATGTAAATAAGAGTTGGCAAATGACCTGATCAAGTAGTTGTTCAGAGTAAACATGAGAATAGCCAAAGACAATGAAAAGGTCTTCAACGTACTGATCTCACTAGGTCCACTCTGGGATGTGACCTCAAAATCCCTAGGGTGGCCATTCATCACAAGGCAATAGAAAACAAATCTTGGTGAAGATGGGAAGAAAATGGAACCTTAGCATAGTGTTGTTGGGATGTAGATTTGTGCGGCCATTAAACCACAGAGAAGCTACTAATAAATTAGAATCTTGGTTCTGGGTATATATTCAAAGGAAAAGTAAGATTCACCAGGTTGTAAAGATAGCTGCCCTTCCATGTCCATTGTGATATTATACATAACAGGCAAGTGGAAGATGCCTGAAGGGAAGTAGTATACACAATGGGATATTATTCATCCTTAAAAAAAAAAATGAGTCTTCCTCTTATTTCCACATGGGTGTCTTGGAAGAGTGCTGTGGACTAAGTTAAAAGGAACAGACACAGACATTTACGTATATGTAGGATCTATTTTAAAAGTTAAATTTATCAGTAGGAAAAAGAGCTGCAGGCAGTGGGGAGAATATGCAAGTCAAGGGACACAGAAAGTAGTGCTGAAGAGGAAAGACGTCTAGCGAGCGGGTGTATGACAGGAGAACTGTAGTTAGTAAAACTTCATTGCCTCGAAAAGTTTTGTCATGTGAATAGTGTAGGTAGGTGTCCCTGCCATACAGAATGTAACTCTGAAAGATGGTCATCCTATTAATCTGATGACTGTACTAAGGTCATGCTGTCAATTTCAAGTATATACAACATTGTCTACTTTAAAAAAAAAAAAAAGAAAGATACAGCCAGGCGGTGGTGGCACACGCCTTTAATCCCAGCACTCGGGAGGCAGAGCCAGGTGGATCTCTTATGAGTTCGAGGCCAGCCTGGGCTACCAAGTGAGTTCCAGGAAAGGCGCAAAGCTACACAGAGAAACCCTGTCTTGAAAAACAACAACAACAACAAAAAGATACATCTTTGGGAAGGTTTACAGTCCAGCCTTGATGTTCATTCAATTCTGTTATCCATTTCTAATTAAATTACACTAAGATTGGAATTCACTGAAACACATGAATATCCAGTTTTTCATCACCATTTACTGAAAAGAATGTCCTTTGCCCACTGAACTATGTTGATTCCTTTGTTAAAACCCAGTCTTACCTATATGTGGGAATTAATATCTGGCATCTCAGTTCTGTTCCATTGATCAACTGGTCTACCCTTATAGTGACACCACTCTTCCTTGATAGAAGTGTTTATAATAAACATGTAGTAAAATTCTTTAAACCTTGTTTTTCTTTTTAAAAATTATGTTATCTACTAGTGTATTTCCATTTGTTATAAAGATCACCTTACTAACTAAAACAAAGAACCACCCTGGAATTTTGAATGGAATTTATTGACTCACAGTTAATATGCAAAGATGTGACTTCTCAGCAATATTGTCTTTTAATCCATGAAATTTTTTTTTGGTAAAGTTTATTTCTCCCTTTACTTAATCCTTTTATTTCTATTATTAGTCATTTTTATTCCTTTCAGGATACAAATTTCTGTGTCTTTCATTAAACCTATTCCTAAGTATTGCATGATTTTTGCTGCTGTTGAAAAACTATCTCCACATTTTACTTCTACATAGGTAAAACTGATTTTTACATATTGACTTTGTGTCACACAACTTTGATATGTTTGTATTTTAATATGAAAATTGTATACAAAAATGAATAGTACAAAAAGAAATAAAATCACTGTAAATACCCATGTACATATATTCATCGTATATAATTAAACTTCGTTATCTCACATTTAGGTCTATCAGTTTTCTATATTATTTTTGATGCATTTAAGGTAAATTTTATATATAAATATGTTTTATTCTAAACACTTTGGTATCTGTAGAATTACATTATTCAATTCACTTCATATTCTCTTTTACAAAAATTAAAATTTACTTTTGGTGAGTAGTATGAATTTTAAATCTTAATATTTACTGCCTTTAAGAAAAGTATTTGTGTGTGTATGTGTGGTATGTGTGATGTGGTGTGTGTGTGTGTGTGTATGTGTGTGTGTGGTGTGATGTGTGGTATTTGTGCATGTGTGTGGTGTGTGGTGTGTGGTGTGTGTGTGGTGGTGGTGGTGGTGGTGGTGGTGGTGGTGTGTGTGTATGTGTGTGGTGTAGCTCTGTGTGCCACAGTGCACATGTGGAGGTTAGAGGACAACTTCATGTTCTTGTCTCTCTCTTTCCAGCTTCACGTGGGTCCCTTGGATCAGCCTGGGGTGCTCAGGTTTGTGTCTTCAGCTACCTTTTCTCACTGAACCTTTTCTACTGGCCTCATGATGCATTTGACAAAAACCTTATACCTGTGCTATCTTATGTTCCTTCAAAGTCAATTTCCTTTGCTCTCACCCCTATCCCTCCACAACTGCTGTCCTTTTAAAAAATTGCATTATTTTAACCTGTTTAGAACAGCGTGCAAGCATAACTGTGCCGTGTGTATTGTTTCCATACAGTAAGTTTCTTTCAGGCTGCGTGATGTTTTGAATTCCATCCACAATGTTGGATCCATCTTTCCAACCTGAAACACTGCTGATCACATTTTGCTTCTGAATATATCTCCTATTAACAGATGTGCTATTTTCAAACTTTTTCCCCATGAGTAAAACCAGGAACATTATTGTATGATGTATGAGGTGTGTGTGTGTGTGTGTGTGTGTGTGTGTGTGTGTGTGTGTGTGTGTGATATATGCGCTCATATCTTTTGAGCAAATATCTCAGAGAAGAATTCCAGGGACAGGTCTATGTTCGGTTGTCTGAGAAACAGCCAGGCCCCTTTCCACAGCAGTTTCAACATTCTGCACTCCCACCAACCACGTAAGGAATTTGAGGTTGTGTTACATCCTTACCAACATTTGGTGTTGTCAGTCTTCATTTTGAAATACTTAGTGGGCGTGCACCGGACCCCGTTTTGCTGTGGTTTTCCTTGACCTCTTCGGTGACTCATGTTTAGTTCTCTTTCTTGTGCTTTTCCATTTTTACCAATTTGATTATATTTTTGTTATTGAATTATTCCCAGATACCAAACCTTAATCAGATATGTATTTTCCAATTATTTTCTTCCCATTTTTAGCTTGCTTTTTGTTTTGTTATCATTTGATGGGCAAGATTTTAAATATTGGTAACAATATTTAACTTTTACATTTTTCCTTTATATTTATTTTTGTGTTTAATATAAAAAAATTCTTCACTAGATTCCAAACCATAAACTATGATCTTTTTTCTGGAATCTTATTATTTTATTTTGTGTTTAGGTCTGTGACTTATCTCTATTTGTATATAATAAAGGAGGAACTGAAGTTTTCATGTAGATGTATATATGCTGAAACATCGCTTGCCTATTCTTCTGTCTCCCCAATGGCTGTGCATACACACACTGCTTGATGTCTGTATTTCTTTTTTTTTTTTTTTTTTTTTGGTTTTTTGAGACAGGGTTTCTCTGTGTAACTTTGTGCCTTTCCTGGAACTCATTTGGTAACCCAGGCTGGCCTCGAACTCACAGACATCTGCCTAGCTCTGCCTCCTGCTGGGATTAAAGGCATGCGCCACCACTGCCCGGCTGATGTCTGTATTTCTGAATGAGTTTGACTACCAGCTGGGCCCTTTCTGAAACAACACTGCTGAGACTGGGTGATATTACACTCACTTTGTGGCTCCCATGGTACCATCAGTCCTTGGGGGGTACTTACACCAGGTCACGTTCACCATGCAGGTCAGTATGGAAAGAACTGCTCTCAACTCTATGTATTCAGATCCTAGAAGCGGCATTTCTATCTAGTCAGTAAGATCTCTTTCTATTAGCTCATCAGTATGTTGCATTCTTCAGGGGACAAGTCTTTGTGTCTTCAAAACCAAACCAAACCTTATTTCTAAGTATTTTGTGTGAGTGTGTTGTACACATGTGTGTCTAAGTGAACATATGGCAGCCAAAGGTAAACACGGGGTATCTTCTAGTGAGCTCCACATTCCACTTTGAAACAGAGTCTTTCACTGAACCTGGAGCTCACTCACTGTCTACCTAAACTCCCTGGCCAGCAAGCTCATGGGATCCCCTGTTTCTGTCCCCCGGTGCTGAGGGAGCTGGGAATCCATGCTCAGTTATTATGCTTGCGTAGCAGCACTCTCTACACTGAGCTCCCACTCCAGCTCTGTATTTTTTATATTTGCTATTATTTAATAATTTTTATATTAAAATTCACGACAGCTATTACACTGCTAAATTTCTTTACTGACTCTTGTAGGGTCTGTCTTTTTTATTTTTATTTTTTCAAGATTCCTTAGAATTTCTGACCAGTCCTCACCTCATCAGTGAGTAAAACTTTTCTTGGCTATCTGCCTATGTGCTTTTATTTCTATTGACCTAGTGCACTTCCTGTGATGCCAATGCAATGCACGATAGCAGTGACAAATTACACAACTTTTCATGATAAGAAAAAGTTCAGTTGTCTTGACAATAAACATTATGTTCGCTGTAATTCTAGGGGTCAATTTGTTTTGTATACACACCTTTTTCTGTGGAGGAGACTTGCTTTTATTCTTTGTTTTGTGAGTTCTTAAGAAAAGATGATGAATTTTTTTTTCAAGGACTTTTCCTGCAAATATTGGGACAATTATATATAAGTATTTTTTCCCTTTGTTCTTTTAAAATAGTGGTTTCCAGTGAATGACTTTTAAATGCTAAACCTCTGGTACATTCCTGGGATAAGGCCCATCTTGTCATGCAGTTGTAACTTTTTGGTTGTTGCGCCCTATTTGTTAGGACTTTGGGGAGTTTTTCCTGTTGTCTTTGCAAGTGAGTGGAACTGGCTGAAAGACCTGCTCATGTGTATCCTTTGGTGACATAGGGCTTTCCTCAGCTCCTAGGATCTACAAAATGGGTGGGGTGTGATCATGTTCCATTACTTTGTTACATGATATGTGAAGGTTGGTGTGATTCCTTCTTTGAATATGATGAGCTTACCAGGGAAATAAATTAGACATGGAATGTTTTTTCACTCAATGACTTTTGACACCAATCTAATTATTAGATAGATATGCCAATATTTTATTTCCTCCGGACTTGGTTTGGGATAAGTTGTATCTAAAAAAAAAAAATTACCCAGTTCTTCTGGAAGAGAGATGCAAGAAAATAAATCATGAAGATAATAACAAAATCAATAAAAAAGAAAACAGATGTACGAACCGTTAGAAGATTAATAGACTTAACAAATCAGAAACAGAACATACATTATGATTATATTAAATGAAAGGATATTGCTCCAGACTTATACACATTAAAAGAGCATTAAGAACATATGATGGATTGTGCCAATAAATTTGACTTAATTTTACAGTTAAATTTTGGTCTTGTTCCATTTTAAGTTAAAAATTTATATAACATAGGTGCCAGCTTCATTTAACTGCATGTGGTTACACAGTCTCCCTAGCATCACCTATTGAAGAGGATACCCTTTCTGTGTTTCATTGTTTTGACTCTTCAGTGAAATTCAGTTGACCTTACTTGTGGTGCTGTGTTTCTGAGTTTTCTGCGCCATTCCAATGGTCTCTGTGTCCCACTTTGTGCTGGAGTCAACTGTTCTGTTTACAAAAGCTTCAGTGAATTCATGATTGGGGACGTGAGAGTGCTGTAATCTGGGCCTTTATTTTCAAAATTATTTTTAATCTGTTCAAGGTCCTTTTAAAATCCACATGAACAATAGTATAGACTTCCTTCCTTCCTTCCTTCCTTCCTTCCTTCCTTCCTTCCATCCTTTCTTTCTTTATTTATTTTATTTATTTATTTTTGTACAGTGAACTTTATTGATGGTATTCAAGAGAGTAGGGCTCCCTAAGCTCCTTCCCTTCTTCAGGGAGTCTGAGATAGAAACTGTGAGGGGAGATGCTCAGTGTGGGGGGCTGAGTTCAGAGAGGGACTCCTTAGCAGCCAAGGGCCTCTCTCTTCTCATGTTCTTGATGGGATAGGGTCTTGATGGTCCAGGGCTTCTTATTCCTTGAAGGCTATGTAGGCCATGAGATCCTCCACTCTGTTGCTATAATTATAGTCATTATCATACCAGGAAATGAGCTTTATAAATTGTTACCTAGATCAATGCCAGCCCCAGCATCAAATGAGGAAGAGTGGCCGTCACTATGAAAGTTGCAGTAGACAACTGGTCCTCTGCGTAGCCCAGGATGTCCTTTAGTGGGCTCTCTGATTCCTGCTTCACCATCTTCTTGATGTCATCATACTTGGCAGCTTTCTCCAGGTGGCATGTCAGATCCATGAAAGACACATGGGTGGTAGGAACATGGAAGGACATGCCTGTGAGCTTCCCATTCAGCCCTGGGATGACCTTGTCCACCACAGCCTGAGCAGCCCCATGGCCATCACATCACAGCTTCCCAGAGGGGTCATCCACAGTCTTCTGGGTGGTAGTGATGGCATAGACTGTGGTCATGAGTCTTTCCATGCCAAAGTTGTGATGGATGACCTTGGCAGGGGATCAGGAGGAGCTAAGCAGTTGGTGATACAGAAAGCATTGCTGACAATCTCGTGTGAGCTGTCATACTTCTTGTGGTTCACACCCATCACAAACATGGAGCCATAAGCAGAAGGGACAGAGATGATGACCCTTTGGGCTCAAACCTTGAAGTGGGCCCCTGTCTTCTCCATGGTGGTGAAGATACCAGTACACTCCACTACATATGTGGCACCAACATCATCCTATTTGATGTTGGCAAGATCTTGCTCCTGGAAGATGGTGATGGCTTTCCAGTTGATGACAAGTTTCCCATTCTCAGCCTTGACTGTGCTGTTGAACTTGCCATGGGTAGAATCATTCCGGAATACGCAAATTATGGAGTTGAGGTCAATGCAGGGGTCATTGATGGCAACAATATACACTTTCCCATTATTGAAGGCATCTCAGATAATCCTGCTGTCTGTGAACTGAAATAGCTAGACCTAGAAAACAGCTTTCTCCACACTTCAAAGGCTATGCATGAAAAACTCACCATCAACAGCATGGCCAATGGGAAAGGCTGAAAGCTTTGCTCTGAAGTCTAGGAACAAGACCAGGATTAACTGTTCCCCTTTTCACCACCTCTGCCAAGTACTAGCACTTCTATCCTGAACAATTAGGCAAGAACAAAATCTGTAAAGGGAAATCCACGTGGATTTAAGTTGGTCATCTTGTTGACTGTTTTAATCCCTCTTTTAAGTTGTGTTCCTCTGTTGATTGTTTATGTTGAGTTGATCACATTTTTAAAATGCTATGTCTCCCACTGGATCCTTAGATCTACGGGTAGATGAAAAGCTCTCCTCCAGCAGAGAGGATTACGGAACCCCTCTTGTGAATTATCTAGCTGCCAAGGACCATAGTCCTGCACTGCTCATCTTTCAGTCTCTGAAATGATTGTCCCCTTAGTGGTTTTAGGGATGGCCTGGTCACATCTATAGTACTCAGCCGGAAATGAAAGCTCTGAGTTAAGATTTTTAACCCCTCATTTCATATTTCAAGCAGCCTATTTGATATATAATGAATTCATCTATTGTAAAGGTACAAAGTACAAGTTACAGGGCTAACACTTAGTGGGGATTCAAACAACACAATTTTGGAAGTTTGGAGGTAAGAGGAGTGTTATTGTGCAATCATTGATTCTAACTGTCTGTAGTGAATGAAGAAACAAGTCCAGAGAGAGTAAGTGATTTACTCAAGGTTACATAGGTTGTTGGTGATTAAAAGCACCTTCTCGGAGAGGCAATAAATACCATAAAACTGTACCATGGTGGTGACCTGGAGCTGCTGTATCTATGCTCTCCATATGAAGAGGAAAAGGATTCAAATGCCAGGCAATTTACGAGTGTAAAGACTGCAAAAGGAACGCTTAGCCTGGCTGAACTGCTTTCAAGTTCCTCAAATCCCTTCAGTCACAGACTTTTACATAAAGTATCCGCTGTGCTAATTATAAGAAATGTCAGGCCTATGCACCAAAAACTCTCTACAAGGCAGAACTATAAGTAAATGAAACTTCATAAAATGGAGCTCTTAAATTCTGGCTTTTGCCTATCAACCATCCCCTCAATATAGTAGGCACAGTTATTCTGACACCTGAATTTCACACAATTTAAAATCAATACCATTTTATAAATAGTTACTTTGGGTTTTTCATTGGTGTTTAAATAAATACATTTAAATTTTACATTATAAACTAGTAATATGTCTTTATTTCCATTTTCTAATTTTTATTTTAATATTTATTTTATTAAATTGCTCATAGAATATAATTTAATGTATCAGTGGGCTCTACCTTTAAATATGCTTTTATCAGTGTACTATGTATTACAACATAGTATCCTGAAACATGAAGGAAAAAGGAAATGAAGAATATGGATTTAGTTCTGAAAATATTCTTCTCACGGTGGTATAGTTCAGTGGTAAACCGTTTACCTAGTATGAACAAAGTCTCAGGCTCAGTCCCCAACACACACACACACACACACACACACACACACACACACACACACACACACACACTACCCACAGATTAACTGCTCCTAAAATGAAAATCTTAAAACCTAGACACATTAGAAACAACTGCCCTGACTTTCAAATACCCACTGTGTGCAGGGACCACGATGCTATTTTGGAAACCAAGAATCTACTAAACAAGAGAGAACATGGCAAAATACGCAGTTAGGAAACGCAATGGAAAATAAATCCTACTTGATAGTAACCCAACACCCTAAGACTGACTTGAAAGTGGGTGGGCCTCTTATGGTGAAAGTACCGTACTGAGACACATTAGGAAAGAACTAATCTCATAGATGAGACAACTCAGCATCACATCAATGCCAGAGCCCCACAACTAATTTTTAGAGTCAACAGGATTCTATATAAAATCACAGTGCAATTATCTTTTGGACTTTATCTTTTTGACATTACCCTGAGTTTAAAAACAAATTATATTGCTATCGGTGAAGAAGAAAGGATAACCCTGGAAGAAAAAAAAAAATACATGGCATTTGATTACGCATTTTAAATTCTTTAAGGAATATTTTTTAATTAAAAAAAACAATGTGTACAAGTAAGTTACAAAATAGCTAAATATCTTGCAATCTAAAACAACAAATTAAATGATAGCATAATGGAAAACTTTTGAATTTCAAAATCTGTAAAGGTGAAATCAAGCACCTTCAATCCATATGGGTTAGAGACAGAAATTCATTTTTTCTGCCTGAAGTATGACAGTGTGACAGTAAGCTTATTTCTCCCCCCCCCCCTCAACTTGGGGGACTGATATTTAGGAAACATCCACAAATATTCACTAACATAGTACTCACACCAGAGGTACTGCCCAGAGAGGTGGCTCAGCCAGTAAAGCATGCATCCTGAGAGCTTGGGGATCTGAAGTCAGATTCCAAGGACCTGCATGAAGAGCCAGGTGGGGGCGGGGGCGTGCCTGCAGTCCCAGAACCGGGAGCTGATATAGAAGCATCCCTGAAGTTTGCTGGCAACTCTGATGAGTCTGTAAGTTCTGGATTCAGTGAGACTGTCTGAAACAAACAAACAAACAAACAAACAGAAATGGTTAAGAGAGATTGAGAAAGACAACCAACATTGATCTCTGGCTTGAACATACACCTGTTCACTAAGGGGCACACAATACACATCTATATACATGTACCCCCAATACAAAAAAAGTACAACAAACAAATTCATAGCAAAACTTACAAAATATTGAAAAATTATAAATATATATGTTTATTTACATGTTGGAAGGCTAGATAGTCTTTAAAGTAATGGCATAAAAGATACTCTATTTTGCCTGTTTGTTTGTTTGAGACACGGTCTCACTATGTAGCCCTGGCTGTCCTGGAACTCTCTAGGTTGACAGGCTGGCCTAGAACTCATAGAGAGCCTCCTGCCCCTGCCTTCCAAGTACTGGGATTAAAGATGTGGGCCATCAGACCTGCTAGACAATGCTCTTAAGAATGTTGTTTGCCCAATGTTATTTCTATCTGAAAATATGAAAGACAATATGCTTACAAAACTGAAAAACCCCTCAAGGTACTGACTGGATGGTCTCTAAGGGGCATGTTTATGGATTTATTTTCTCATGTATATATATTAACTTTCTAATTAGTTAAAGTTTACAAAAAGAGGAGGGCAAATGTGTGAAAAACATGAATTTTTATCCAAAGAACAAAACTATGGAAGTATGTATGCATAACTGCAACTATAGATATTTACATTTTGATATTTTGAGCAGATATTTATGCAGATAGGGCCACTTCATGTAATCAATCTGAAGTAAGATGCAACATTGTCCTCTTGGACATTTGTGTTCGTCTCTGAGGACATGCAGGATTTTGTAAGAAGGGCATGAAGGAAGTTACCATTGACACCTAGTGAACAGGAGATGCAACCACGTGTCCTGTAATAATCAAGTTAAAGGTTTGTCCAGTCCTGACGGTGGCAGTGCTTGGACCAAGAAACACCATCAAGTGAGCACACCAAGCAAGACCTCTGAGAACTGCAATGCTCTCTCGAGCCATCCAGAGCTTTCTGGTGGGGGAAACCCGTTGTAATCCTGTCTGTGTGCTGTCTCACCCATAAAGTATAGTTAACCCTACCCTTAAAGGGGATGGATGACCGAAAAGAGGCTGTGAGACCAGGTGGAGACGGCAAATGTACGCGGGTGGTCTCGAAGTAAGTTCTATTTGACATTGAGCGGTCATTGCTAATGCGATTTTTTTTCTTTTCTTTGATTCCAGTGTTTTATGAAGGTTTTGAAGACTGTAATATATCCCTTGTGCTATGCATGAAGTCCAGACAGGGGCGTTTCCAGCAGCATGGCCATCATTTTTGGTTGTGAGCCTAGCCTTTAACGGCTGAGCCATCTTTCCAGCCCAGCATGGCCATCATAATGGTCACCAAGAAGCTGTGAGTGATTTCAAATACAAATTGCTCTTCCCTTTTCATGGTCTTTCCTACCTGACTAGGTGAATCCCTATTGACTATTCAGGTATTACGCGGAGGTCATTCCTCTAAGATGCTCCACACCCTCACGTTTAGGACAGGCTTCTGTTGTGTGTAGCCCTGGTACTTCCTGACCCACACCAGCTTTATAGTTGCGTTTTTCTTTTCTAACTATGAGCTCAGGTGGAGAACAGGGCAGGATGGCATCATATGCATCTTATTCAGTCTGGTACATCCAGTTCTTGAATCCATGCCCACAACATAATTGGTGCTGATAAATACTGAGTTGAATGAAGGGTCTTAGACTATCACCTTCCAAAGGGATGACTAGAAGCAGACTTTCTCTAATAAAAGGAGGGATTACAATATAGCCTTGTGCCACCTGTAACAAAGGTGGCATGTGAGTGGTGCTAGAGAGTATGAGGGACGTCAGGTAGGCTTCAGGAGCCCCGCCGATGGCCAGAGGGAGGGAAAGCACTGGCTAGAGAAAGCATAAAGAGGCAGCTGGATCTGTGGGTTCCCTCAGGCTTTACACTCTTCAGGCTCTGCCTTACTCAGAGATCACACCAGAGATAATGAGTCCTGTGGCTAAAACAGCATGCCAAGCCTCACTACCTCTTTGATGAACCCATTTGGTATAACTTTGATAAAACTGATATATTTTATGATGCCATTAAAGAAATGCATTCTGGAGATCTCTTCAAATAGTTTTTTGAAGTGAAGATTTGTGTAGGCATGCCAACTAAATGCTTTTGATAAGGACTAGAATGTCCAATCTACTAGTGGCAGTGGATAGCCAGCTTTCCTTTCTGTGTTTAGGGACAGGTAAGTGATAGAGCACTTGTCTGGAATGTATTTAGCCTTGTACTCCATCTCCAGCACTGAAAACAAAATAGTTCCTACATGCATATGTATGTATATGAGCTGGGATTTTTAATGCTAGCTACCATGAGGATTAAAAAAAAGAACTATACTGTGCTGATTTGGACCTTAGCTTTATCTTCTGGTGTTTTTGTTTGTTTATTTGTTTTGTTGTAATTATATTTGTCATAGTTTTACATTTGCTATGGTCTCCTACAGCTCAGGCTGGCCTTGAACTCATGATATAGCTGAGGATGACCTTGAAGTCCCGAACCTCCTACCTCTTCCTCCCAAGTGCAGAAATTACAGAGGTGTACCACCAAATCCAGTTTATGTGATCCTGGAGATCAAACCCAAGGCCTTCTACAATCTAGGCATGGACTCTACCAGCTGAGCTACAACCCCAGCAATTCATCACTGTCTGATTAGCACATAGCACAGAGACATAAGCTTTGCTTGATGACTAATCTGACACATGCCTGCTCTTTTTATGTAGAAGCTTAACTTCTACACGTGTGTTTAAAAATAAATACTGCTTTAAACATTTTTACATAATTGTTTTATTTAAAACATATCAATGTTGACTTGACTACATACCTGAAATTTTCTACTTTTAGCATGTATTTTTTTTTACCTACAAAAGAGTAGGAAATTTCCACTAAAAAAGTACATAATAACACAAACTAAGACTATTGGGGGACAGTGGAGATGGCTCAGTGGTTCAGAGAACTTGCTGCCATTGCAGAGGATGTGGATTTATTCTCAGCACCCACATGTTGGCTTACATGGCTTGCAACTCCACTTCCAGGGGGACCTGACACTCTCTTCTGGGTTTTGCTGGGTCTCACATGCATGTGAGGCACATAAACTAATGCAGGAGGATACACACACATAAAATAATAAAAAATAAACAAAAGGATAATTCTACGTGTAGTGGTATGCTGACAAATTAAAAATTGAAATTGGTATATACATCATTTAATTTAAAGCATGAATTGCAATAAACGCCATAGCACTGGAATTAGGAATGGAGGGTTATGAACTTTTGTGTTATAAAATATTGTTTTGGCTTGTCAACAGTGTATTTATCAGGAAGCGTTCTAATAAGTACGGGTCCTCCTGCTGCAGTTACAAGTCTTAGGAGAGGTGGGGTGACTGTCTTGAGAGAGATCTGAAGACCCAGAGCAGCTGAAGTTGAAACATGGTGTCCTGCTTTTGTTCCCAGCGGGTACACCATTCTTCTAGTTCCATTTTCACAATACACTGACAGCACCACAAAGCACACACATACAGTGTGACAGTGAACTCTTACACTCTAGAGTCTTCATTAAAATCCTGACTGGTTGATTAGCTCTCTGGCCTGCATTAAGGCCTTTCACCTCTTTTTTTTTTTTTCTTGTTGTGCTGAATACATATTTTAGTTCCTTTCTTTTCCTTCCTTCCTTCCTTCCTTCCTTCCTTCCTCCCTCCCTCCCTCCCTCCCTCCCTCCCCCTCTCTCTCTTTCTTTCTTTCTTTCTTTCTTTCTTTCTTTCTTTCTTTCTTTCTTTCTCATACCAATCATAGTTTTCCCTCCCTCCTTTCCTTCCGTTTCCTCCCTCACCTCCTTTTTACTACCTCCCCCATCCACCCTTCAGAAAGGACAAAGCCTCCCATGGGAGTCAACAAAGCATGGCACATCAAGATGAGGCAGAACCAAGCTCCTCTCCCTGCATCAAGGCTAAGCGAGGCATCCCATCACAGGGAATAGGTTGCAAAAAGCCAGCTCGTGCACCAGGGACAGATCCTGGTCCCACTGCTAGGGGCCCCACACACAGACCAAGCTACACAACTGTCACCTACATGCAGAGGGCCTAGTTCAGTCCCACATAGGCTCCTTAGCTGTTGGTCTAGAGCTGTGAGCTCCCACGAGCTTGGGTCTCTGTGGGTTTCCACATCATGATCTTAAACCCCCCTTCCTTATATAATCTCTCCTCCCTCTCTTCAACTGGACTCCCAGAGCTCACCCAGTGCATGGCTGTGGATCTCTGCACCTGCTTCTATCAGTTACTGGATGAAAGCTCTATGATGACAATTAGGATAATCACCAGTCTAATTATAGGAGAAGGCCAGTTCAGGCACCCTCTCCACTATTGCTAGAAGTCTTAGCTGGGGTCATCCTTGTGGATTCCTGGGAGTTTCCCTGGCACCAGGTTTCTCCCTAACCCCATAATTCCCCCCTCATGGGAAGTAGCCTTGAACGCATTAGCACAGGAGACTATTTTCCTGAATATAACAGCAGTAGCACAGACACTGAGATCAACAATTAATAAATGGGTCCTCCTGAAAATGAAAAGCTTCTGTAAGGCAAAGGACACTGTCAATAAGACAAAATGGCAGCCTACAGAATTGGAAAAGACCTTCACCAACCCCATGTCTGACAGAGGGATGATCTCCAAAATATATAAAGGACTCAAGAAACTAGATACCAAAATACCAAATAATCCAATTTAAAAATAGGGTACAGATCTGAACAAATAACTCAAATCCAAAAGACATTTAAGGAATTGCTCAACATCCTTAGTCATCAGGGAAATGCAAATCAAAATAATTCTGAGATACAGTCTTACACCTGTCAGAATGGCTAAGATCAAAAACATTAATGAGAGTTTATATTGGAGAGGATGTGGAGTAAGGGGAACACACCTCCACTGCTGGCAGGAGTGCAAACTTGTACAGCCACTTTGGAAATCAGTATGGCAGTTCCTCAGAAAATAGGGGATCAATCTTTCTCAAGACCCAGTAATACCACTCTTGGGCATATACCTAAAGAATGCTCAACCATACCACAAGGACACTTGTAGTTGGAGAACTTCTCTCCAGCCCCCGCCAAGCCCTGTTAGACAGCCCACTTATAAAATAAATACACAGACATTTATATTATTTAAACTGCTTGGCCATTAGCTCAGGCCTACTGTTGTCTAGCTCTTACTCTTATATTTAGCCCATTTCTATTAATCTATGCTTTGCCACATAGCTTGTGGCTTACCAGTACCTTACATCGCGCTTGTCATGGCAGTGGCTTGCAATCTCTCTGCCTCCCCTTCCTGTTCTCTTCTCTGCTTCTCCCACCTATACTTCCTGCCTGGCTACTGGCCAATCAGCATTTTATTTACAGAGTGATATCCACAGCAGACACTTGCTCACCTATGTTCATAGCAGCATTAGATGCTCCTCAACCAAATAATGGATAAAGAAAATGTTGTGTATTTACACAATGGAGTATTGCATAGTGGTAAAAAACAATGACATCATGAAATTTGCAGGCAAATGGATGGAACTAGAAAAAAAAATCATCCTGAGTGAGGTAACCCAGACCCAGAAAGACAAATATGGTATATACTCACTCATAAGTGGATATTAGATGTAAAGCAAAGAATAGCCAGGTTACAATTCACAACCCCAGAGAAGCCAGTTAACCAGGAGAACCCTAAGAAGGATGCATTGGGAAAGGTAAATAGATGTGATCTCTTGGGTAAACTTGGGGTGGGGGAGAGGGAAGGGAATGAGGGATGGGAAAATAAGGTGTCTGGATGGCTTTCACATCTTAAAGAAGGTTCTCAGTCTATAGAAGAAAGAATAGGTCAGTGTTTCATGATGAGATACTGTGTGCATTGGGAACATACCATCTTGGTTGTCATGACTATTACTCATTGTGATGGATTGAACTGTGTCTTTCAAAAAAGATGTGTTGATGTACTAACCTCCAGTACCTCAGGAAATGACTTATTTGAAGGTAGAATCACATATGTGTAATTAGTTAAGATGAGTGATTATTGGGGCAAGGTGGACCCCACATTGATATGCTTGTATCCTTGTAAGATGGAAAAAGATGGGAAGGCATAACATAGGACGGATATAGTACTGTGGCACTGACAGAAATGGGTGATACAAGTGACAAGCTAAGGAATCCTGAGATTTCCAGCCCTGACCAGGACCTTGGAAAGACAAAGATTTCTGCTAGAGTCTGGGAAGAGCAGGGTCATTCTGAGCCCTCAATTCTAGAATTCCTAGCTTCTAGAATTCATGGACAATAACTTCTGCTTTAAGCCAGATAGTTTGTAGTCCTTTGTCATGACAACCAGGGAAGTCAAACATACAGATTCTCCTTTTTTTTTTTCCCTGCCCAGTACCAACTTGGTTAAAACTGGGTTTATTCTCCACTACTTTCTTCATCCTGATTTTATGCTATCTTATGTATTTTCATTCTTTAATATGTTTGGAAACATTGTTTTATCCCCAAAGCTACAAACATTGTGTGTGTTTGTGTGTGTGTGTGTGTTTTTAAAATCATCAGGCAAATAACAAACAAAAAAAAATCAAAACAAAACAAAAAACTAAGAACGAATCTTGTGAGAGGTGGCAAAGATAATTTTGTTCCTTTCGAGCGTATGAGAAAAGACTAGACAAGTGAATAACAGACGGTAAATAGAAGTTGGCCATGAAAACCATTATTTAGACAAGGGCTCAAATGAAGCCTTTCCTTGCCCAAGTCTAGCAACCCTGTGTTTAAGTAGGGAATTTTTGTATCACATTTTCCACGTTCTCAATATAGGCGAGAAACTAAAATCTCATTTGTTTTCCATGACAAGCTCCCAGGTTGCTCACTTGCCCTCCTTTGGAATCCCGTAGGTTCGTCCTCACAGGGTTAAGTCTTATTTGGCTTGTGAGTAAACACGTGAGGGTGGAAGTTTGCTTCTGTCTGTCTCCCCCGGAAAAAGAAATCTCAACCAAACAGCAAAACTTTCAAAGAAGGCTGATGGCAGGTCAAGCAAGTGACTTGTCTCCCTCAAGTCCTGCGGTGTCTTTATCTTCCAGTGCCCTAAATTGAATTTAGCAGCCTTGATTTCTTTGATATTTCCTTAATGTCACTAGATGATTTTTTTTAAAGAGCTAGAAGGATGGATAATATAAATTTAAAATCATTATACCTACTTTCATACCTACACTTACATATGCTGTGTTAGTTATTTGGGACATGCTGCTATTTAATTAAATTTGAATTAGAATTTGTTGAAAACTAGTCGTTTAATTTATTGCCTTTCTTTGCTTTCTTTCTTTTCTTTTTTTGTACTTCTCTTCTTCCTCTGCCCCACCCTCTCAACCTTTTATTTTTCAGATAACAAAGACGGCGAGAAGAAAGAGAGGCAGAACATACAAGCAAATAAAGGAGCTCTGCCTCTATGATAATTGAAGCAAGCACCATTATGTTCCAAAACCTAGCAAAACATGCCACAACCCTTAATACAAATATTTGTAAGGGCATTGCCTATGATCACACATGGTTGAGTAAAATTGCCTTATGGCACAGTTATAACATAGTTTGTTTATTTATATTTACAATGTTAGGGATGGAACCCACGGCCTTTTTCATCCTAGACAAACATAGGACCATTGAGCATGACCATCCTCACCCTCTAATATTCTAATAGATGTTCATTGTTCATTTCTTAAAAATCAAATGTAGGTTGAACAGAGAGAGGGCTCAGTGGGAAAAGTGGCTTGTGGCCAAGCCTAAAGAGCTGAGATAGATTCCCAGGACCCTCATGGTAGAAAGCCCCAACTAACTGCTACAAGGTATCTTCTGGCCCCCACCTGTGTGCCACAACCCTTCCAGATAAATATAAAAATAAATACAAACAAGCAAATGTAAAAGAAATTTAGAAAAGTAAAATATGTGGGTAAGTACAAGAATTTAAAAACAAAATGATCCCCATTTTAACATCTTGACATGGGACACAGACATGATGCATATCTTTGCCTAAATTTTTGGAACAGTTGTGATTTTGAAAAATATTAATTTACTTAATAAACATGTATGACACTTTCTGGTGGTTGGGCGTTGTTTTAAGGGCTTTTCCAGTACTTATGTACTTAATCCTCCTCTAAGGCTTACGCGGTATCAAAATTAGTCCCAGTTTAATAAAAGGATGATGATCAGAGGAGCTAAGTTCAAGGTCATCACAGGCAGTCTGGTTTGTCATCAATGTTGTGAACCATGGAGCTATTACTATGCTTCACAAGTGACATTTTTATTAATAACACTTTTTTATATGTACTTTCTCAGGTTACATATAAAATGAAACACAAAAGTCCACTTTGTCAAGGGAATTTTTGTCTTGCAAACTTATCTTGTATGAAGCGTCTCTAGAAACAATTTTTCTGCATAATACATTCTACGCATCATTTCAAAAATTGTTACCATGATAGGTACAAAATATAAACATGTGAACTTTCCTCTTGAGAAAAAAAATGATTTTGATAATCCTTTATCTAAGAGGCTTTCTACTATAAAACAGTTGTAACCTTATATATGAAGTTTGTATCCACAGCTGTACTCTTGCTTTGAATCAAATAAGATGTCAGGCTAAGTGTTGGCTCTTTGGTCTCCAGCATTAAAGAAGCAAGAGAAAAGGAGGAGGAAGGGGAAAACAAGGAGGTGGAGGAAGAGGAAGAGGAGGAAGAGGAGGAATGGGAGGCCAGGTCCTTTATTTCAAGAAAGGCAGCCTTACCCACAGTTTTGAGGCTTCCCTTCTCCTCCAGGCTGTTTTCCGGCGGAGGAAGCTGGGACAAGGCAGATTGTTAGGCAGTAACAAGGAGAGCCGCGCCACACCCACCCACCAACTACAAGTTGACTTGATGAAGGCCAGCAGTGTCCTTGGGAACCAGCAGTGTCTGTTGTTACAGACCACCTGAATGCCCAGTTCTAAACACGGGTGATTTTTTTCTGGTTTGTGGTTTAACTTCTGCCCCTGGAGTCAGAGGACAGACTGAGGGTGGACACTCAATCCAATCTCATCTCTGCATGAAAACCTTTGCCTTGAGAGAATCATCAGCTCATTTCTACAGTTTTCGTGTATTTTCTTTGCTGTGATTAACACAGATGACAGTCCTTGGAGAAAGTGTGGGCCATGAGAACAGCTTCTTTTATTTCATGCTATTTTAATAACTGCAAAGTTTTCAGAGCTGCCGAAGATTTGTTCGGGGCTAGAGTGATCTTCATGAGTAAAATGGAGTGATATTATACATGACCCCAGCAGAACTAGCCTTGTGCATCCAGACCCACATTAAAACAGAGCCAAGCAGAGAGTGACTCCTGCCTGCTGTGCCCCCTCCGAGGAAGTGCATCCAATAACCACAAACTTTATCTCTGCTCCCAGAGGACTGTGGGAGTGAGATGACTCAAAACAACGTCTCAGAGAACAAGCTGTTTCTTTTACATGCAACAAAGGCACAGTAGCGAATAACAACACGTTCTAGCGGCAGAGGTGATGCCATGAACAGATGACCTCATGCCCATTGTGATTTTCCTCCAGGGCTTTCGGGGAAGGTCTAAGAAGCAGATTAACTTGAATGGCTATTCAGTTCTCTCCAGAAAGCCCTGTCTATTTTACCTCTCCTTTTTTTTTTTTTTTTTTTCATGAATGGATCTCTAGCAGATGTGCAACAAGTGTGGGAGGGTGTTGACTGAAGAAATGTGAAAGCTTTCACAGGAGGATAGTCCAACACAGCCGCCCTGCCTTCAGCACCAAGAACTCTCCGCTGGGTATTTGGGAATGTGTTGTTTGTATGGGTTCATGTGGGAGTGTTCACCTGTGCTAGGTCGTTTCTTTATGTGGTTGCTGGGAATCTGACTTTGCATGGCGGGCACTTTACCAACTGAGCCTTCTCCTCAGCCCCTGAGTGTTTGGAAGGAGTTTCTGTTTTACAACAAGCCGTGGTGTCTCCAGCTTATGCAGCAGGCAGCTTCTCCAGGATTCTAGCCTGTGGAAGATCGCCCCTCCAGTTGGCATTACCCACTAGGAACCTGCTTGCTCTGGCTTCAGCAGTAGGCATGGGCCGAGTGATTGGTTAAACTAGTCTAGATCTGAGGCATCAATTGCCAGCTGCAGACAGGTCCAACCATAACCTAGCCCCAGAAAACAGTCTCCCCTGTTCTGAGGATTTTGCTCATTGGATCATTTGTGTCTGAAAAGTGGAGAAGGTCATTTCTGAGGACCGCTGGGAATGATGGCCTCCAGAATTTTGGCCTTCAGTGTTTTGGATGGTCTAAGGTGGGTCTTTCCACTTCATAGTTTTTGTCCCCCACGGGCAGGCTGAGGAGAACTGCATTCCTAGGTTGTCTGCTATAGATGGTCCAAATATGCTTACATTTGGGCTCTTATAAAGCCTCATCTGGAAAATAGAGAGATACTTTTTCAGTCCACAGTAGTTCTTCAACCTGGGAAACCAGTCCTGGTGACTTTCAGTGCTGTGGACACCCATTTCACAGGTGACTACTATATACACCAGTCTCCTGTATACCAGTCTCCACAGAATGCCAACATGGAGGTGGGATCATCAGGTGGCCATTTAACTTCTGGGACCTGGACAGGGAAGGGAAGATAGAATTTGGAAGGAGTGGAAAGTCATAATGCAGTCTCTGTAGAGACACCCCAGCCAATGTTAAGGGGAAGTCAAAGGCTAGAGGACATTTCAGAGATTCTAAGTTGGGGTATTAGTGGGGCTGTAGACCTCTATACCAATCAGTCACTTACTGTTGACTATGTGGGGCAGGGGCCATCAAAACAAAAGTATCATGAGTTGAGTCTGTTGATGGTGGAACATATGTGGTGGGAAGCTACGTGCAGTAGAATGGAAAATGGAGTTGATAAGCTGAGCAGAGCACATACCCATGTGTTCAAATAAAGTCAGAGGGGTAGAATCAGGGAAACTGGTCATGAGATGCAGGCACACAAACCCAAAGGTCCTTCTGTGGTTGGGATGGTTGCTGAGAATGTGTACATTGTGGAGATGTGTGACGCACCTGCATGAACTTGGTACATTCTTATCAAAACCGAATGCCACATGTACTATTGTCCCCCTCTTTTTACTGATGGGGAAATTGACCCAGGGTGAGTGGATAGCGCAGCTGAGTTACTCACTGTAAATTTGGGTCCTTGGTCTGTGCACTTGACCACTGTCTGATCCTGCCTTTCTGAATATGATTTCCCACAGTTGGTCATGAATTGTCTTCAGTGTCACATATGGGTGGACTCCATAGGAGCTGGAGGGAGGGATTAGCAGTATAAACAGCGACACGGTAGGATATCTGGAGTAGGACATAATGGGAAGGTTGGGATGGGAACCAGAAGGATCTCACAGTCATGGTTCAGGATAGGGATGAAGGGCTTCACTGTGGACAGGTCGAAGGGAGTGCGACCTGCCAATTGAGAGTGAAGGTGTGTCTTCTTGTCTTCCAGGGACCCTGTGATGGTCATTTCTTTCACTTATATTGCCATCACTTCCATCCATAAGATTATTCTTGGTCAGTTCTGGAGTTAGCGACATCTTAGGTTTGAATGCACAACCTTCTGAGATTCCATCTCATTGTGTATAAAATGGGAGAGGATTGAAAGTCAGTGCATGTGAAATGTCTACCATTGTCCCCAGGGGCACCAAAATCCAAATAAATGTCTGCTTCTTCCTTCTTGTGGTTTCTCTACCCTTCCCCATTCTGCCCTTATCACATAAGAGGTAAGAGGTATACAATACATGTTTGCTAATTGGGTAATATAAGTCTAGGGTTACACTAGTGTGCAAAGTCTTTGAATACAGTTCTATTAGGGAAACTGAGCAAACTGACCCATTCTCAAGGGACCTCTCATCACCTCCCATTCTAGATCTATGGGGAACTGGTGCACCGAAGGCAAAGGCTAGGTGCTGACAGACACCAAGTCTGCATGGGCTCTCAGAGCACTGTCAGCTCTGACATTTAGTACAGAGAGCAAACAAGGGCAGTGGAAGATGTCTTCAGAAGTGGTGGGCAGCGTAGTGAACAAGTGAATGACTGAGAAGGAGTGGATCTCTCAATCGCCATACACAGAGAAACCATCTAGGGGATATTATCTGCTAGCTGCAGCTGTGGACAGGAGACCTCACAGTCTGCCTGAGACTTCCAGGCCTGTCCCTATACTTTCTGTAGCCTTAGGAAAATTCCTTCCATCTTCTTTGGGCTTTAGGTTCCATTGGTAACTCTGACCACTGTTGAGTGGGTATCATGTGGCAGGTATCGTCTGATTTTTAATAATAGCCCTAAAAAGTAGATACTGTTATTTCTCCATTGTGACATATTAGGAGACTGCCTTGAGGGATGTTGGTTAAAGCTGGGATTTCAGTCAAAATCCTTTCATTCTGGAGTTTATAAATGCTGGGTTTCACTGTCTCTTGTACTCTAGAAAGATGAGGAAAATCTCATGAAATGCGTGAAGCAATACTGTGGAAGCTTCAGTCTCCTGCTTGCAGTACCTGCGAGAAAGTGGTAAAATACTGCAATTACACTACACGAAGCATTGATTGACTTCTCAAATGCTTCTCACTAAAAGCATAGCCTCCACCCACACATCTCAGTTTGTTAGATGAAGTGACCTAATATATCCTTAATATTGTCTTGAAAATTATGAGTCAGGGATTCATTACAAGCATGTATTGCTCATCTCAAACTGGCAAACACCCAGAACAGTTTTCTATATTCTCACAAGGCTACAGACTAATGGAGCCGGCCCTCCAAACCACCCCGGAGAACTCGAAAGCGTCAAGACTGAGTACAACACCCGTGCACACCTGCATGTCATCAGTGAAGTCATTAAGTGAGCAGCCTGCCATCGTGTCTGCTCATTGTCAGCATGGAAGAGGAATTGACAGTGTTGAGACAGGCTGTCATGGGAGGAAGAGAGCATCATCAGCCAGAACATCCATCCCAGTGGAACCCCAGTCCTTGAGGAGCTAGAGCAAAAACCAGTTGCACAGAGTGTCCAAGGACGTGGGGAGGTCTCCACTCTGCTTGCTCACACACAAGAAGTGTGGGCACATGGAAAACAGACAAAGTACCAGATGGTGACATTGATGAAGAAATGGCCACTGTGCTGAGTGAAAGTTAGAGTGTGCATGGGATTAGGTTCTGTTTGTGAAGATAAGAACTGATTCTTACTAGTCACCTATGCACATCTAGTAGGAGTCACAAATGAGCTGGGTTTGGACCCCATAGGGTCAAGCAGCTCATCTCTCCGTAAGGACACATTAAGAACTCACAGAAAATATGTAAATAATTTCAGTGGACAAAACAAGAGAAGATAAAACAGTGTGTGTGTGTGTGTGTGTGTACAGGAGAGAATGATCTGTTCCTGGAATGTAGTGTACATTAATTAGATCCACTAAGAATCCATAGTAGTTCAGCCATTTCAGATCTTGTGGGAAACCAGCACCTATCTGATTGTTAGGAGTTACATTTTGGAAGTAGTGGGGGAAATTTTTAAACACAACGATATGGTCTAGATACACAGTCAATGGTGAAAGTCCAGGACCAGTAGAGCCTGAGGTGATAGAATCAGGCAGGTCATGGATCTTTAGCTGCTGTAGAGCTTTGGCCATGATGCAGAATGAGTGGTGGCTCTGGATGGGACAATAATCTTTTAGGGGTGTTGGATGAGCCACACTGACATCATAACAGGTGGGAATATTACAAGGAATGTTAACAAGAAGCATGATGAAAGATCTTTAGCAATTAACTCCATGGGAAGGAATTAGTTTAAATCATAAACAACATAGTGGGCAGAAGATACGTTTCCATTTATCCAATTAAGGAGGGCAGGACATGTTTGCCCTGGTTACCTCAAAGCCTTCCTAATTCCACCAGGATTTGTGGTGTTCATTGAATTAAAACTCGAGCTTTGCCTTTATGCAAAGGACAGGGTAACTGTTCCCCCATTGCTAGTCAATTGCTGACTCTTGTTACTTAACTACCCATCACTGTCAGATATCTGCAGATGGTTATCATTCCAAGAACAAGGACTAATTGTGTCAGTATGATCTCCTTGGTATCGAGAGCCAATAAAGTATGAGACAATAAATGGCACCTGAGATGAATTAGATGACATCCTGGTATTTTGTCCTGGCTGCCTGTATCTTTCCCTTCTTTGCTCCCTTTCATCTTTCTACTCTCCCATCTTCCCTTCCTCTTCTCCTTTTCCTTCTGTGTTCTAATTTTTCCACTTTTCTCTTAATTTTATCTGATCATTTCTTCGCTTCCCTGGCAACCCTGCCTGACTTCTGCCTGTCTGGAAGCTTCTACTGGCAACACTTTTCACATTGTATCTCCGATGTCACCCAGGCCAAGGCACTTTATTGGATTTGAATTGCTTCATATAGAGATATGCCTGTCTTTGAAGCCCCAAACTTGTCCTTTCTGTGGTACTGACCATCTGAGATGGGCCTACGGAAGGATGGGGAAGCCACTCCAGATGGTGGGACCCCTTCCCCACTAGGAAATGGAAGAAAACATGGGCAGATTGGACAGCTGGGCTGCTAAATGAAGAATGCCTAACAAACACATACAGTGTGTCTATGTGTGGATGTCTGTTTCCTGAAAAGAGGAACACATTTCCACCTCAGATTCAACCTGAAAGATTTGAGTGTGTGTGTGTGTGTGTGTGTGTGTGTGTGTGTGTGTGTGTGTGTGCATTTATGTACCCATGCTTGTGTGTGTTGATCTGTAGGTCAGAGAAAAGCATGGAGTGTTGTTTCTCAGGTGTTTTTTTTTTTTTTTCTTTTTTGAGATACAGTCTCTCATTGGGAATTCATCAAATAGATGAAGTTGCCTGACCAGAGAGCCTCAGGGATCCACCTGTCTCCCTTGCCTCCATTGTTGGTTTTGGAGATGCATATTGCAGTACCAAGCTTTTATGTGGTTTCTGGAGAGCTGAACCCAGGTCTTCATTTTGACACAGCAAGCTTCTCCTCAGCCTTTGGAGCACGGGGACTATAGGTGTGCACCACTACACTTAGTACATTCCTTTTTTTTTTTTTTTTTTCATTCTCCTTAAAATAGCTGACTTAGGCTAAATAGGGAACCACTGATCAAAGGGGTCTTTTCATCCCCTGGTATGTGTTTGCACCTTTGCTATAAAAGTTGTTATTTCCACCAATAACTCCATATTTTCTGAAGTGAGTTTCATGGAGCCCTTTGAAATGCTAGAGAAAAGTACACCAGTCTTTGTCTATGGTCTAGGAAAGCTTGCTCTGTTCCTTCACTCCTCACAGGCTCCAAAAAGTCCCACAGAAGCTGGCTAGTTGAGTACTGCCCAGTCCACTCTGACTGTAGGTTTTAGATGTCTAAGTTCACAGAAAAATTGTATGGGAAGTACACAAAGTCTCATGTGCACAGAATCCTCAGGTACCAACATCCTCCACCAGCAAGTATGTTTCTTACTAATGAACAACCTTATTCCTCAGAATCTTAGTTAACTTAGGGTCCACTGATGACATCGCACAAATGTATTCTGGCACATATCTACCACTGTCAGCATCATATCAGTGCACCATGTCAGTTCTGGTGCCTTAGAATTCCTCTCTATGTAAGGCTGGTGGCATAATTCCAGCACTGGAGAGCTGGGACAGAAAGATTTCTGTTTAGCCAGCCTTGCCTACCTCTATACTGAGTTCCAGGCCAGCAAGAGACTGTCTCAAAAATAAGATGGATCTATCAACCCTGCTGTGAGATTGTGCTATCCAGCTAATATAGGAAGGCTACATACATAAATTCTATGGCTGCCTAAAGGACAAGTGTACAACTTCATGGAGAGTTGACCTGCCAAAGTAGATGGGGGATATGTTGTGGGGCACCATCTAGAATTGAAGAGCTACAAGAAGCAATTAACAACTGATAGAGAGAGAACTAGTCTTCCCTGATTGGTTACTTACTAAACACAGAGTGATCATTCATAGAAACATGTCCATCCAGGCAACACTGGAAGGACTCAGCAGATTGTGTTTATCTGTTTATATGTATATGTAACAACAACAATTAAAGAAGAGAGGGCCTTGAATTTGGGAGGAGATGAGATATGGGAGGGGAAAGGAGGAAAGGAAAACAGAAATGATATAATTGTACTTTATTAAATTATTAAAAAAACAAGGTCGATGGCTTTTAAGAATGACAGGTATAGCAGAGCCCTGGTCTCCACTCACTTGAGAACACAGACACAATCCCCTATGTTCTGCAGTGTCCCCTTTCAAACCATGGGAATTGGTGTGGTGCCGTCTCGAACCAGTGATCTACCTTTGAAAACTACCAGTGGGAACTTGCATTCTAAGTGTGAATGGATAGAATGGGTGAATTCCACTGAAAAGAAAGAGAAGGAATCTGGGGCCCAGAATGGGCAGGTCATGGAGGCCCTCCCATACGGCAGAAGTGGGTTTGTCTGGGCTGCCCAGACGGTAGATAGAACCCAGCTCTGTTGCTTCCTGTCTGCTTTTCCCAGGGCAGCTGCCCAAGTCTCAGTGTGCTTTAGTCTCCTCCCCAGTAAAATGGAGCACACGTGAGTTTTGATTATTAAGTCAGAGAGGGAAGCACAGTAGAGGAACCAAGTGAAGCTTCACAGTGTTAAAAAATCAGAAAGCCAGCTAAACGTTTGCACATTCTCAGTGTTCTGTTAGCAATTGTTCCTTCTGTGACTCACTGCTCAGGCCCTTCAGGAGTAAACCAGGACTTCACTATTTCTCACTGAAACTGCATCTCTGCTGGATTTCCAAACTCTGGTCTTTAGTAGTGTCATTGGTCTAGACACCTAATCTCAATGTCCCTGTCATCTGTAAAGTCTTTGCAGTTCTGTCTTAATAAGCACACTTTCTTTCTTCAGAGTCATGGTGACATCCACCTTCGCGTTACATTGACAGTGCTCTCATCCTAGGGTCAGGAACTTCTTCCCACCAGGACTACTGGAACAACTTCATGCACATTTTCTTCTCTCGGAGACATCCTCTCCACTCAAAGCAGGTTAATAGTAGCAGTAAACAATAGCTGTCTGAAGAATCTCATCAATCCCCATCATTTCCCAGTGACTATGTGAGTAAGGCTTAGGCCCACTGAGTGCCAAGACTGAGGTAAGACCCTGAAGTAAGAGCAAAGTGTGGTGAGATTTGGTCCTCAATGACCTTCCACAAGAGCAAGCTGACAAGCAGGTGTGCCAGCACCCGATGTGCAATGCTGAACTTCTGCAGTATGCTGTGTGAGGGATGGTTGAGAGCATGGGCACAGGGTTAGGTGTATCCTGGTGTGTTACCACTTTTCTCTGATGAAGGAAGACTTCTAAGAGGCGCCATCTAACTGCATGCTGACATAGCTGCTCAGGTGCACGTACGTGGCAGAAGAAGGTGAGTTGGGGCCCCATTGTCATTCTCCAGGGGTCTGGATCTAAACAGATGAACTTGGCCTCTCCCACAGGAATCTAATTATTCTGCTCTCCATTTTCCAGCTCTTCTTTGTCCACATCTTGACCTTTATTCTTGCCATAATGGCATGCTTCTTGACACATGTCCTTATCATTCATTCATTCTTCTTCTCAGAACATATTCTTCTGCCCCCTGCCAGTGTTTCCACAGTGAATTCTGAACACCCTTCAATGCAATGCTAATGATTCGGAAGGAGAGGAATAGCCATCTTTAAACCTGTATGAGACTTGTATTTGGTGACTTGTATGTTTCTGCTCAAACTCATACTGACATTTGCTTACCAAAGTAGTAGTGTTGGGGTGGTGGTTAGGTCATGAACTAGTGACTTTACCCCAGGAGTAGGAGTTACTAGGAAGGAGGGCTTGTTGAAGTCTAGGCCACTCTTTTCCTCTCTCTTTTGATTTCTCACTTGCATTTCTGCCAGGCAGTAACAGCAAGAAAGCCTTTATGGCTGATGCCATGTTCTTGGATTTCACCAGGTACCAGAAGTGTAAAATAAAGCGAGTTCTATTGATTGTTTTGAATACATGGCCCATGAAGTTCAAATGCCCAAACAAACAAACAAAACCATGAACAGGGTATCTTCTGGTACCAAGAACAGTAGCCAATAGGGTTGAAGGCTCTATATGTAGGCACTGGCTTGGCTTCTCCATGTTCAGTGAGTTGTGTGCGTGTTACCTTCAGTAACAGGACCTTGCCATCAGTTTGTGCAGAGAAGTCTATCGCTTTTGCAGCAATCTGGGTTGTTTGGGGGTTCCCATCTAACTGCTTTGCCCCAAACCTCAGTTAGATGTAACTCATTCCTTCATCTGGTGACAAGAGATGACCAGTTGGGACTCTATCTCTCCCATTATTTTGTGGTTTTCTTTATAGTGTTTTCACATATGTAAATAATTTAGGAAGCTTCCACTGTACTAGGTTTCTACAGGACCCCTCAAATGGCCCTTAATTTTATCTGTCCTTCTCTCTGTGTCCCCTCCCCATTTTATCCTCTCATTTTACCCCCCCACTCTCCCTCCATCCATGGATGTCTATTCTATTTCTCTTTCCTAGAGATATCTCTGTCCCACCTACCCCCTCCTCCCTGCAGCTCTATGGATTGTAATTAGCTTATGTTTGACTTAACAGTTAACATCCACAATAAGCAAACACATACCATATTTGTCTTTCTAGTTCTGAGTTACTGCATTCAGGATGACATTTTTTATAGTTCCATCCATTTATCTGCAAGTTTTATGATTTCATTTTTTTTAATGGAGAAATAATGTTCTATGCACCATATTCTTTATCCATCCATCCATTGATGGGCATCTAGGTTGTTTCCGATTTTTTACTTTTGTGTGTATGTGTTTTTTCGAGACAGGGTTTCTTTGTAGCTTTGGAGGCTATCCTGGAACTTGCTTTGTAGACCAGGCTGGCCTTGAACTCACAGAGATCCACCTGCTTCTGCCTCCCAAGTGGCTGGGATTACAGGTGTGCACCACCACTGCCCGGCCTGATTTTTATGAATAAAGCAGCAACGAATATGGTTGAGCAAATGTCTCTGTAGTAGGATTAGTGTCTTTGGGGTATATACTAACCCAATCTTTATAGCCTCCCTTGGCCTACCCGTGGTAGGACTTTTGCACAGAGGATTCTTTAAGCCACTCAGCGAAAGTGAAATGTCTCCCAAGAGCCCACCTAGTCCTCTTTGACAATGCCCTAAGTACTGTCAAATTGTCATTTAAATGATCCTAACCCCATTTGTAGATAGGTATGGATCTATCCTTGAGATAATTTTCCTGTGGGCAGAATGTATTTCTGCTGTGACACCTATAAGCCTTAGAGTTGGCCAAGGGAGACTGGACCGTCATGAAAAGGAAGCACATATGTGAGTGGCTATTTCGTCTGAGGACCGGAATATCCACATGTCTGTGAGTCCCCTCACTACTGAGATTAGAGGTGTGAACAGGCGCATGTGGGGGGCAGAGCTAAAGGAGTTTGGGCTCTATTTTCCTTCCCACTGGGTACAGTGGACCTGACCTGCTCATTGCTTGGAACCTGAGTGGAGTCAAATACTCAATGACTTCTATATGTTAGGTACACTGGTCACAATGGGAAAACAGAAGGCATTTTTGTTCAACAGTCTAATCACTCAGTTTATTATTAAGGACGTTTGGATCTGTTGAGTTGTGACTGACCACCCCTCAGAAAGTCAAAGGCAGTGTTCATGGAAATGATCACTTTCACACACAACCACACTCAGGTCCATGTGACCAGCACATCAGGCAAGACAGACTGGAAGATGACCTCCTTCCTCTTCTCTCTCATGGAAATAAACTGACTGGATATTGGATATTGGACTGACAACCAGCATTCAGTAGTCTAAGGCACTTGTTTTTATGAGGGAAATTGGAAAACATCTTCATTTACCCTCAAAAGGACTGATGTTCACATCTCTATCTACATTGCAAATACAGAAATGGAGAGTTCAGAGATCTGTCTGGGTAATTTTTAGCACACAGCAATTTGGCAACAGGCTTCCCATTAAGGGAAGAGTAAATATGAACCAGATAGACAAGCGAGACAAAGGTATCACTCTTGGAAGGTGTGGGAGTGAGTGGAAAGTCAGAGCTCACACTCTGAGGGTCTGGCCATATTGTACCTTCTGGATGTTGCCACCAGAGCATTCTAGTGGTTCAAATTTGCAGCTACTCCAAATGGTGAAGATACGGGTGGAGACAATGGAAGGGGCCTGCAGATCAAGGAAGACATTCCTCAGATGTTAAATATACTCCTGTTGGGTAGTTAGAAGTTAGTACAGGGAGAAAGCATTTTTAAACAAAGGGTATCTTAGATACCAAAAGGGAGCATTTTGATGTGGTTTTGGATAGTTAGCATAGAATAATTTTCTTCCTCTCTGTTGATCCCTTGGGTAATGGATGCTAACAAAACAACTCAAGAAGATGTACAGTCTGCAAACATCAGTAATTAACGTTTGTGATCTGTGAACACAGTGTTAGGATTGACTAAAAGAACACATTTCTCTCCTCTCTCTCTTTCTCTTAATGCTTTCAATGTGCGTGGGTTTTTTTTTTTTTTTTTTTTTTTTAAAGAAACATTCTAAGTAAGAAAGACAATCTTTTTCTGTACTCCTTGGTGGGGAAGACAGAAGCGCAAAATACCAACATGGGTCCTGGTGTCAGGTAAGTGGAGAAACGGAGTGTCTACAGGGTGAGGATGTAGTTCTTGCATGAATAACTTCCTAACAATTTGCTGAAGGAGTGCTTTTCCTATCAGGCTGAAACCCCAAAACAGCATCATTTTCATTGTCGGAGCACCTGTGAAGCAATCCAGCTGCACAGTCATGGGAAAACGATAGGCCCAGGGACAGTTCATTAACACAAACCAGCAACCAGATTGGTTTGGAAAAGTCATTGATAGAGAATTTCCCCCAAGGATGCAACGGCGTTCCTGGAACAGACCAGCAAAGCAGCTAACCGAGATTATAGATGTGCACACATCATCTGAAACTGAATTGTAATCTGGTAACCATTATGACTTACTGTGTATGTCCAACAGAATAACAAATGCATAAAGACCTGCAGTTGCCTCAGGAAAGTTATGTGTGCATTCTATCTGGTTGCTTAGTTTTTTTGTACATAGGTTCTTTTGTTCTGGGAGATCAAGGCAATGAGGCTGCCTCTAAAATGGCCTTTCCTGTGCATATCTATAGAAAGAAACCAGATATTTACATTCTTGTGCAACTCTGAGCCTTAACATAATGTTAATAAGAAACTAAAGAATCTATTTGGTACAACCAAGTCCGCACAAACTTACGTCAGTGGTGGCCATGCATGCTTGAAGTATGGTAACTTACAAACAAGCTGGCCGCATTGAGTGAAAAGTATTGACAGGTCTAGAGGGTGGGAAATGGATCTTCCAACCACTCACTTTGAGAGCAAACTTTCAAATGTAACCACAGGAAATGGGAGGAAAACATGACTCTTCTCTTTTATACTGATGACAACATCTGGGAACCTCTCAGAGTCTGGCTCCAGTGCAAAATGTTTGCTGATCCAATTTGTTCACTGCTGTGAGAGGGACGAAGTCACGTGACAAACTGGGAGCTAGTGCAGACAATGTTTCTCCTCTCTGACATTTCTTCTCTGAATATGTGAAAATGGCCTGGGAGATGGCTCAGTGGGTAAGGGTGCTTGCTGACCTGAGTTTAGACCCCTGGCACTCATCTCATGTAAAATCTGGGCATAGTCACATGTACCCTGCAACCCCAGTGTGGTGGGGTACAGGAATAGTAAGATCACTTAGGATTTGTTTGCCAGCCAGTCTAGCTGAAATGGCCAGCTCTAGATTCAGTGAGAGACCCTGTCTCAAGGGAATAAGGCAGAATGATATAGCAAGGCACTAGATGCATGTTCTCGTCTGCCCCTGCCCCCTGCCAACCCTGGCAAGCATGTGCAAACACAGGCACATGAATGTATGAAGACACATGTATATGAATCATATATACACACATATGTGGACAGAAGAGAGAGGGGAATACAAGAACATTTTAATGATCCAGCTAATTTTCTCACTTTTTTTTGTTTACAACATTTCTATCCTTAAAGTAATTCTTAATATCCCAAAGGAAATTCAGAAGAATTTCCTATAAAACTTTAAGTAGAAAATACAAAGTACTGGAACTACAGTTTTTACAATGCTATTGCATTTGAGTTACACACTAATGCATACATTCATATAATCTGTTATTCAGAGAAGACAGCCGGCTTTCACATATGTCTGCAAAATCAGGCATTCAATGAGATGAGCCCCATCAGATATGGGGTGTGTTATAGTCACTTGCTTTTCTTAATCATTTACCACCAATGGCTAGAATAGTTGGAAACATTACAATCACAAGAAATTGATTGGAATGGCTAGCCACAGAGTTAAATTTAAGTGAAGGCTTTGGAGTGGGTAGTGATGGTGAGAGTGCTCATCTCCAGGAAAATATAAGGATACACTGCCAATGACTGGGCCAAGATCACTGTTAGGAACTCCTTTGAAACATGGTAATGATACATGGAGTTCAAAATGGCAGGAGAGGCATAGGATGTGAGTATAACCTGCTATGGGGTTAAACATAGCTTATGTGTAAGCACATCTCCCCAGTTCTTTTAAGTATGATCTTCATGGGCTAAGGAGATGGCTCAGTGGTGAATGCACTTGGGACACAAGCATTAAGACTTTAGTTAAGACTCTGAAGACTCAGATAAAGCAGGACAAAATAGCATGTGTCTGTAATCTCAGGGCCCCTATGACAAGATGGGCAGCAGACACAGGAAACATCCAGAAGCTCATGGTTCATCTAACCCAGTTTAGGCAGTAGCAAATAACAAGATATATCAAACAAGGTGAAAAGCTAGGATGTTGCAGAATATTTGTTTAACTATGTAAAGATGTGTTGCTATTTTACCTTGCCAACCTAAAGTACCTGACTGGTCTAATAAAAAAAAATGAATAACCAATAGCAAGGGAGGAGGTATTGGAGGACTTCTGGGCAGGGATAGTAAGTAGTAGGAGGAATTTAGGCTCAGGAAAATAAAGAAAAAGAGACACCAGGGAGATGCCAGGGAAATGCCAGGGCCTAGACAGACAGACACAGATGAAGCAGGAAAATGGGACATACAGGATGAAAGAAAGGTAAAAAGCCCCAAGGCAAAACATAGAAGAATAGAAACAGGTTAGATTAAGTTAAAAGAGCTAGTGGGACAAGCCTAAGCTAAGGCTGTGCATACATAAGTCTCCATGTCTTCATTTGGGAGCTGGCTTGGCAGCCCAGAGAAAAATCCAACAACATTAGGACTAACATAAGAGCTGTCCTCTGGCTCCACGCCAGTTCAGCAAAACACAGGTGCACACAACACACATGTGCGCTCATACACTCATTTAAAAGACAGAAGATGCCCGGTGGTGGTGATGGTGGTGGTGGTGATGGTGGTGGTGGCGGCGGCGGCGGCCACGGAGGCGCATGCCTTTAATCCAAGCACTTGGGAGGCAGAGGCAGGCAGATAGATCTTTGTGAGTTTGAGATCAGCCTCTTCTACAGAGCGAGATCTAGGAAAGGCGCAAAGCTACACAGAGATACCCTGCCTCGAAAAAAACAAAAAGAAAAGATAGAGGACTTAAAATTGTCTCAATTTTTTTTTTCCTTTGGTTTTTTGAAACAGGATTGTGCTGTGCAGCCTTGACTGTCCTGGAACTCATTCTGTAGACCAGGATGGTCTGGAACTCACGGATCCAACTGCCTCTACCCCCTCTGCTGGGATTAAAGGTGTGTGCCACCACCACTCAGCTTTGTCTCTATTTCTTTAAGATGATAAATGTCTTAATTTTTTAATCCTGATAAAAAATAAAAATCAACTCAGATCCAAATCCAGTAAGTATATAATTTAAAACAGAAAAATTTGGTATTTAGATTGGAGATGGGGGCATCAATCAAAAGACTATTCAAATGTGACTCTAAGGAGTTACCCATCCTAAAGCACAGAGAATGGAAACATTAAATTATTTGTGGTACGAAGTTCTTAATTTCAACATCACTTTAATCTCTCTTTAAAATTTTCTGATTCTCAAAGACTTTTGAGTGTTTGGAATTGTGGATTCTCTGTGTGATGGGAGAACATTCAAAGTCTGGTTCTCATTTTGCTAAATTCTCTAAGGGTGCTGCCCTGAAGCACCACATGCATCCATATGTGGGGATTTTGTTTGTTAAAACTGATTTTCACATCATGATTGAAAAACATTTGAAAATTAAGAAACAGTTGCAAAATTCTCCAGGTTCCCATGTAACAATCGTGCCAAAACACTCATACCACAGCAGATAATGGAGTGAATAATTAAACTGATAATAGTGCAGCCCTCATGTCACTATGGAGCTGCCCTGTGAACCACAGCCACAGCCATGGGTTTTGCTAACACAGTCACTCCCCTTTGGTAAGGGCAAACCTTTTACCTGCATCATGAAAGATCCAAGCCCTGAACAAAAGAAGATCATCTCATAATTGTTGGTGTCAAGTATTCCAGGAAAGAAAACAGGATGAAACTTAGTAATACAGAAACCAGGATTATGTGAAAGCATTGTTATTATGTTAGACCTATCAAAGGAACCCATTTCAAAGTTTGGAATTTTCCATGAAGTTCACTCTCTGTCTGGGGAGATGTCTCAGTGGCACCTACTGCCCAAGTATGAGGACCTGAGTTCAGACTCTCAATACCTACATAAAAACCCAGGTGTGGCTACACAGGCCTGTAACTCAAGTGTTGGGTTTGGGTTAGGGTGGAGACAGGAGGATCACTGAGGCTTCCTGGCCAGACAGTCTAACAAAAACAAACAAGCAAAAAAAGATAAATTGAGTTCACTGAGAGAACTTGTCTTAACCTGTCAAGAAATGAAGTAAAAAAAAATGATAGAGGATAGCCAACATCCTCTAGCCTCATTTGTACATGCATACAGAGCACATGTGTATAGATGTATACACACACACACACACACACACACACACACACACACACACACACAAAACGTTGGATTTCAAGGTTTACTTGAGAATATAAAATGTAAAAGAAGATGGGGCACTTGACTCTACCATCATTCATGGTAACTGTGAAGTGGAGAGGGACACTGGCTCACTGGTATTCTCTCCAGGTGACTGATGTGTTGTGTGATGTTTGATTACACCGTGGAAAGATATGTCACCCTGTTTGGTTTAATAAAAAGCTGAACAGCCAATAGCTAGGCAGGATTTCCAGGCACAGAGGACACTGGGAAGAAGAAGGGCAGAGTCACCAGCTGGATATGGAAGAAATATGAGGTAAGAAGCCATGAGCCACTTGGCAGCAAGTAAATTAATAGAAATGGGTTATTTTAAGCTACCAGAGCTAGTTAGAAACAAGCCTAAGCTAACAGCTGAGCTTTCCGAATAAATAAGAAGTCTCCATGTGGTTTTTTGAGAGCTGGCAAGCAGGACAGAAAAACTCATCTATACTGTTGGGGTTTCATTGATTCTTATTCCATCTATTTATACTTCCTACTGGGACAGAGAAAACCTAATTCTCATGTGTCCAAAGCCATCCCAGTGCTCACACCAGCCCATATGTGCAATGAGTGAGATCCATGCACAGTGCAGACAATGAGCCTCTTGATCCATGGTGTCAAGTATTTCAAGAAGACAGCAACAGAATTTCAAAGCAAGTGTAGGGCTATTATCATTTTGGGGCCCCATGTGATGATGTAAGACTCACTGGGATCTTTCTCATAGCTCAAGAACTGTGTTGAGTGGTTGGATGGTGTCTTAGTGTAGGTTTTATTGCTGTGGTAAAACATCATGACAGAAATCACCTTGGGAAGGAAAGGGTTTTATTTCAGTGTATAATTCTCACATCATACTCCATCACTAAGGAAAGTCAGGGCAGGGACTCAGAGCCAAAACCTAGAGTCAGGAACCAAGCAGAAGCCATGTGGAGTATTCTGTAGTGGTTGTTCTCCATGGCTTGCTCAGCCTGTGTTCTTGTACCGTATAGGACCACCTGCCCACAGGTAGAACCACCCACCGAGGGCAGGGTCCTCCCACACCAGCCATTAATCAAGAGAACGCCTCATAGACCTACAGGTCAATCTGATGAAGGTCTTCCTTAGTTGTGGTTCCTTTTCCCAGATAACTCTAGCTTGTGTCAAGTTGACCAAACCAAACCAAAAAAAAAAAAAAAAAAAAAACAAAACCAAACAAACAAAAAAGCAAAATAAATAAACAAACAAACAAAAAATAGGAACCAGGACAGATGGCAGTAAGCAGATAGATGTATTTTGACAATATTCAAGGAAAAAAGCAGAGCTATGTTAAAGTCTTTAAATTTGTTTGTGGGAAGCTTTAAAACTTAAGTAAATTTCATAAAGAAGAAAAATTCATTGTGAAGTATAAAGCAGTGCTCACATTTGAGAAAACTTAACAGTACACAATGTTCACAGTGAAAGTCTCCTGTCTTTCTCAGAACATCATTCAGCCCTTGAAGAAGCATCACACTTGTTTCTAATATATTCTTGTAACAAACCATTTCTTACATAGACATGTAGAATTTTAATTACTGTTACCTATGAGTGTGAGTGTACGCGTGTGTGTCTGTGTATATACTCATGCATGCCAAGGGAGGCATGGAGAAGTCATGCAGAGGACACCTTTCAGGAGTTGATCCTCTCCTTCCACCGTGGTTCCTGGGATTGAACTCAGGTCATCAGGCTTGCATGGCAGGCACTTTTATCTGCTGAGCCATTTGGCAGCCCTTGGTTGTACCATATTTAATATTTGAATGTTTTAAAAGGTAATTTTAATGTAACCTAGAGAACAGGCTACTGTCAATACAGAAAAATTACCTAATGCTCTTTTAAAAATGTTTGTCTAGAGGCTGGAGAAATGGGTAAGTGGGTCAGAGTGCTTACTGTGAAAACAAGAAGATCTGAGTTCAAATCTCTAGCACTCACATAAAAAGTTCAACATGTCTGTGAATGCTTATAACCTTGGCACTGAGGGGCAGAGACAAGCAGATCCTGGAAGCTTGCTGACTCCTTAAAACCTCAAGTTTCAGGTTCAGTGAGAGACCTGGCCTCAAAAAAAAAAAAAAAAAAAAAGGAGGTGGTTGAGGGCCCGTACTGCTCTTGTAGGAGACCCACATTCTGTTCTCAGCACCCATATTAGACAACACCACACACACATACACACACAAAAAGAAAATGACACAAAATAAATCTTCAAAAAATAAGGAAGGTAGAGAGCAATAGAGGAAGACACTTTTTGTCTCTGACCTCTGCATACACACCCATGAGTTCATGCACACATACACTTGTTCAGACACTACTCACAACACACAAATAAAATGAACAAAAAGGAAATGAACAGTTTTCCTCTTTTCCCTGCTCTCAACCACCCTCCCTCAGTGTCACCATTGAACATCACTTGTGACTCTAACTACACAGACTTTGCCAGCTGAAGGAAAGGCCCTTGGTCTCTCCTCAAAGGCTGTATAGGAAGGATGAAGGCTCTGTCTGGGGTCCTCTATGCTTGATTATGTCTCCAGACAACACGGCAGCATTGAGACCATAGAGGACGTTCTGCATTCAGTCCTCTCCCTGCTCTGCTTCACTGGCAGGTCCTTGGTGGCTCTGAACATGCCACTGCTTCAGATAAGCAATGAGAAAACACATTAGCCAGTAGACCCAGTGTCACAACCCCACCCCACCCCATGGAGGAAGTGTTTTGTGAGCCCATCTAGAGTTTTACAGCACTGTGTTATCCATGTCTCTTTGAGGTCTTGGCAAACAAAACCACAGAATTTTATCAGGAGTCATAACTTTTTATGCCTGGCCTGTCACCTCAACTATGGCTACTAGAGCAGAGGCTCTGTGTGCAGGAGCATGGTCTCTTCAGGAACAAGTGATCTTGTCACCCTGGATGTTTCCTTTGGTCAGGTCAGGCTTTAGTGCCCATCCTAGGGTTTTGCTCTATGAGCCTTACCCTTTCCTAAGAGGCTTGGCATTACTACATGGTTTAACTGTCTTCAGTAAATGCTGTAATGATCAACTCTATGGTATTTGTATCTGAAGCTAATAGAGAGTCAGGGGTATGATTAGCATTTCCCAAGTTTCAGACCTGTGGTAGTATGGATGAAAATGGCCCCCATAGGCTCATAAAGAACAGCACTGTTACCAGGTCTGGCCTTGTTGGAGTAGGTGTGGCTTTTTTTTGGGGGGGGGGAGGTGTCACTAGGGGTGGGCTCTGAGGTCTCAGATACTCAACTCAGGCCCAGTGTTACTCTCCCTTCCTGCTGCCTGCCAATCCAGATGTAGAACTCTCAGCTCCTTCGCCACATCTGTCTGCACATCGCCATGCTTCCTGCCATGATGACAATGGACTAAACCTCTGAATTGGAAGCCAGCCCCAATGAAACCCTTTCTTTTCCAAGAGTGGTTGTGGTCATGGTGTTTCTTCCCAGCAATGGAAACCCTGACTAAGACAAGCCTCAAAATGACTTTTCTTCACTACTCTCCTACACAAAGCTCCCGGGTCACTTTACAAAGAAGGACCTGGAGGATCTAAGCAGGAAGGGATTCTTCCAGGTCCACAGCTTCTAAGAGTCCGGATGGACTGAACCTCCTGTCCATCCAGCCTTTTGCTGCCAGGGAGCCAGTGAAGAGAGCCTGCTGAGCCAGAGCGTGGAGGCTGGACCCTGGAATCTGGCTCCTTGGACTTGAATCTGGGTTGCGCTACTACCAGCTGTGGACCTTGAGCAATTTATTTAACTTTTCGGTGTCTTAGTTTCTTATCTGTGATGTGGGATTAATAATAGTGCTCATTTGGTAGTACTGAAAAACAATACATGCACTCACAGGGACACACCGGAGCCAATATCCACACTGCTATCGATAACGACTGCTAACTTTATCCACCATTAACTAACTGCTGCCTCTCTGTAAGAGGTAGGAGAGAGCTGACGCAAGGATCTCGGTGACTCAAAAAGTAAACACAGGAAACGGGAGGACGTAGGACAGGGTGTCGCTGTCCGCTTGCTTCATTTCATTTTCTTGCTCATTTCTTGTTTGTGAGAATCAAGTTCTGTTCTTTTGACTTTCTACCCTCACAGTCTCATTATATTGAAAAAAATGCATTATCATGTGCAGAAATGTGGTCACTTGGCCATTCTCGAACTGTCTTTCTTTCTCCCTTTCCTAAGCTTGGACATACACACAGCACCATACAACACAGGCACACCTCCACATACGGGTTCTTTAACTTCCACGAGGGTAGTCCTGCCTCCTCCCCTGACTTACCATCCTGTCTGTATTTCCTCTTCCTCCTTTTCTTTCTTCTTCTTCCTGCTTCTCCTCTCCCCTCTTCCCCTTCCTCCTCCCCCTCCTCCTTCTTCCCCGGTCTTCTTCCTCCTCTCCTCTGTGCAGGCATCAATTCCTCTCTTGTTATCACAGGTGCAGTAGCTTGCTGTCATAAAGTTAAATATTTGTCTCCCTCACAAACTCCTACACTCTCAGGGGTTGGGAGTGCCATAAAAGTCACCTGCTTTAACCACTCCCCTGCTGTTTGGATTGCTTCTTAAATGTTGTGGCTAGCTGGGACAATAGGCTCGAGTGGACATTTCAATCGACGAGAAGCTCCTCTGGCTGCCAGGAAAGTCAGTTAAAGCCCACCTTGTTAAAGTCCAGGGCCAAAAACAGCGAGTCTCACTCCTCCAGCCTGGTAAGGAACTCACACTTTAGCTAATTAGAGATATTTGTGATAGAACTAACGCCAAGGCGCCCAGCAAAGGACGGATGTCTCCAGTCCACAGAAGGATTTTCTTACAAGAAAATGACAAGCTTCCCAGGGGGAGAGACGGCAAAGGCCTCCCATAAGCAACCAGTCAATACCCAGTGTTCAAACGTGTGTGTGTGTGTGTGTGTGTGTGTGTGTGTGTGTGTGTGTGTGTCACTCAACCTGCACCGCAACCACAGCTGTGCCAGTAACAGAGGCAACAACAGGTCCTTTGTTAGAGCTTGGCTTGGTGAAGATTAAACAGACTCCAATGATAACTGAAAGCGTAGGTGGAATAAGGGCCTTTACAGCTGGGCATGATGGAGACGGGCTTGAAAGTCTCATAAAACGGAAAATCAATCAAGAATGGCTAGTGATCAAGACACCTCCCACACAGGAACTTACTTAGGTTTTTCACAGCTCTTGAAGAATTGCACACATAAATGTGTGTGTGTGTGTGTGTGTGATGTATGCATACACATATACATAGTTGTTGCTGGATCAACATCTGGAAGGGAAACAAGTTGTAGCTCAGTTGTGGCGGTGTCAGTTTAGCACACACAAAGTCCTGGCTCATCTCAACAGCACCGCACAAATGTTTGTGTCACCATTCCTGCGATCCCAGTGCTCTGGGTGCTGAGGCAGGGGAATCCAGAGCTCAAGGTCATCTTTGGCTACACAGCTAATCTGAAGCCAACACGGACTATTGGAATCTTTGTCTCCAAACAACCAAAAAGAGGCTGGGCACAGAGCTCAGTCAGTAGACTACTTTCCTAGCGTACACGAGAAACAGAATTCCATCCCAGTACCAGGTAAATCCAGCACTGTGGCTAACCTGGGCTACCTAAGAACCTGTCTCAATGTTTTTATTTTTTTAATGATCTCATTGCTTAAGTAATCATAGGAGAACTGTGAAAAAAATTACAGTTTCACTCTATTTGAGAGGATAAATGTATCAGCAAGAAAAAGTGTTCTGGATCCCCTTCAGCATAGTATTGGCTTAGTTCCATGATCTCTTCTCTCTCTCTCTCTCTCTCTCTCTCTCTCTCTCTCTCTCTCTCTCTCTCTCTCTCTCTCTCTCTCTCTTTCCTCTCTCCTGTGTGTGTGTGTGTGTGTGTGTGTGTGTGTGTGTGTGTACTCATGCAATGGCACACATACAAGGTCAGAGGACAGTTTCAGGATCCTGTTTTCCCTTCCACTTGCTGCTGGCTAATAAGCAAGCTTCAGGCAATTCTCCCATCTCCACCTTTTGCCTACCCATATAAACAATGGGGTGACATACAATGGGGTGACATACATATGACACTGCACTGGATTTTTATGTAGATTCTGGGGACCAAACTCATAGCACAGCAGCCAGTGTTTTTACCCAGTAAGTCACCTCTCCAAGAGCTCTTAAGCCACATCCTACATCTGCATGGTCAGAGAGAGGGTCAGTTTTCTTATGAAATACCAAAGTTAGTATTACAATATTGTAGAACTTTATTTACACAGAGCGATATCCACTGCACTTCCCCTTTTCTTTTCTTTTCTTTTTTTTTTTAAATGGCCAGGCAGGAAGTATAGGCGGGACAAGAGAGAAGAGAATTCTGGGAAGTAGAAGGCTGGGGAGAGACACCGCCAGCCGCTGCCATGAAAAGCAACATGTAAAGACACTGGTAAGCCACAAGCCATGTGGCAAAGTATAGAATAACAGAAATGGGTTAATTTAAGATAGAAGAAGCAGATAACAAGAAGCCTGCCACAGCCATACAGTTTCTAAACAATGTAAGTTTCTGTGTGCTTTCTTGGTTGGGTCTGAGCGACTGTGGGACTGGCGGGTAAGAGAGATTTGTCCTGACTGGGCCAGGCAGGAAAACTCTAACTACAAATGGCGTCCAACGTGTTGGCAAGAGTTTCCACCTAAAACCTGAGAAAAAAGATTCTAAACGGAGCTAAAAACAGCTTCCTAGTTGTCTCTCTCAAGTTAGTGGCAGCCTGCCGGTTTGAGCTACTATGGCAGGTTCCTGGCGGGTTCCTGGTGTGTGTGTCTGACCTGCAGTGTGGCAGGAATGAAGAATCTACAAGCGGCACTTTACTTTGCTGTGTGGTAGATTTAGCCTTTGCGAGTTAAAAACAACAACAACAAAAGGTTTCTAGGCTATGCACTGCTTTGATAGAACTGCTTCTGATAGTTGATGGTACACATGGCTCCAGACCCAGAGCTGGCGGTAAACTGTACCACTGCCATGTTGGGAAGCTGAAGTGGGTGGAGCCAGCAGCCACAGTGGCGTTTCAATCTTACAAAGATGGATATTACACAGAGAATCTGGTTTGTCTTGTCTTTGGGATTTTTAACCACAGAAAAAGATTTGATCATAAAAGCTGTTGAGTTAAACAAATATGTATATTTTAAAGGTACCTTGACTTCAAAATTTGGATATAAGGATATGTTGCTTTGGAAAAGAGTCTCTGCTTTTGTTTCCACAGAAAGCCAGAGGCTGTGGATTTGTTCCAGATTAAGATACATCAGGTTTGATCAGCCAAGACCACCTGAAATGTCTCTGATGACACCATGGCTCAGATGATCCAACATCCAGAATGGTTTCAAGGCAACTGGCTCAGAGGTTTACCCTGACAGACTACTTCATAATCCTAAAATTTTCTTTATGTCCCCATAAGATACAGCACCCCCCTCCAGCAGGAAGTAGTAAGAGAAACTATGCCCAATTTCCCAAAATCATCAAGCTGGCTGTGGAGATGGAATTGGCTCACTCCTTCTCTAAACCCAGACATATTGCTAAAAGAAAAGGTTAAGAGATTCTTGTGTCCCAAATCAGAAGAGCCCTCTGGTGTGGGACAGAGAAAAACCACTATTTTATTTAAAACAGGTTGATTATAAATGCAATCTTTTTCTAAAGATAAAAAGGGGATATGATATAGATATGATAGGATGAAAGGGTAGATTAATGAACTTACTTCTAAAGAGCAACAACTCATTTAAAATGTTTTACATTGGTATAGATTTTAGTCTATTGATACAAACTTAAAGTTAATTTTGTTATACTGTGTATATATTTCTACTCTTGTTTAAGGTATTATGTTTGTACAGCTCATTTTAAATTGAAATGGATAATTAAAAGTAGATTAATAATTAGTCATCTATGATAATCATACTCATAGCCATGTTAGTTAAGTCTTATAGATATACAGAGAGATATTTCAGATAGACAGGTAATCCTCAAACACTTCAAAGGTCTACAGAATATGGCATTTAAAATATTTTTAAAATTTAGACTTTCTGGGCAGTGAGACATGTCTGCTCCTGGCAGCACCGATTTACTTCAGAGAGGAGGATGGGCATTGAAGACACTTCATATGGAGTTTATCTTCACCTTGGCAAAAATAGCCATTTGGGCAAGAAACTGTTCTTGCCTGGACTGCTCGATCAACTACACATACAGGACCCATAGAAAGGTGACCACTGAACTTTGCTTGACAAAATGGTCCTTCACGTTCCTGCTTCGCAGAGGAAACTGCCAGACATTCTACAGGACACTGAGAGAAGTGACTGAGAGACTCTAGCCCTGTGGGCTGAAGACAAATGCCCCAACTTTACAAAGGAACATTAGGTGACTGTTCAGGCTGCCAGCTGTCTCTGTCTACCCTGCAAGACTCCCAAAAGTTGCTTGCATCCTTCTCCCAGTTCTCAGGTAATATTATATCCTTCTGAGGTCTTTGATGTGGTTGAAGACTAGATAGTTATAATTTCCTCAGTTATGATAAAAGATAAGTTAGATATAAAACCTTAGACTCACAAATATAAGATAGATAGGATATCTTCTTTAATATTGTAACCGTAATTCTTGCTTGATAATTGTTTTGTTATATGTAATTGTACTATGTAAAAGTTAAAACCTTCCTTAAAAAAAAAGAAAAGGGGAAGTGCTGTGGATATCGCTCTGTGTAAATAAAGTTCTGATTGGCCAGTGGCCAGGCAGGAAGTATAGGCGGGACAAGAGAGAAGAGAATTCTGGGAAGTAGAAGGCTGGGGAGACACTGCCAGCCGCCGCCATGAGAAGCAACATGTAAAGACACTGGTAAGCCACAAGCCATGTGGCAAAGTATAGAATAACAGAAATGGGTTAATTTAAGAGAGAAAAAGTAGATAACAAGAAGCCTGCCACGGCCATACAGTTTCTAAACAATGTAAGTTTCTGTGTGCTTTCTTGGTTGGGTCTGAGCGACTGTGGGACTGGCGGGTAAGAGAGATTTGTCCTGACTGGGCCAGGCAGGAAAACTCTAGCTACACAATATTGAAGTTAATATTAAGGCATGTCTTGTCACCAGCCTTCAGTTTCTTCACTGCAAGCTCATCTTCATCTACTTTGTCAGCTTCTTTCAGATCCTTTAAAGATGGCTTTCTGCTTTACCAACACTTTTTTTTTTAAATATTTAGTTTATTTTGCCAAAATACAACTATGTGCATTATTGCTTTTGCTTCAAACTTTTATCTTCGGCACTCTTCAATTTTAGACCAACTTGTTTTAATCCTTTTAAAATCTACCTTCATGAATATCAAATTTAAAGTATTGATCATATTATTATAATGATATTTTTAAAGAGCCTCCTAATTCTTCTGAATAATTTAGACATTTCCAGGCATGTGGTGTTTTTTTTGCTTGTTTGTTTTTGATGTTTTTTCTTTTTCAGGTGCTTAGTGAATGAAACATACTATGCAATTGGTCCTTATTAGGAACTTATTAGGAAACATTTCTTTGCATTTCATAGAATTTACTAAGTTAAAATACTCCTTTTTCATAATGCTTGCTGCAACCATGGGGCTTGTACTGTCTTTCCTGAAGTTCTAGGTTTCATTTGGTTTAGTTTGAACTACCTGATGTCCACAGCCATTATTTTAGCAAATGGTTCTGCAACAGGTTTGCCAGACTAGTATAGCCAAATGCCTATGTTATTGTGGTTCAAACTGCACACACTGAGCATCTCCCATGGGCCTGAAACACAAAAATGTCCATTTTATCAGACAGATTGAGCAACCCTTTTTTTTTCATTTTTACTTTATTTTTAAAAAATAAAGGACATTTTTACTTTAAAAAAAAGATTTCTTTTTCTTTCTATTTATGCATATATGTGTGTCTCTGTGTATAGCATACGTGGGGAGGGTACCCCTGGAGGTGGAAAGAGGATGTCATATCCCCTGGAGCTAGAGTTACAGGCAGTTGTGAGCTGCTTGACGTGAATGCTGGAAACTGAATTCTCCAAGAGCAGCGAGCATTCCTCACTGTTGACACACTTCTGTAGCTCCAGTATCATAGCTTTGTAATTTAACCTTCTAAGCTCCTAGCTTGCTGAAAGCTAAATGACTGCTGTATGCATTTCTGCTGAAGATATTTTTTTAGTGTAATCTTTGGAAAAGGTTGTGATGCTGTGTCTCCTTAGGTTAGATTGGATGTGGATATTATCACTTGCTCATCATTAGTAAACTGAATAGGAACCTTGTCATTCATAGATAATGTCCTCTGCGGACATAAAAATAAGTCAGGAGACTTGGGCGTGCGATGTACACCTGGGATCTGATCACTCAGACAGCAGAGGCTGCAGGATTCTGTGCTCAAGGTCAGTCTGGGATATACAATGTGAGTCTGTCTCAAGGAACCAAAAACTGTGGATGCTTGCCTAACTCGCTCTGTTCATGGCCTAGGGGTCCCCCCTCCCTGAGCTCTACGAGGCAAGCAAGCAAACACACAAAACCAACAAAATGCAAATCATATTTACTTCTCATTTCAGTGAAAAGTGTTCCCCTTTGCATGTGGCTTTCTACCATGTGAAGGCTGATGGTTATAGAGATAAGACTCCAGTAAAAGCCGGTGCTTAACATGGAAGAACCCACAATGAAGCTTCATACTGTCAGAGGTTCTGCTGCTGTGTCCCAACAAAGTGTCAGCCATGTGAATGACACCAAGTTCCTGAGCCAGTACAAGCCGTAATCATCACAGTGGCTGTAGGCTGAAAGCGATGAGAATAGACATGGTATTATGGGCTGGGTTTCCAGAAAATGCCTATAGATGTAGACAAGGCCACTCAATTCTGATGCAAGCAAGAAAAGAGTCCATTCACTCCAGAGAACTGTGTGTGGTTCCAGATTCCTGCACTGATAACCCCTGGAATATAGAATATGGTCACCTTTAGACATGGAGTCCTCAAAAACACAAAGTTAAAATTAGATCATTAGATTAGATTTGAATTCAAAACAATGTGGGTTTTTATGAGAGGAGGATATGGGGACAAGGACACAAATGGAGAACAGGTGGAGATAGGGACAGACAGCCATTCTCAGCAAAAGAGAGGGAAGACAACCTGCCAACTCCTTGGCCTTGCTCTTGCAGCCTTCAGAACTTGGAGAATTTCAGTTGCTTCAGCCACATGATAGTACTTTGCTATAACAGACCTAGCAATCAGGGGTTCAACCTCAACTTCTAAACCTCCGTTTTTATGATGTAGAATTAATAGGGAGTGGGGTTTAGGCATTAGTTATTGGTAATCTTTTATCCCCAGGCACAGAGTAGTACAACTGGTATCTTTTTGTTTTGTCTTCTCCTAAAAACATCAGAGAACTCCAGTGAACCTGTTTTGTAAGATTTGGGGGAAATGATCACATTGTCTACCATCCCATCATGCCAATGACTCAACCTGAAGGAAGATTCTGTTGCCAGAACTTGGTGGTCCTATGGACATCTCCCGGTACCTCAGCTACAGTCTTAAGTTGAGAGCCAATCCAGCCATTGACAGTGTTTGAAGTACATGAGATCTGGGCTCAGCACCATTGTGGATGATGTTTTCCTCCAAAATTCTGCAATGTGTAACCCACACACCACGTGTCACAGTCCCTTCCACTGTGACATGGTGGTAAGACTAGCTGACTCACAGCAGCTGAGTGCTAACTACAGGGCCATCGCTCTATAGTTGACCCTAGAGTCACTGGAAAGAGTTGAGGCACAGAAATGAAGGAAGGAAAAGGTATTTCTAAGATCCAGGAAGTTTGGTGTAATATACAGATATCACAGAAGTAGTTGGCTGGGCCTTCTCTTCACTAAATATATGTGTTGAGATTGTGAATGAAAAGCCAGAGTGAACAAGGAGCAGACAGAGTTATCAACGTGGGCTGAGACAGCAAAGCTGCTCTAGGGAAGAAAGGGAACATGAAATAGATGTTTTAAAGGCTTTTCTCAGAGGCAGGAGGTAGGGAGAGAGGGAAATGGCTGCATCTTTAAAGGACAATGAAGCGAAGAACTACATGACAGGAACTGTGGGAACAGCTTGCAGAAGACAGTAGAGCCCGGAGCAGAGGCATGGAGGAGATTCCAGGTTTCTGCCAACCTCTGACAGTCAGGTGAGGTGATGCCCGTGGGGGCTTTGAGTGAGAAGTAGGGAAAGGTTTACCTGAAAGAACAAAGAGAAAGAAAGCACAGGGACCAACAGAATTGTCCCACAGCGGCATTGAGTCCAGGGACTCTGTCCTTAGAGATGAACGATGATGATAAGTGATGGTGTCAGTAAGATAAAGAAGCAAAGACACCAGCATGTGGCTTTCAAGAAAGGATACAGAGCTGCTGACGTGGCTCAGTGGGTAAAGATGCCGGCTGCCAAGCCCGACCATCAGAGTTCAAACCCCAGGACCCAGGATATGACAAAACAGTGTGTGTGTGTGTGTGTGTGTGTGTGTGTGTGTGTGTGTGTGTGTGTGTGTTAAATGAAAAAGAAAGCATTGTTGAAAGCAGACCAATATGAAGGGAAGACTTTTCTCTTTCCCTTTCTTCCTCTATCCTGCCCCACCACCACCACACACACACACATACACACACACACACACACACACACACACACAGACTTTAACCCCCCCTCTCACTCTTTTCTTCCCACACTCTCCTTTAAAGGAATCACTGTGTTCATAATCATCACATCTGGCCAGCCACATACAGGCTCAGAACTAGTAAATTAGAAGACCCACTTTGGCTCCCAAAGAGTGGGACATATTTTTAAGGTGCCAACAGAGTGTGTTTTATTGAGCCAGGGTAGCATCAAGGGGCTGGAAGCCGCAGATGAGTACTTGTGATTCCTCTGAGGACCTGGCTTCAGTTCCCAGCACACACGTTGGGCAGCTCACAACTGATTGCCTGTAACTCCAAATCCAGGGACACAATGCCTTTTTCTTGCCTCTGAGTGCACCTGCATGCTTCAGGTATACTCAAACACCGACACACACACACACACACATACACAAATGAATAAGGAAATATTTTTTTAAAGTAGGATTTGGGGTCTTAGAATTGACCTTAAACAAAAAAGGGGGAAATCAGGCTGACCCACACACTAAAAAACCTGCCTGCCCCTTTTGACCATCCTCTCATTTAATTGTTATTAGCCTGCTGTCAACCACCAACCTGATCAGTAACTTACATAGGTGAGTGCCGCACATTTCAGAGTTGGATGCATTACAGAGTTACAGTGTGAGGAGTGTAAGAGATTGCTCTTTACTGTGATGTGCAATTTACTGGAGAGAGAAATTATTCACTCGGTGATGATTAGGGATCATTCCAATGTCAGAGCTCACCACGGTGCCTGCAGGAGGACACTTGTTGCAGGGACATGGTGCACATTAGAGTTGATTTTAGGATGTTATGTATTAATACTGCACCCTCCCATGTGTTCCCAATTCCTTTGCTGTTTCCAGGTACAGCACAGTCTATTTTTCATAATAGTTTCCTGTAGGTATTTTGATAGCACACAATAAAATGGATGGTTATCTACATATATTTTGTGGTGACCCGCCTAACTTTTTCAATACTTCTAGTCTATGTGATGCATCCGAGTTTTTCAAATTGTGTTGTCTTCAAAAAATATTTTTAAAAATCCACTAAAAAAAAAAAAAAAAAAAAAACCTCAGAAAAAAAGGCATGTGGAGACCTTATTCAAAAGTCAGCATTATTAGACGGACCTGTGCTAATCCCCAGTATTCAAGTTTTCATTTCAAAGTTGATTCAAACCACCAAGTAATGATTCATTAGAAGATATTAATGTGAATAAATGTTAAACTCATTCATAGTTCCGGAAGTTTGTCTCCCCTCTCCTCTAGGTATGGGAGGGCGGGGGACCAGACAGCATTTCCTTAAACTGTCCCGGCATCTCTTCCTGTCTTCTGTTTTTCAGCCTTTGGATGAGGTTTTCTGATGCCACCGTGAGGCCTTGACAGTCAGCGGTGAGACTTGTTTAGACTGGAGATTGGTAGGTGTGCTGCCACCATTGTTCGGCCGTTGTCCTGCTCATTCAATGATACTGTGGCCCTTCAAGGTTGGCTATCGTGACCCTGTAGTGAGCTCATGAGCAAAGCAGGGCTAATTAGGTTTGCTTTTAGCAGAGGCGTTTGCTCAGAATAATATTTAAACTATGAACGGCCCTATGGCACAACGCATGGGCTGAAAGAACACTCAGAACAGACACCGTGACCGGCATTCAGGAGGCTGGTAGAGGTGCTTGCTGCGTGGACACCAGGCTGCTGTTGCCTTACAGGGATACCTAGGGGCCACCTCCGCTCTTTCTTGTTCACCGACTATAAACATCCTGCGTGCGGAGTCACCTTGCAATGAAGTCCACCTTCTGGTGGCAGCCTGCTTGGCTCCGGCTTATCTTTTTTCGATTTGTTTTGATTTCCCGAGTAGGTTGTTCACATCCTGAAGACAGACTCTCTGTTGCAGTCTGGCTCACAGCAACCTACGTTTGCTATTGAGGATGGATACGCCTAGGAGAGTTCAGATGACTGTTTTCTGTTTTTGTTTTTTGTTTTAAATTCATTAATTAATTTAACTTCATTCTAGAATTACTTTTAAAATTGGGTGTTAGAGCTTTTTACTCTTGGTCTTGCCTGAAAAGCTCCTTGGATACAAACATGTCTTTTCTATTGATGTTCTTCACTTCCCCAATACACATACTCACCCCACCTCCCACCCCCACCCCCCAAATTACCATCTGGCACTTCCTTCACCAAACACTCAAGAAATCAAGAGACAGTTCAAGATCATGCTCCCATTATCCTCTGGAAACTTGGGCAGCCTGGATTTGGAGATCACGGTTAATTTCTGATGGACATTTAATATTTAGGGAGGGTTACTAAATAACTCAGATACAATTATAAAGCTGGGGCTCAAAGAAAGACATAGGGTCAGGTAATCGAAGCAGAAAGGAGAAAAACAAAAAGCCCCAAACAAAGCTCCAGATGAGAAGCTCAGCCTGGTGTGTCAACACATCCATTTCGCAGAAATGAAAGGTTTAATAGCTTCTGCAATTCAGGTCAGCGGGATTGGCCGGCTGATGGGCTCTGGCTGCTCTGAGCTGGGCCAGTGGGTGAGACACCTGCTAGCTTGGGTTCCAGAGGTTTTCCTGAGTCATATCACTAATATGTTCCTGGGGGATTTCATGGAGCTGCTTTGCAAGCAGTTTGTGCACTGCAGTAAGGGGTAAACTAGCTATTTTGACACACGGCAAAAAACCATGTTTTTGAAAGGAGAAAGGCTCTTGGTGAGAACAGACAAATGACTGAGGGACGTTTTAGTGTCGCTGAACTCACTGTCGATTGTAGGTGTTTAAACAGCCAGCTCCCAGCTTGCTATTTAAATACCTATATACGGAATTAGTTATTCACAAGGGAGAGATGTGGAAGGGGGCAAGAATGATACAATTAAGTTACAAATATAGGCCCTACCATCCAAAATATCCCAACTGTCCTCTTTTTCTTCTTTAACGAGTGTCATTATATTTTGATGTGTTTAATAATACAGCCGAGGTTAAATGAAACATGAAAAAGGGATGTACATTAAAATTGAGATAACTCTTCCCTCACTGAAGTGGAACCCAGCAGATGTAGCCGCGCACTGTAATTGCTGCCTGTTTCCTGTCTGTCTGATTAAGTTGCATTGTCCCAGCTCCAACTGTAAGAATCAGTGGCTTCCCATAGGGCACAGCATGGGACGGCGGGCTGAGGCGGGGGCATAACTACAGGCACCTCCTGCTTCTCCTGGTAATGGCGGAGGCATACAATATACGTTGATGACATATAAAATCAATAGGCTGTGGAGGGGGGTGAAGCGAACCTGATAATCCATCTTCTCAAAGTTACTCCCAGGAAAACCAGATTAAACAGGAGCACTTGGGAACCAGAGGCTTTGGTGCAACAAGCAACTAAGTCTGGGGCCAAGAACTGAAACAATCATTTTTTAAAAAAAGAAACACACAGATTTCAATAACATCTGCATTGACCCATCCCGCCCGTGGACTGTGTCTCCTGAATCAACCAGTCAATTGGTGAGTCTTTGTTAGGCACAGAAGTCCAGCCCGGTGCTAGGATTTGGAAGGGATAGACACCAGACAGCTAATGATCTACTTGGGGAGGCAACACAAGTGTAGCATGAAGCAATTAGAGAACTATTCAGAGCCATACTGGGTGAGTTAGAGTTCAGAAAAAGGACAACAGGGTGAAGCCTGCAGTCGTGAGGTAGTTTTCACGTGAAAGGCCTTGAGGCAGCCCTTCAAGACGAGGAGGGAGAAATGAACATCATGAAGCAGGAAGGCACCAGTGGTTTGTCTTGACTGTCAACTTCACAGGGTTTGGAATCAACTAAGACATCTACCTCTGGGTCAGTCTGTGAAGGAATGTCCAGGAAGGAATAGCCGGGCTGGGGAATGCTTTCCTCCAGAGGGAACTGAATCTCTTGGTAGCAGCTGAGATATGAAGGGCTGAAGGGAAAAGCAGGGTGGTTGACTTGTCCGTCTCCACTTCTTGTTGGCGAGTGTGTTTAATCTCACCACTACCTTCAGTTGCTTACCACCAGAACCCAACTGCTGGGCTGCTGAGATGGTCCAGAAGGGAAAAACACTTGCCAAGTGTGCTGGACAGTTTTATGTCAACTTGACACCCACTAGCTATGGTCATCTGAGAGAAGGGACCCTAACTGGGAAAACGCCTCTTCCATAAGATCGGGCTGTAGGCAGACCTGTAGGATGTTTTCTTAATTAGTGATTGATGGGAGTGGGCATCCCATTGTAGGTGGTGCCTATATTAGGGCTGGAGGAGATAGAGGTCCTGGGTTCTATAAAAAATGAGACTGAGCAAGCCATGGGTAGCAAGCTAGAAAGCAATACTCCTCCATGGCCTCTGCATCAGCTCCTGCCTCCAAGTTCCTGCTGTGTTTGAGTTTTTGCCCTGACTTCCTGCTATGATGAACTGTTGTATGGAACTGCAAGGTGAAATAAACCCTTTCCTCCCCAAGTTGCTTTAGTTCGTGGTGATTCATCACAGCAATAATAACCCCAACTAAGACACTGTGAGAGCCTGGGGACCTGAGTTCAATCCCAGGAACCCCTGTAAAGGTAGATGGAGAACACTAATCCCACAAAACTGTTCTCTGACTTTTTACAAGCATGCCATAGCTCATGTGTCCCTGTGCCCCAAATGTCAGACATGTGAAGCAATACCAATTAGGATTGAAAAGGCACCTGGCTTCTTTGGTGTTCTAACATAGGAAGGAGAACACCAACTCTCCAGGGACCTTCCTTCAGTACCAGCCTGAGACTGTGGGGCATACAGCTTCTTTGAGCAGCTCAGGGATTCCAGCCTCTCTAGGATGCAGATGGCCATTGTTGGTCTACTTGGACAGTATTTGTTGTGAACCACTCCGGTAAACCCTCTTTGACAATTCAAGCACACATTCTATTGGTTTTGTTTTGTTTTTTTTTTTTTTTTCTTTGAGAACCTGGCAAATATGACATACCATGCTATGTAGCCAGCGTGACCCAAACTCTACTGGTTGTCATGAGCTTTGGAGACCTGGTAGACAGCTAAGTCCAGCTGGATTGAGCAATTCAGGAATATAGTAAAACAGGGGTTTGTTTTGGGGTAGTCTAATAAAGTCACCTACTGGGCAGTCCTCTTTTACCTTTTCTAGGAATAGATCTAATGAGAGCCACCAGCCTAAGCTCTGCTATGTTCAAGTTTCACCTGAGAAGTTCAATATACAGTCCTGTACTTAATTAAGAACAAAGCATTGGTAGGGGCTGAAAAGATGGCTCAGTAGTTAATTGCACTTGCTGCTCTTGCAGAAGAATTAAGTGGAATTTCCAGCACTCGTGGGCAGTTTACAACTACCGTTAACTCCAACTACAGAAGATCTGACATCCTCTTCCAGTCTCCTGGGGTACCCCCATACATGTCACACACACACACACACACACACACACACACACACACACACACACACACCAATTCTTTTTAGAGCATTGGTGGCAACACAGTGGTCAAAAAGAGGAAGAAAGGCCATCAGTTGATTTGGAGATTTGATCTACATGAAGTGATTTGACTTTTTTCTCCTGACTATGATAGAGAGATATTTTGTTCTCATATAAGTACAGCCAACACAGACATGTGGTGGGAGCATCAGAATATGCTAGATCATGTAAGCTGTACATAGTTTGTATTCCTCACCTAAACGAGGACATTAGGGAATGACCTGAGAGGACATTCAGTTCTGAAATATGTCCTCAATATGCTACTTTGTAAGGCTAAGAGAGGAGATGGGAGCTACATATAGCGTTGACAGGATCATGAGGGCAATGCCCAAGGAGATGCAAGATGGCTTACAGCTGCCAGCAATCACACACCATTTCCAGCACACAGGCTTTGCTTAAGTTCGATTTTAGGATCATGTCCTTCTGCGGTGTGTTTCAGCTGGGAGCCCTGCAATCAGATCCTGAGTGTCAACAAAACTCAACTTGAAAGTGTGTAATCTCATGAGAAAACGTCAGGCTTTGTGAAGGGGGGAAATTATCAGCCATACAACCAATTGCCAGGTTTCTGTAATCTCTTGAGATAACTCTGGAATTGTTGTGGTCTTATTGGTGTGCACAAAAGGAACACTTCCTTTGAGTCTTTGTAGGCACAGAGTGACTCACTTGAGATTGAATTGACTGGATTCAAGAGAACAGAAGCTTACATGGAAAGAAGCCCCGGTGACTTTGATGTGTTTTCTTGATGATAGCCTGTTCTGTGGCTCTCACTGTTTGTCATCCTCTTGAGGAACTAGAGGGATTCCAAGCATCCTTAGCAATTTCTAGCACCACATGCCCAGTGGAGCTCACCTATGTTTATACATACAGTCCCAGAATCCACGTGGAATCTGACTTTCTCTGTGTCCCTGGCTCCCAGGTGTGGACTTGTGTTTCTCAGCTGTGGTGATGTTTTATTTGTATGTTAATAAATAAAGTTCCCCTGGAGATCAGAGGAAATATCAAGCTATTAGCACAAGTCAGCAGTGGTAGCACACACCCTTAATCCGATCACTTGGCAGGAAGGGTCTCAGTGTGTTCAAGGTCACACTGGGAACAGCCAAGAGTGGTGACACAAGCCTTTAATCCCAGAACCAACCATAGAGACCTGGAGGTCTGTACAGACAGGCAGTAACAAGGAAGTGAGGTAGCTGGGCTAAGAGCCAATGAGGGGGCAGAACAGCAAGGCAATAAAGGCACAGGTAGACAGAAAGTTACTCACTTTTGGTAGCTGCAGAACTGGAGAGGTAAGGTTGGTGGCTATCACTATTTCCCTGATCTTTAAGGCTTTCACCCCTATATTTGGCTCTGTGTTTTTATTTAATAAGACCATTTAAATATTCGTCTATACTCAGCCTTTATCATGTTGTCCAGGCCTGGGCTAATCCAATAGCCATGGTCAATTGATATGACCAGCATCTTCCACCACAATATACTAGCCCCTGGGTTGCTTTCACCACCTTCCCATAGCAGACAGTCCCTCACAGGGGACTAGCAGTGACTCCCCCACAAATATGTTCTTTCTGTAAAGTTGATTTATAGTTTTGGTTATCATCTGTCTTCCTGGGGACTCTGATATAAATCCTTGATAGTGGAACAAAAGGACGATGCCATCACCAAGTTTTGGAATAGTGCTACCTCTCTCCTAAGAGTCCAGCTTGGACCTGTAACAAGATGCTGTCACCCCAGCCTGTCTCTTTGTTTTTGTTTTTGCACAATGTATTTTTAGAAGAGCTAACTGGGTTCTTCTTAAAAACTGCTGCATGACAGAGGAGCACCCTTTAGTACCATACAAACTATGCTGTTCTCACACAATGCTGCCTACTTACATTATATAAGGATGACATTTACCAGGAGGGACTTCCAGTCTGGAAATAAAGTACTTGCTACAGAGAAAAATACAAAAGCAGAATGAAGTGTGATGATATCTCATAGACACAGTGGTACTTACATTTCTCTGTATTACTTATAAACCTAAAGTTATTACAATAACTGTATCAATTATGCGACTGTCTTATGGCAAAGTACACTTATTCTCTCTACTCACAGAGGGAGTGATATGAAAGTGAGGGGAACCTTGGGGCAAAATCATATAGAACCTGGACATTTTACACTGTGTGAAGACAAATTTCAAAAATTAACGAATGAATGCTATATATAGACCATAGAAATGAAAAGAAACACTATCAACGGGTAAGAGATGTCACAAAATGTTGTTATAAAGTTAAAAGGTGCTTCAAATGAAGTACAATTGAGAACATTTACAAGATTATCCTAAAGTCAGCTTTCAGACTCATAAGGACAAGGCTTGGGTCCCTGCTGGTCTCAGAGGCCTGAGATCACCTTCATGCGGGGTTTATCATTTCTGACTGTTTCTCTCTTTGGGCCACAAGATTTTTGTTGTGGGTGGCCTTCCTATTTTGCAGCTTTGTTAGCCTCTCTCCGCTACAACAGGCTGGAAACTCAGTAATTGTTGCTTGTGTTCCTTAAAATTGACACCAAATGTCTTGAGGAACAAGATTGCCTGACTGAGAATCACTTCTTTAGGCAAGTGATGAAAACACATCACATACATAAGTTCATGCAAGTGTAAACACACATACACTATGCACACCTATTTTACAACAATTATACTCCCTACTAGAGTGGACATTTTAGTCAAACAAATGAAACTAAGAATGTGGGAAGGTTTAGAATTTTATAAGATGACCTTCATAGATGACCATCTCTAACAGAGTCACGTGGTCTATCATTAAACTAGTGACTTAATTAAGAAAATAAAAGGAGTAATTATAGGAGCCGAGACCAGCTGGCAAGAACTATGTGAGCCAAATTCCCGCTCTCATCTCCCCTCCTGTCCTGTCCTTTTCTCTCCTGTGCTGTGCCCCTCCCCCTTGTTAGTAATAGATTAATAACCCACACATCAACTGTGTATGTTGCAATACACTGCTGAAGCTAGTTACTTGGGTTTCAACTCCATAAACTAGAAGCTAAATTCTCTGAACAAGTGGGTTATCCTAGACTACTCACAACACCTCTGACAAATTGTTTATCAATGTGGGAGTTTCCTTTGACACACTCCTCTAGGTCCAATCCTTCAACAGGATGACCTAGTCAGGAGAGAACTACGCAATATTACCATAGATTACAAACAGGCTGGGAGGGAGCAAGGACCATCCCACCCTTTTTTGGTACTGCTTCGTGTTCATTGACCAGTAGTTCCACTGAACTCTGGGTTTTCTTGGGGTTTCATTCCATAGGTGTGACTCAGTAAATCACTGGCCCTGTGGCTGATCTCAGTCTCCAATTCTCCTTCCCCTTCTGGAGGTCAGGCCTCTAATCTACTGGTCCGACTTCCTGATACACCCTAGAGCTACCTGGTGGCCACTGCAAGTGACCTTATCAGCATAAGAAAGACTCCCTTATCTTTCAGGAAACCCCAGAGGTTTTGAAGCAAATGCCAAGAACCTGGACAAAAACTAGGTAACCTTTATATAACACCACAGATAGATTTCTATAGAATGTTTAAGATCTAGGCTATTTTTACCTTTCTAAGGTAATTAATTGATATATGCAGAATACATAGAATATTGGTTAGATAGTAGTTTGGTCAATGGAGTTGCAGTCAGTTAATAATTTTCTATAAAGAAGCTTAATTAATGAATTACCCAAAGGAATCGAAATTAAATTGGGCCAATGAAGACATGACTACCCAAGTTTCAGATAACATAAAACTCTGAGGGATAACAAAGAAAACCTCAAATTTCAACTGAAGGACAAAGCTAGGCACCTCTGTGTCACGAAGTATTCAGGACCGGCTATCTTCCTGCATCGCCACACTTGGGTGACCGTGTCATCGAAGATGGGTCACCTCCTTCCCATGCAGCTGAGATGAAGAGGAGAAGGAAGGAGAAAAGCACGTATCTATTCCAGTTGCCTTAGTAACCTGTGAAAAACAAAAACCAAAGCCCCCTTCCCAGACCTTCCCCCAAACGGACATTTCATGAGCTTGAGCTTAGTCACTTGAGGCAAAGGGATACGGGAAATGGTTTTGTGTGTTAATTTCCTTTTTTTCCATTTGTTTGATTTGGTTGATTATCAGAGTCCTCCTCCTAAAATAAAACAAGCAAACAAGATGAAGTTTTTAAAAGGCCAAAATGAGATAAAACTCGGCAAAATGAAATTCATCAACATGAATAGATCATTGTGTGTGTGTTTTTTTTTTTCTTTTTAAATAAATGAGTTCAAACTTTTTTTAAAAAAAATCTTCTTGTTGTTGTTTTAGGATAGGCATGAAGGTTTCTTAAATAAGATTCTAGTATATTTACCGGGGTGATGTGGTGAAGAGATAAGAGCTCTGGGAGTACTAATTATTTCCAAAGGCAGAGATGACTAACTGGCCAGCCTAGCTTGTCGCTCTTCTGTTTGGTTGTGCTCTACCGCCCAGTTACATCCCTCCATCTTCCTCTTCTGCTGGGAGAGTCAGCGGTGTTGGCTGCTCTGCTTCTCTCCTGGAACCAACAAGCTTTTTCTCCTTCTTGAAATTTATGTGCGACTGGCCCAGCAGGGAGGCTGTAAACAACGATGCTGCAATGATCTTTGTGAAGCTTTGCGGACAGTTGGCAATTAGAACCCTTGAAAATGGATTTTTAAAGTTTTTATTTATAATCACAAGTATCATGTGGGAGGGCCTGATCTTCAAAATATTCTGACTTTTATGTGTGTTTTAGAAAGTCTTTGATGATGAGATGATGGGGAAAAGTATTCGTTCATTGTGACCTCAAGTGATATTTCCTTGTTACTAGGATTGTTCCTTTCCAATTGTTCGCTTGATTTTCCTCTTCTACATATTTTATCTTTTTGTCCCTCCTCCTCTCCCTCCTCCTCCTCCTCTCCCTCCTCCTCCTCCTCTCCCTCCTCCTCCTCCTCTCCCTCCTCCTCCTCCTCCTCTTCCTCCTCCTCCTCTTCTCTTGTTCTTGATGACTTAGGAAATATTTTCTACACTAAAACTACATAGCTATTTAGATTTTAAAGACCTTTATTCCATTTAAGGTGTCTTTCCCCATAAGATATTAACTTTTTGAAAATGTCCCTTACACAAGTATCCTTTCCCTTTTGTTTTTTCTCTATATCTCCTCCCCCCATAAACATTTAGTCAAGTTTCTTGAAACAATTATCATCACAATGTATTAAAGTTATGGGTACCTGAAATCAGCTTTATAATTATTTAGAGACTATATGAAATTATCACACTTACGTGAAAAACAGTTGGCAAAACTTGTTCTAATGGAGCTGGCAAGATAGGTCAGCTAGCAAAGGTACTTTGCACTAAGGCTGGTGACCTAAGTTTGATTCCCGGAACCCACATAAAGATGGAAGTAGAGAACTGACTTTACAAAGTTGTTCTCTGACCTCCACACATGTGCTGCCGCATATGAGCCCACTTCGTCATATACACATACGACAATAATGAGACAAAGAATTTTAAAAGATTTTAAAGTTAGGTATGATGGAGTGTGTATACCTTTGTATTCATCACCTAGAAATTAGAGGCCGCTTGAGCTCTATGAGTTTGAGGCTAGCCTAGCCTATCTAATGAATGGCAGGCTAGCTCGGGATGCACAGCAAGACCCTGTGTCATAGATAAATACTTTATTACTGGGTTAATGGAGAATGTCATATTTATAAACAGGGTTCGTGTTGTATACCTTTCAACTCTTCTCAATGGATCTCAGGCACTTTAAAAGAAAACTGAAAAGTAAAATCTGTAGATGCAAGAATTGGAAACCTCCTCTCTCAAGCCAAAGAGAGCAAAACGAAGTGACAAGAGGAATGGACGTTCATCTTCAGGATGTGAAAAGTCTTCAGGACGTCAAAACATGAGATACTGCAAAGCTATCCACACCAGAGAAGACAGACAAGTAGAAAGAACAAAAAGTCAAGAAATGTGATATTGGCTAGGGGCTAGGGGAATGAACGGGTGGTACTGGTTACCTTTTAATCAAAAGGGAGAAAGAAGGAAGCCAAGAAATGGCTTTAGAAACAGATAAAAGGGCATTTCTATAAAACAGAAATTCTACTCAATAAAAATGCCTGTATTAAAAAAAATACAAAGCAGAGTTTCTGCTGTGAAAAAAAAAATATTCTTCAGGAAAATCGTGCTCCATAGAAAGAGAACGGCTTCATAAAACAAGTTGTACACGAAAAAGACAAATAAGTGACCAGTAGTGACTTCACTGCTCATCAGAGGGACACCGACTAGTAGAATAGGGACAATATTTGCCCAGTTCTGCAAATGCTAAAACATAATAATGGCCATTGTTTGAAATGATGAAATTAAAAGAAAGCCAAGTCCGTTAGTGGGAAGGTAGTCTCCAATTTCCTCAAGACAATACAGCATTTCAAACATTAACTATTCTCTCAATTCCCAGTCATTACTTCTGTTTTTAACAAATTATCTTAAAAATTGTACACTTGAGATACATATATTAATTTCTCACTTTGATGCTATTTTTATATTGTAAAGTATTTAACATTTACAGCAAGGATGATGATGATTCGTGTTGGGAGCATCATTGTTCATCCACAAACATTTCAGAGTAAGAACTGCATCATTATTAGTGGAGTTGAAACCTTTTTTTCCAATGGCTTTCCTGCTCTCACTTGTAGAGGTGGGCATGGTAGTATTTGTTTGTTTGTTTCTGGTTTTCTGGAACAAGGTTACATTATGCAGCCTTGTCTGGCCTGGAACTAGCTATGTAGAGCAAGCTAGCCCCAAACTATTTGTAATTTTGCTCCTTTAGAGTCTGAATTATTGTGTTGAAGGAGGAACGGCAGGCTGGCCTCAAACTCATGGAGAACCACCTCCTTCTGCCTCCCAGGTACTGGGAGTAAAAGTACATACCACCACATCCAGCTATGATGTGGTGTTTGTTTGTTACAAAGAAGTCTTATTTAAATACAAATTTCCCATATGTCGAAGCTTGAGGAAATAGATGAAATAAATTGCGATATCTCAGAATGATGTAGTCCTACTTATTAAATTAATGACTTTTTTTTTTAGTATATGCATAATACATACACATAGTTGGACACCGAGAAAGCAAAGCAAAACTACAAAATCGCCCCTAAGTCTTCCAGCCACACATAACCATTGTGGCTTTCCTCATAATGTCTGCCATGTGGTCTGATTTGCTTTTATTTTGATTTGTTTTTATTTTGAAAATTTTTCCCCTTTACTGTCCGAATTACTATGCTGAAGGAGAAGTGGCAAGCTCAAGAGCTATTGTTGTTTTGTTCTTGTAGTAGCGAGGATCGAACCGGTGGTCTCCTGACTGCTAGGCAAACATTGTGCCACTGAGCTGTATCCATGTCGCCTGCCCTCACACCAACAATGAACCTAAAGAATCTGAGAATGGCGGCATTTTTGGACTTTCAGGGAAAGGTCAGAGAAAGGCGGGGCAGTACCATGGCTGCACTTGGCTCATGGACAGGCTTTGGGGCTGGAAGCAATGCCCAGCAGCAGCAGCAACAACAGCAGCAGGAATTTGTTCCCCCACATCTGAGGAGCATGTCATTATGTCACAAGAGGGAACCCAGAAAGGCTTGTAGTCCACACACCTAAGCCCTGGGGCAATCTAGCATTGCTGTTTATCCAGGGGCCTCCAGTATCTGCATGTTTCTATTATACTAATTTGTATTTTGAATCAGTCCTCTACTTAGTGCCCCAAACCCTAATTCAGTTAACGTCTAGTAGTTTGATCACTTCAACATTATCCAGGGCCTTGGTTGCTCTCTGAGGCCTCATGATGAGAGTCTGTGTGTTTCTCACTGCTCATCTCCTCATCACAGTCTGTCTCTGCTGGCCTCGTGACTGGTGCTCACTTTTGAGGTTCTAGAGCCATGATGATTCCCTGAATTCTTCACCTCTTGTTCTACACGATGATGTATGGCAATGCTCTGGTTGTCTGTCCAAAGTCAAATGATCCTTGGCCCAAAGTCCCAACAAACATCCACTCCAGATGTCAGATTCCTGAGGGTCCTGACTCCATCTCACCCTGCGCTCTGGCTGGGCTTTCTGCAATCCGTGAATCTTCCTTGAGGGCAGTAATTAGCTGATTGCTATCGTATGCTTACATAATACAACAGTGTTGCCATTCTGTGTTATTTTTGGGAAAAATAAAATCTGATTTCCTCCTTTGAGGTCCAAATTCCAGGAACTTCAATTGAATAAAGAATTTTTCAGACAGAAAGTGTTCTAACTAATAGCTCTTGTAGTGATGTAAATTACAGCAAGGCCAAAGGAAAAGTAGGATCTAAATTTTGAGACAATTTTTTTCCAATATTATTACTATACTAAAGAGAGTCCAAAAGTGTACGCACACAAAGATACACACACACACACACACACACACACAGCCTCCCCAAAGGGCAGCACCTACCAAGACCATTAGCTTCTTAAATAAGTGAGCTGAATCACTGCAGATGCAATCTATGTCATCTGAAGAAAACGTGAGGAGACAGAATGTATCTATCTAAGGAATAGTGACAATTTAATTCTGTGAAGAGGGAATGACATAGAGGAACCAGCAGTACTACTTTGGATGGATTTTACTGAGTTCAGTAGCACTGGTTGACATTGTTAGCGAGACACAGAGACAGAGAGAAAAGGGGAGAGAGAAAGACAGATGAGAATCTCATCCTCTGTGCCTGACTATAGTAGAGGCTTAACTAACATTCATTGAATGCACTCCATGGGACTAATTCAAAATCTAAGTGCTTTGCATAGGACTTACAAGAGAGTTGTCTTTTATATATCAAGTTTAATTACACAAATCTTTCTTTTAAAGGAAGCCTCTTTTCTTGCTTGTGGGAACTCCTAGAAATGTGCTCCCGCCTTCTCCACTCATGTTCTAATCAGCTGATGCCCAGTAGCCCTGGCTGTTCCCTGCCTCATGGTGAGGGGTACCCCTCTCTCTCTATCAGACCACAGAACTTTCTGGACTAAGAGGCACAGAAAACCAGCAAGAGGTGATGTGGCATGCCTCATCCTGGGCCCTGCCTTGGCGATGTGTAAAAGAAAAGACAGACACACAGATAGAAAAGCTAGGACGGAGGTAGGTGTTTTAATGGAGAGCATGGACTATACAACTGGAACCTCAGATAGTTTACTGTGTACAGATCAAGCTGGAGGGTTAGCTAGTCTGGGTAGGAGGTCTCTGGAGAGGAGAAGCCTCAGGTTTCAGTCATCCCTGAGGAGGAAGAGGCAGTTGTGAACACGCTATAAACATCAGCACATGGATCAGCAGAAGGAATTGCCATTTCTCTGAGCCTGACCTGGGGAAGGCTTTGCTAGTCTCATGTGTCTGAGGTGTGGCTGCGCCCATGTAAACAACAAAGCATTCATTCAGGACTTCAGCCACTCCCAAAAGTGGAGTTCATAGAAAAACTGCCTTATCATCTGTGGACAAAATCAGATCCTCAGTTCCTCATTTTAACTTATGACAGTCTACCAAAGCAATATGTAGTTAAATGCAAAACAAAAACAAAAACAAAAACAAAAACAAAAACAAACAAACAAAAAAAAAAACGCAAGTAGAAAATAATAGGAGACTATCTGATCTATCATGATGCTGTTTTTGTAGAACAACATGAAACAAAAGAAAAATCATGAAGAAATGATTTGATGTAGTTATCAGAATAACTTAAATTTCATATACCAGAAACCACGAACAAATCTAAAGGCAAGAAGATAAACGTGAAAACGGTTTTGGAGGGCTGATTTGAGAGAACGGTAGGAACAGATTTAAAGGGCTCCAAGTTGTCAGTACAGAAACGGACAGAAGAAAGGACTAGATCATTTGGTAAATGGGAACTGCCGAGGGACACCGGAAGAAGCACCTCCCCAACCATAGCCCAGATAAACACAAGTCAAACAATCAAATCTTTTAAAAACGATCCAATTAGAAAGGATTTTCATTTTGGCAGAGATATCAGTCACCACTAGAGACAGCAGGGGAGCAGCGCGCCCTTCACAAACTCTGTTAGGATGGGAAGTGATTCCAACCTCCAAAGCTGACAATCTAGTTCAAAGGCCTTAAGAAGACACAGTGCAGGAGTCAGCTCTGCAAAGCAGGGTTAAATTCCAGGATTTATGCGTCCACGTTTTTATCTTCTTGTAATTCACAGTGGCAAGAGCTGGGGCTCATATCATCCCGAGGCCGAGAATGAATTGATATGATCGGAAGCTGGTCACTAAAATGGTCTACGACAATATTTTTAGGGACATGGGAAAAATACACATACAAAGAAGAAGCAGGATATTATACTCAACAGAACAATAGCAAGGTTTTTTGTTTTTTTTTTTTTTTAAAGGTAAAAAGACAATATACCATCACCAAAGTATTAAAACATTAATTCCTATGGGTGGAAACAAGCTAGCCTTGCTGTCTGTATTATGGTGTTCTCCCACTCTGTATGGGTTGTCTGGAGTGGAGCATAATGCATCATCCTCAAAGAAAATCTCTAGAATCAATCTTTTTTTTTTATTTTCTAGTAGAAAATATTTTAAAGAGTTATTTTATAATACATTGTAAAGCTGTAATATCACTATATTCTACTCTAGTTCAAGCCCTAACATAACAACTCATTTTGGGCAAAAGAGTGGTAAATTATAACTCAGCAAAACTCGTGTATAGTTTCTTAAAAAAAAAAAAAAGAAGTTAAATATCTGCACACACACACACACATACACACACACATATACATACATGTATAAAGAGTTGAGGTCACCCTCCACTGCACAGTGAGTTTGAGGCCAGCCTATGTCACGGGAGACTGTTCCCAAAAGTTAAAAAACAAAACACATCAGAGAGACACAATTCCCTTTCCTTCTCAAGGATTCAGAAAGGAGACAGACATTTATATTTTACTGATAGCAACAGCGTTGACCCATTTTAGAACTGCCTCAATTACTTTGCAACAATCTTTAATTCTTAGGTGTCTCAAAGTGTGCTCAAGGGAAAGCAAGTTCCTAAACCTGCTTCCAGTCCTTTCCAGGAAGTCACTGTGGACTCACTCTCTAAGGAGATTCCAGTCTTTCCCGAGGGCCAGCCTTGGGTAACTGTGGGAGAGCCTTCCTTCCTCCCCAGTACATTTCTGCTCTCTGGCCAAATCCGTCCTCACACACTTTAATCACAGGAAGGCTGCTAATACATTTAAGCCTCTTCCATACTTTGGACATTCTGTTAAAGGTTTACTCCTATACTGCTTTTGTAAATGTCACAACAGACTTGCAGAAATTTTTACTTGCTGTCCTTTACAGTTAGGGATGAGGACACCTAGAGAGGTTAATAAGACAAGTAACTGCTCTTGGTCACACAGACACTGTTGAAATTCAGAGTCAATTTAAAAGTCCTGTCTTAACTGGGTAGACTTGGTACTTTTGAGTTGAGGACCCTTCCATCCTACAGATAGTTTGTCTAGCCTCAGAACTAAAAATCAAATTGTCGTATGTTTGAAAAAGTCCAAACTCCTTCAGTTTTTCTCTTCAGTTTCTTGGAGAATACAGAGGGGTGTGTGTGTGTGTGTGTGTGTGTGTGTGTGTGTGTGTGTGTGTCTGTCTGTCTGTCTGTCTGCCTGTCTGTTTCTAACTGGCTGTTCCATTAGTTTCACCATAATCCCACAAAGCGAATTTAGGTCCTATCCAGTTTTTTCAAATTGTCATTCTTGTCCGAAAATCACTAGATAGATAACAACAACAAAAAAGGCTGGGGGTGGTGGTGCACGCCTTTAATCCCAGCACTTGGGAGGCAGAGGCAGGCAGATCTCTGTGAGTTCGAGGCCTGCCTGGGATACAGAGCGAGTTCCAGGAAAGGCACAAAGCTACACAGAGAAACCCTGTCTCGAAAAACCAAAAGGAAAAAAACAAAAACAGAAAACAAAAAAACCCAAAACAAAACAAAACAACAACAACAACAAATTGTAGCTTGTCTTTGTGAGGACTTAAAATCATTTCTTCTTTAAGCTCAAATACCCTCTGCCCAAGGTAATTAATTTCTCAGCTTCCCACTGGGAATTCTCCAGGAACTGCCCCTTAATCATCCCCAATTCTATGCTACTAGCTTTATGCCCTCAGGTGATTTACCTGAGAGGTACAAGTTTTTCATCTGTAAACACCCAAGTTAAAAATATTACCCTACCTCTAGGGCTGAGGGAGAAATAAATTAGATAATGTAACTGAAGTTCTTCAAAGGTGGGTGGGGGAGGAGAAGGGCCGGTTTCCGAGGTGCCCTTCTTCTTCCACGAATCTCTTTGGGGTCTTCCTTAATTATTCATTTAAGGCCATGCCGTAAACTATGGGTTTTCTTTCTCCAGGACACCTTAGATGTCTCATCCTTTACTTTTCAGAGAACCCCTGCTTTTCAATTTCGCTCTTGCAAAGTCTGCCTGTCCACACTGAGCTAAACACACACACACACACACACACACACACACACACACACACACACACACACAACTTAAATAAGAAGGAGGAATTAAAAAGAAAAACAACAACAACTTTCTCAACCAGTTTCTGAAGCCCTGCTGTATAAGTGTGCTGAGGGGCCACCTCCCCGAATGAAAGCTAGGCTGAATTTTACATGTCAGAGTTGCTTCTGTTGAAAATTATACAGCCAGCTGGGTAACAGATCTTTCCTACCCAACAGTGTTTCATGGAAACACTTTGACAGATTTGATTACAAGGAATTGTTCTTGGTGGCTAACAGCATCTCCTCTCCTACCTCCCAAATCAGGAAGTTAAAATCTTGCGTCTTGGGAAGAGGTGAGGAATCCACTTCATTACTAACATTTTAAAGCTGTACATTATGTGTTCACAAATGTTCCCCCACCCCTGATCGTGTGATTGGAAAGATGCCAGACGCCCCGCCAGGGTACTTTCTTTGCAGTGGTTCTGGTCTCTACTCAGGTGCCCCAGACACCGGGGCAGGATTTCCCAGTATTCCTTGGGCTGCATTGTCAGTTTGTCGCACCCAGGACAGCTCCTTTAAAGAGGCGCTGGTAGAGAAGGACCTTCCCGCCTTAGGAGACATCTCCGGGAATGACCGCGCGTTGGCCGCTCAGATTCCGAGCTGAGCTTTCGTTTCCCGTAGGTCAGAAGGCGCAGTGGGTGGGGGCATGGGTGATGGCACAGCTGTCCCCAAGTCCTGCCGCGTCCCCCGCCCCCGGAGTCTCCACGAAATTATGCAGCACTGACGTGAGAGTCTCGGGCTTGTTAGGAGTGTTAGTCTTGGATGTTCGAACCCTGAAAAAAAGAAGTGTTAACCACACGCAGGGCCGGTGTCCCTATTCACCTATCCCCCGTGTCCCTCTGCGGGCCGCCCCACGCTTGGCGATGACTTAGAAGCCTGGCTATCCGCGTCCTTCCGAGCACCCTGCGCGCTCGCTCGGCTCGGCCGCGGGGACTGTGCCCCCTGCACCCTGGACCCTCCAAGAGCCACTGTCGTGGACCCGCTTAGCGCTCCCGGCTCCACCTGGCTCCTGGGTGCCCCGGGTTCCCGGCCGCTTGCCGATCGAGCCACGGTGCGACACTGGGATTCACAAGGCCGCGATCCCTGCGGGCCCAGGCGGCGGCCCACCAGAGGAAAATCCAGCCGAGAAGAGAGACATCCCCCAATCCCCGCGGAATCCAACAGGCACCCATCATCTTATTTTATTTTATTTTATTTTATTTTATTTTATTTTATTTTATTTTTTCGCAATTCAATCATCCTCCTCCCTCCAGCGCCGAGATGCACCTCTTAAGTTGTGAAGGTTCAAAGTTTAGACTTGGGTCATAAAGAACGGCATTCATTAGTCTTGCAAAGAAAGGCAGATGGGGGATGAGAAAAGGAGTTGATCACTGTGACCAAGGTTCTTAATTTTCCTCCCAATATCTCAACGAAGGATCCATGAATTAAAACTTATGACAATTCAGTTTCACCTGCCTCAAAAGTATGGGGTTGGGGGTCAGCCCCATGAAGCATCCATCTTTCAGGGTTATGCGGAGACTGAAATTTAGGATTAGAATTCTATCCCTTCTTTAAAGTCTTGCCAGGAGGGCGGCGTGTTAGGATGAGGTGTAGGGCAGGCAGGGGTCATTTTTTTTTCCTGCGGCTCTCACCACAGGGCTCCTCACTTAGAGAAACTGGACTAGAAGTATGGATTATCCAGTCCTGGAGCGTGCTTGGTGCTAGAGTTCTGTTCACTGATGTTGACAGAGTTGTCAGTTACATGTCCTAAGTGTCTCTTCCTTGCCTCATGCTTTCAATCCTGGGCAAAGGGGGCGGGGAGCAAATAACTCTCCCTTACACAGAGGGGAAGAGTCTATTCAAGGATCAGTGTGGAACACTAAAGACCCAACCTCCCCCGGGCCAAATCCCTCCTTTGGTCCTCCCCTGTGACTGCAATTGGAGTGTTCTGGAAACTGTCCCTTCACACTGCATGAAAGACAGTTTCCCCATCCCAAGCTCTCTCTCTCTCTCCCTCCACCTCCTCCACCACTCGACTCTCTCTCACATCCACCCTCTCCCCTGGCGTCCTAGGGACAGTCCCTCGGGTCTTTTCTTCCATACTGGAGTTTAAACCGCACAGAGTCCTACAGCCGTCTGAGGTGTGCCCAATCCAGGAGAATCGGCATGGTGGAAGAGAAGAATCTAGAGTATTTTTATGGAACGAATTATCTTTGTTTACTTCAGTGAATCACTGTGCTTTCCTTGTTGTTTGTGACCCACCCATTTGCAGGGATATCACAACCAACCTCCTGTCAGAGGGGGAGAAAAAGAAGGAAGATGTGTGAGCTCCCCCTGGTGCCTTCCTGAATTCAGGCTGACAGAAACAAAACAAAACAAAACTGTAAGGAAGCATCCGTACAACAGAAGGAAAAAGAAATTATCTGCATTCTTTCCTTTTAATCAGATCAATTTCGTCCTGACTGGCACTTGGATCGTGGTTCTAAAGCTGTGGGCCTAAATTTAATGTGTATCCTTAGGAAGGGCCAGGGCCCTGTCAGTGGACCTTTTAAACTTCAGGTTAGAGTAGGGATTTGTTAGCTAGTTGCGCTGCGTGTGGACTTCTCCTGAATCAAAGTGATTACTTTTTGGCCACAGTTTTTCTCTTTGTCAGCCTGCAGTTGTTTGTGATTGAATAGTTTCTATACACTTCCTGTTGTGTGGTAGATATGGGAGTTACGGTGGGAATCTCGTATTAGCCACATTAACCAGCGGTCTACACTTTATATCTATGTCAACAGTGGGTTACACTCAGGAAGGGTCTTTAACCCTGGGGTCAGGAACACTGTGTAAACTCCAGTCATTTGCAAAGGCTGCAAGGGAATTTTCACCCAGTCTCATTGTGTGTGTGTGTGTGTGTGTGTGTGTGTGTGTGTGTGTGTGTGTGTGTTACAGACGCCCTTAACAATGCATTCACATGTATTTAGTGAGTCCCAATCTTTAACCTTAGGGCTGGAGAGCATAGACAGAAGTAACCTGCCACACCTAGGTCAGTGAGCTTGTGGACAAACTTCACTAAAATGGCTAACAGCAATGGGTCTAGCTTCCATTACCTGTGTAAACATGAAGGTTTGGTTTCCTTTTGTTTGAATGGGTGACTTTGGTGGAGTCCAGTTCTCATAAAGCCCAGAGCATAGCTTGAGCCCTTTATCAAACGACTTGCCAAGCTTTAATCACTCCAGCCCAGCCCACCACCTCACACCTATTCTCTGCTCTGGTTTTTATTTCTGGAAACACGACATGGTCATCCTCCCCTTTATCCCTTCCCTAATGCCATTTCTTCTTTGGTCCTGCGATCCTCGTTTGGGAGGGGGAGAGGCTCCAAGAATCTCCAGTGCATCTCACCTGGAGTGAGGCTCACCTCTCTCCTGGCCACAGTCATCATGCAGACTCCTCGCCTTTCTCTGTACCTTGTTTTTCGCTCCCTCTATGCACCCCATGAGCCGCTAAGCTAACTGATGAAAGGCATGCAGGTGCTGGATAGGTATTGGAAGCGCTGTGCAGGAAGGTAATGGCTTTTGTTTATTTGCCTCTCTATACTGCCAAAGCGTGCCGATACCTCTCGCGTAGTTCTCGGCTTAATGAGGAGCCTGGAATAATAAACCATGAGTGATTTTTTTAATTTAAGAAATTTTAATTCTCATGTCTCTTAAATGAAAAATTGTCAAATTAAGGAGCTGTTTTCAGGATTCTAATTGATGTATTAGTTGTGCTTTGCCTGTACCCCAAAAGGATTTAAGGTGGGCTTAAAATATTATGAAAACTAGACACGATTATTAATTCTGTCCTTGCAGGCTCTAGAATTGTATAGTTCTAGATGCCAAGTTAAATAACATAGAGTGTTTTAAGATGAGCTATATGGTGTTTTCTAATATCTCTCATCATGCTATAGAAAAAAATCATAGATAAAAATTTTCAGAAATATTTTTGTGTCTCTTTGCATATCATACACATACACATAAATACACACATACATACATACTCACACTCAAACTGCACTGGCAGGGAACATAGGTTGTTTAAAGCATAGCTATTCAACTGTCATATAAAGTGAAATCTATATTTTCTCTCCCTATATGACTATATATTTAACATCTCTATGCATATGTGTGTGCATACATATGTATATGTTATATACACACACTCCACATTATTATTTCAAAGGGAATTTTCTCCTTCTGGCTAGCAGCAATAAGTAGTCAATATTTACACTCTTGAATATCGATGACATCTCGCGCACACGCGGAAGCTGTGGAAGAACGTCTCCATTTTCAAACAGAGTTTTAATTATTTGTAAAGATTTCAATTGTTCACTGTCTAATGTCATGGACTGGTCTTCACAGTGTGAAGTGCCACTGTCCAGAACCCCCACAGTATTATAAATAGGCTTCTAAAGCCGGGTTGATTGATGTTTGGCATAAAACGCTATTCCTCTGAGCACATATATTCCTTCTGTTCACCATTTTCATAGAAAAATACCAGGGCTGATTTTTAATTCAAATCTCCAATTTATGCAGGGTTTAAAGTACTAAATACTTAAAGCCCTTTTCAGATCTTTTCCCCCTTTTCTGTTAGGTAAGTAGCTAAATCTTCTGCTTCAACACAAATAAGAATCGGAGATTTAACAGATTTCCTGTGGGGAAGAGAAAGGGTTTATTAATTATATTGAGAATCAAATAATATGTTTCTTTGACACTAATGTTCGGTCTTTCTCCACCGCATGCGTCCTATGGGAGGACTTTGAAGCCTATATCAGGGTCTAGATTACCGCAGTTTTAGCTCCATAGAAGAAAGAGTGTAGTGAATGGCATTCTGAATTGAAGAGTGAATTTAAGATGTTTTAAGATTTAAGCAGCAACTGTGAAATGATTTCCCCCCAAGTATGTCCCAGGGACTGTAATATAAAACACCAAAAAGCCTTATAAAGTGCATTTTCATGAGTTTTAATAAATTTTTAATACCGGTGAAATGTAAATTTTCCCCTCACAACCCTTATCTCTATTTGACAGAGTCCTACAGAAAAACTTTAAATACCCATTTAAAGCAGTTTACAAGATACTGTAGAGATTGCCAGCAATAAAGAATGATAAGGGATCATCTTAGATTTTTTTTTTTATATTGACATTATTCAAACTAAGTGCCTTATCCAGATTCTACTGGTTCTGACCAGTGCCCATATTGCTAGACTTACTTAGCAAGAGTGCACATTATATTAGAAACAAATTCTACTTGACTGAGATTCTGAAATGACCACTACCTATCTGATCGGTAGCAGTAATTGCTCGCTGTCATGTGATGCTTATTTTGTACCTGACAATGGGCCAGGGACACTCCATACATTATGACACTGGCCTTGTATGACCACTGTGTGGGAGAAGTTCCATGACTGTCAATCACCATGTTAAGGATGAGACTTTAAAACCTTTATTAGGGTCTAGAGTATAGCAGCTACGATTCCCAAGAAGAAAGAGTGTGCTGAATGGCATTCTGAGTTAGGAGTCACAGGAGAACCAGGAGGCTCTGCTTAGTAACTATGACAGGTAGGAAATGAAGTGCAGTGGTCTTGCCCTACACACTGCTCTGGGAGTTAGCAAACACTCTCTGTGTAGGCAGTAACCACTTTAGATGTTGCATGCATGCCACTCCTGTCTCTGTTCAGCTGTGCAGTCCCAGTACAAAACCAGATCGAGATAAACTGTACAGTAACTACATCAATTCCAATAAACCTTTACTAAAAATATGCAGGTGGTGGGCCAGATTTGTAGTATCCTGTTCCGACTATGTCTTTAGGCAGAGAAAAGGCAGTAAGTAAATGGACCTCACTTCGGGGCAGATCTCCTGGCTGGATCTGTCCTCTGAGCAAGTAGCATGTGTGTGAACTAGGGTCTTCAGAATCTGCCTTCCGTTTACCACCTAATGTTAAACATATTGTTGGAAGGCTTTCCTTAAAATCAAGTTATAAGTATGGCATTTTGAATAAACTGTTTTTGGGGACAGGAGCTCTTATATCCCACCCACCTTGAACTTACTATGTAGCTGAAGATGACCTTAAACTTTGGATCCACTTGGCTCTACCACCAAAGTGCTGTGGTTACATGCAGTGCTGGGACTCAAACCCAGAGCATCACGAACGCTCATCAAGTACTTTAGATGGACAAAGACTTGACATTAGCCTCCTCATTATTACTGGCCTGTTCCTCATAAGTAATCTAATGAGTCTGGAGTCCAGGGCTGCCAGACACACTCAGCCTCACTCACAAAATGATCTTGTTACACTCTCTAAGGATTCTTGAAACTCCATGTCACTCTTACTGTAGACCCTGACTTACTTCAGTGGGATTTTAGTGGCTCTGTGTGGCTCTGCGTGGCTCTGCTGGTTTTCTAGTCAAGGCCAGAAGGTATGTCTCGTCCTTACAAGTGTCTCTACCAGAGAGGCCAAGAAGGGGGTCGTGGCCAGCTTCTCCTGTGCCGGCATTTCCCCCTGTTCCTGGGTCCTCCATTATGGGGACAATTACTACAACACAGACACTGCCTCTCCTGGCCAACACCAGATCCACACGCTGCTTCCCTCAAGACGGGTCAGGCATTATTCTTGCTCTTCTTTTGATACAGTTTCACTCTGCAGCCTGTGCTGGCCTTGAATTCTCACTGATCATTCTGCCCCAGTTTCCCAAGCTCTAGCTTTATAGGTATTCACACAATGAAACCTATAGGTGACAACCAGTGAGTCCTCTTGGCTAGCCGTCCCCAAAAGCAGTACATGGGGGAGCAGCTTCACCAGAAGGAAGAGATTTTCTGCCTTTCATATTAAAAGACTAAATTACATCATACAAGTTGTCATTAGTGCAAGACATTGTAGAAAGATTTGTCCTAATGCTTCCTTAAAGCAGCAAAGTAATGAACGGGAATAGAGTTTGCGGCTAATAAATATTACAAGCACAATTAAGTGAAAGAAAACACGCTGATAATACATTTTTTTAAAAAAAAAAGATTAAACATCAGATGTCATAGGACTAGCAATGTTTTCTCTCCATTTCACATTCAAACACGTTTTTAAAATTCAATTTTTATTGTAAATTGTAGTGACAGTTTTTAAAGAACTAAGAAGTTTTCACTAAGAGGAAACTTCTCTGGTTTTGAATTTAATCCTTGAAATCAATCAAGTCTTTAGCGTCCTTTGACTGATCCTCAGATGAAAGAGCTCTTTGAGTGCAAAGCCAAGGAAGTAATCCCCTGTCTTGTGAGTGACCAAAGAATGAGTGTAAGCACAGATCCTTGCACTTAAGTAGATTATAGTGCCGTGGTGGAGATAACGCTAATGCACACGAGACAATTAAAATGACTAAACAGTATGACAGTTGTAGTAGTATAGAGTTTCAGGTCCAGACGATGTCTATGCTCCCTGAGAGTGCTTTTCAGAGGAGGCCAGTTCTTGTTCCATAACAAAAAAACAGCCAGAAGGAATTTTAGAAAGTGTTTGTTTTGCTCACTGTTTGAGGGTACAGTCATCATTGTAAGGAAGGAAGTCAGTGTGGTGCCATCATGGGGTAGCTGGTCACACTGTCATCTGCAGTGAGAAAGCAGCTGGTCATACTGTCTGCAGTGAGGAAGCAGCTGGTCACGGCACCAGGAGGCAGCTGGTTACACTGTCACTGTCTACAGTGAGGAAGCAGCTGGTCACACTGTCATCTGCAGTGAGAAAGCAGCTGGTCACACTGTCATCTGCAGTGAGGAAGCAGCTGGTTATACTGTCTACAGTGAGGAAGCAGGAAGAAGAAGGAATCCTGCCATTCAGCTCAGTTTTTCTTTTTAATTCAGTTCCAGACTCAGGATCATGGAGTGATGCCACCCATATTTATGAGGGTCTTCCTTCCTTCCTTCCTTCCTTCCTTCCTTCCTTCCTTCCTTCCTTCCTTAATGAAATCGAAAATGACCCCCACAGACATGGCCAGAGGTTTGTGCCTGTCCAGTTGACAATGGTAACCCTGACAGCCAGGTTCAAAGTATTTGACATCAAGATGGCATTGTTGATTTTGTGTGAGAGAATGACCTGAATATGGTGTTTCTTTGGTTCAGAAATAGCTTATTCTTTTTGGTATCTCAAATATAGGCCATAAGTAGGTACTTAAAAAAATCTATTTTGTGGTGGTATTTGCTCCACGCATGACCTTGAGCTCTACAGCCCGAAGGAGGTGGTGCTTCTTACCATTGTATGTGACCTCTCAAGAGGAAAGGGAGGGGGTCATGAGGTCCCTTCTCCCTGCTTCCTGCTTCCTGGTGTGATCAAACTGCCAGGTGGATTTACTCCTGTCAGATTAGAGGAAGACTTCAGCTGTCCACTCGGTTCTGTATTTGTGAGTGCATTTCCTCAATTTATATCCTAATAAACTCCCTAATACTCCTTAAGCAGACTCCCATGGATTTCTCAATTTACTATTTAGTATACATACTTAAGTTTTTGTTTTGTTTTGGTTTGGTTTTGGTTTTGGAGACAGAGTTTCTCTGTGTAGTCTTGACTGTCCTGGAACTCTCAACTTAGTCTGTAGACCAGACTGGCCTTGAACTCATAGAGATCTTCCTGCTTCTGCCTCCTGAGTGCTGGGATTAAAGGCATGCACCACCACTGCCTGTGGTGGTATTGTGTTCTCCTAAATATTGTGCACCCTACTAAACTTATCTGGGGTCAGAGAACAGAACAGCCACTAGATATAGAGGCCAGAAAATGGTGGCACACACACCTTTAATCCTATCACTTGCGAGGCAGAAATCCCTCTGGATCTCTGTGAGTTGAAAGTCACACTGGAAACAGCCAGACATGGTGACTCATGCCTTTAGTCCCACGAAGTGATGACAGAAAGCAGAAAGATATATGAGGCATGAGGACTAGAAACTAGAAGCATTTGGCTGGTTAAGCATTCAGGCTTTTGAGAAGCAGTTCAGCTGAAATTCATTTGGATAAGGACTCAGAAGCTTCCAGTCTAAGGAAACAGGATCAGCTGAGGAACTGGCAAGGAGAAGTAGCTGTGGCTTGTTCTGCTTCTCTGATCTTCCAGTATTCACCCCAATACCCGGCTCCAGGTTTGTTCTTAATAATAAGACCTTCTAAGATTCATGCTACAACTGCCTGGCTTACAAATAGAGTTTTTGGAAGATTAGTGTGTGAGACAATGTGCTGAGATTAAGACAGAGGGCTGGTGAGAAGGCTCAGTGGGTAAAGGTGCTTGCAGCCAAGCTGGAAGACCCAAGTTTGATCCCTAGGACCTACGTGGTAGGTCAGAACTCACTCTCAAAAGCTGTCTTCTGACCTCCATAGTGCACTATGCAGCATGTGCCCCTGCCCACATGAAGGAATGAATGTCATTTATTTTAAAAAGAAAAGAATAGCTAAGAAGGCCCTCTGCATAGAGCACACAGATAGTAAGTACAGAAATAAAGTATCACTTTTGCTGGTATCAAAGTCCTGTTTCCTCTCAGACTGGATCAAGTACTATCTCCACCCAAATTCTCCCATTTCTGTTATTTAACCTATTTCTCAGTAATTTACACTGAAGGTGACAGGATTAGATGTGTAAGTAGAACATTTGGTGTAAATATAGGTATGTTTCCGTGCCTGAGGCAATGGCATTTCTTTCTTTATATTCTTGGAACATCTCCCAACTTTCCCTCTCCCCTACCCCAGGGTAAACTGAGAGACATTCAAGACAAAGGCTGAAAGACATTTGGAAGTCTTAGTGTAAGTTAGAGAGACTTGGCTATGCACTGACTCCCTGTCAGGCACTGTTCTAATTTGGAGATTAGATTCTAAGTCCTGAGGCTGAGAGGAAAGGCCAAAGTACTCCAGAAAAGGGAGCAGGAGGTGGGAAAGACACATTTCCTCTCTGTCTCTGGGGTTTTGGTGCCTGTCCTCGATCTCACTCAGTAGACTAGGCTGGCCTCGAACTCACAGAGATCCTCCTGGTTCTGCCTCCCAAGTGCTAGAATTAAAGGCATGTACCACCACCGCTCAGCTATAGTAAGGGCTTTCTAGGTTAACACTGTGTGATCATCTTTATCATCACTCCACATTTGAGGCTTACATGGTGACGACAAGAACAGGAAGCCCTTGGCCCTTCCTAAGGTGACTGTTGATGAAGTGAGAAGGAAGTCTTCCACGGATGAGGGCAGCGGTGGGAGACACTGTTGGTCCATGTGTTTTCTGTGAGTAGCTTTCCCCTTGTCCTTGAGGGCAGAGGCCTGCACCTCTGAACCCTTGTACCCTCAAGAGCTAGAAACAGTCCTTGGCACCAGATGTACTTAGAGGTGGGTGTGGCGGGGGGGGGGGGGGGGGGGACGTCGACAGCAAGCTATAGATGTTGGAGAAGAGACAGATATATTACAGTAGACCTAAGAGATGAGTGGGGAAGAAAAGGTGGATGCAAAGATTTGAATTCTTCTGGGACTTAGATAAAAAGAGAAACACTTAACTCTTGTTATTCAAGTGGGCCAGCATAAAAACAAACACACAAACAAATATAAAAGCCAACCTTCTCCTTCAATTCCCACAGTTTACATTTAATATCTTTTCCCCCTCCCCCGCCCCCTTTTCTTGCGTGGATGGCGTGTATTCATGCGTAGTGGAGGCCAGAGGTTCACACACACTGGTACCTTCTTCTCATTCCCCCCACCCTATTTGCTTTTGGGAGACAGGTTCTAACTGAACCCGGTACTTGCTTTGGGTAGTTGGCTGGTGAACAACCTGCCTTTCCCGCCCGATGCTGGGGCCCAGGGCCATCACACTTGGCCTTCCCAGGACGCTGGAATCCAGACTCACGTTCTTAGGTTGATGCAGCAAGCACTTTTACCCCTGAGTCGTCCCCACCCCCGGCCCCTAAATTTATCTTCTTCTTAGTTCTGTTTCTCACCATCTGACATGTCTAGTAGAGTTGACAGGTAAAAAAAAAAATAATCAGACAGTCTGAGAATCTCTAAAAGATAAAGGCACTGGGTTATATTTTAAGTGTTCGGTATTCCTATTTAGAAAACCACGTCACTGCCATCGTCAGGCAGTTCTCTTCCTATTCTAAAGGCAGCATTCTGGATGAAACAAGTGTTTGGAGTGCTGGGTAAACTGTGCGCGCTCACACTTTCAGAATGGCTCCTTCACCAATTTTCCACTGTGGCTCACATAGTCGTTCCTTCAGAAGCACAGATGAAGGTCTTCTGCGTGCAGAAACGAAGTGGATGCTGAAGACTCAAAGAAGAACACAATGTGGCACCTTTCAAAGGAGACCATGGTCCAGCAGGGTGACAGACATGGACATGAATGCCATACCACACTGAAGCCTGATGGCACAAGCCTGCTTCACCATGTATGCCCCTGTCCATCTGTCCCGTCCTTTTCCATCTGTCCCGCCCCCTTTCCATCTGTCCCGCCCCCTTTCCATCTGTCCCGCCCCCTTCCCATCTGTCCCGCCCCCTTTCCATCTGTCCTGCCCCCTTCCCATCTGTCCCGCCCCCTTTCCATCTGTCCCGCCCCCCTTTCCATCTGTCCCGCCCCTTTCTTGCTGACCGCCCAGCAGCACCATGTACAGTAGAGCCTAGACCCTAGCAAGGACTGCAGCTCTGCTGAGTTGAAGCTCTCAATCCTAGGAGCTTAGGTCATGCCTCCTCCCCAGCAAAGGCAGCTAAACCCTATGTTTTAAACAAGCCATGAGTACAATGTCACTTTGCTCCAACCCCTGCCTGTCAAGCAAGTCTTATCTGACTATGGCCTTTGGGGCTCTGGCTTGGGACTGCCTAATTCTCCCCATTAAGGGCTTTGTGGGCACTGAAAACAGGCCTTCTCTGCCTTCTGTAGTGCAGCTCTTTCTTCCATGCAACATCTTGCTCTGAGGTCTTCCAAATATGCCTCAGGCTGAAGTCTGCCTAAGACAGCCTGTGCCCCCTGTCTTGGCCAGAGCCTTCCCGGGATCATGATCCCCAAGAGTATTGCTTTTGGCAGTTCCCTGGAAGCTGTTGGTGGGGAGCTCCTACTTCTGCAGTGCTGACCTAGATGAGCCTCTAGGGTCTATGACCAGAGTCACAGAGAAAGACTGCTGGTCACTCACTGATGCTTTGTGCCTGTTCTCAAGAGAAAGTATAGAACTGTGGATTAAATAACTACTTGATGAAATACACACACACACACACACACACACACACACACACGCACACGCACACGCACACGCACACACACACACACACACACACACACACACGCACGGGGTGGGGGAGAGAAAATATATGTAATAATGTGTTAGTGAGAGAGACAAAATACAAATTCCTCTTTTTCAGTTCCTTAGCTTGATCATGAGAACATGTTTAATACGTGTTTAATACATTTCAACATATGCATTTTGGTGGGAGAGGATTTTTATCTAGATCATAAAAAAGCTTGATAAAAACTCTTCTTTCTGGTCACTCTTGACTTATCTGAACTTCAAGATTTCTGCCCCTGGCAGTCAGATTTGCTGGTGTGCTCCAGCAACACCTCCACCTCCACGAAGGAAGAAAATCTATCAAACTGTTGTCATTTGGAAGCAAGCTAGCTATTTCAAATCAGGGTACTTAAAGTCAACCTTCAACTCTGTCATATATATATATATATATATATATATATATATATATATATATATATATATATATATATATCAGACAAAAATAACTATTACAAACAAAATATCGCTAAAAATTCATTATTTTTGAGCTGACGAGAAAAATAATCACAAATTGCTAGCTTGTCAAACGTCAGCATCAGCTTCAACAAGTTTGAGTTGACATCCTAACAGTTTTTGATCACTGAAGTCCCGCACACTGCAAGATCAAACAGCCGGGAAGGGCATGCGCAGACTGAGTCCAGGACTGCGAAGGGCATGCGCAGACTGAGTCTAGGCCGTAGATAAACAGAGCGCTGGTGCAGAACTGGCTTTTTTAGCCCTCAGTCATTGGGTCGCTGATTTTCCTGACACCTGGGGCTTTCTTGCTCTGGGAGTCAGATTCTCTGCTGAAGCGTTTGACAAGCCTTAGTTCCTGATGTCTCGCACTCAAGCCTTACTTTAAAGTCACATCTGTTAGTTTAGAGCATTTTTAGTTTATTGAAGAAGCCTTCACAAAGAAAAAACAGATGATGAAAATCTCATCTGTCAAAACTGTTATTAAAACCAGTAACAGTGTGAAATTTTGTTTAAATTGAAAGCATCATTTATTTTTATCAAACATTTTATAAACAATCATATTTGAGAAAGATTTGGGGGACCTGGAGAGCCCTCAACAAAACGCGGCTCATTATGCTGCTTCCTTTATAATGTGTGGCTTTGAGATGGGCTGCGCTGCCTCCCTGTAACTTCCTGTGGGACCAGTAAGGTGAAGATGCTGTCAGAAAGCAGGGCTGGGTCTCCTGGGAGTTGATGGAGAGCAGGCAAAAGGCACAGACTTGAAAAGGGGGCAGAAATTAAGTTTAGGGTGGTACACAAGATGCCCACCTGATTTGCCATTTGCTGATTGACATGGCCCAAAATGAGAAGTCCCCAAGAGAGTTCAGAGAAGTGAATGGAAGGGAAGGTAGGATGGAAAGATTGAGTAGAGTAAGGTGTGTGTGTGTGTGTGTGTGTGTGTGTGTGTGTGTGTGTGTGTGAGACAGTGCGGACAGCTGACTTCATGCTCAGACCTGCTACTGATATCAAAGGGGCATTTCACAGCCAGGAGGAGTAAAAGACAGCCTTAAGCAGGGAACAAGATGAATGTCAAGTCCATTTAGTGGATTCTTCATGCAATCCAGATGTTTGGCAAAGTGGAGACAAAACATCTGACAGTGTGCACTGTGTAGACTCAACCTAGGAATATACAAAAGATCCAGTTTCACATTCTCGACTTCTTTGGCTGCTCAGTGTTAGCATCTTTGAGAAAGAAAGCGCAAAGAAAACTCCAGTAATACAAGACTGAATGATCAGGTCCAGCGGTGGCTTCTCTTCCCTTTTTCTCAGCCATACATAAAATCTTCACCTGGGATTCCGAAAAGGTTTCCCCACAGGAGTGGAGCAAGGGATGAGAGCACCAGGGTGCTTGACAGATCCTTGGCTCCCTTGAGCTCTCTTCAGAGAGGACTGGCCCCCAGATATCTAGCCTACCTTTCATCCCTCCCCCATTCTTCAACTGTGAAAGAAAACTACTCGTTCTGAGTCACCAGGGCTGAATACTCCAGGACACACAGACCCAGCAGCCCAGGACTGTGGGTGTCAACTGAGGTTAAGACCTCGTCTGTGTCTCTTCATAGCAAAGGGAGAGTAGATTTTCCAGGTTTGCTTCAAAAACAGCAGTATTAAACTTTGTAGAAAAGAAACACATATTAGCATTAACTATCATTTTCTTGAGCATTTATTTAGTCTCTTGAATCTGTTTTTATGAATTTTTTTTGCTAAATAACTATATATTTTGTATCTCTCTCCTTTTACTGTGAATCTCAACATCCTGAGCTCTTTTGTCTCCGCATGTGCTTATTCTAGAAATGTGGAGTAGTTTCCAGTCTCAAAAGGTTCATTTGAGGCTGGGTGAGATGACTCATTGATAAAACCCTTGCTTGTTAATGAGGTCCAACAACCTGAGTAGTTCCATCCCCAGAAGCCATGTTAGGGGAGGAGAGAAAAGACTCCCAAATGTTGTCCACTGGCCTCCACACTCGGCCCTCAGCACACATGAACATTCATATTCACAAAATAAATACATAAAAGGTAAAAAGCTAATTTCATAATGCTAGGCAATACAACCTGTGTGGGAGTCCTAGTCCATCTGTTGTGGATTTACTGAATATCTATGTCTTTCTTATATACATGAATGTTTGAGTGTATGCATGCATACCATTTATATCTAGTAGCCAAAGGAAGCTAGAAGAGGAATGTTAAATTTCCTGGAACTGGGGCTATAGGGTGGGTGCTGGGAACTGAACCCGTGTCCTCTGCAAGATTAATAAGCACTCTTAAAGGCTGAGCCATCTTGTGAAGTCCCTTATGTTTTTCTAACCATAAGTAATAGTAATAATTGTTGGAAGCACAAATTCGTTGGAAGGAAAGTCTTTTTCTTATTCGAAGACATATTTCCAATATAAAATTTATCTATAGCATCCATTAACTTCAAAATCAAAGTTTATAATGCATTACATAGTGAAATCAATTATAGAATAAAAACTGTGATGATAATCCAATCTAGAAAAAAATTGCAAATACTTGATGTGTCTTGATGTGTCACTCAATTTACTTTTATTATTTCAACTTTTCAACTTGAGTACTGTGGTTGCATGTAGTAGGAATCTTAAAGGTTCTTATTAATAAAATCAAACCTGAGGCCAGTTATTGGGGTGATTGCTGGAAGATCAGAGAAGCAGAACAAACCACAGCTATCTCACCTTGTTAGTTCCTCAGCTGGTCCTGTTTCTTCAGGCTGGAAGCTTCTGAGTCCTCATCCCAATGGCTCTAAGCTGAACTGTGCTGCTCCAAAGCCTGAATACTAAACCAGCCAAACACTTAACTAACTAAATGCTTAACTAACTCTGGTGCCTGGTTTTCACGTCTTATATATCTTTTTACTTTCTGCATCACTCCCTGGGATTAAAGGCTGAGTTTCTGGGATTAAAGGCGTGTGTCACCATGCCTAGCTGTTTCTAAAGTGGCCTTGAACACACAGAGATCCGCCTAACTCTGCCTCCCAAGTGCTGGGATTAAAGGTGTGCACCACCGCCCAACTTCTGCTATGGCTAGCTCTGACCCATTTTCTAGCCACCATTTCTGGCTCTGTTCTAGTGGCTGTCTGTTCTCTGACCCCAGATAAATTTATTTTGGGGAACACACAATATTTCGGGGAACACAATACCACCTCAGTTGCAGCCAAGTATGACCGAATGATCAAAAAGACGTTAAGCATGTATTACAGAAAGATGAGGCTGTATGAGTGAAATGAAATAAAAATATACAGTCAAGAAGGAAAGAATATAAACTTTTGGCTGAAGAGCAGTTTGTCCATGTATTTCACAAATATATGGCAGAAGTTATTAAATCATCATGTGTATCAGCAAGGGTGCTCAAGGAAATCACTACATTTTTCATGAGAGAAGCAAAGCTGGGCTCAGTAAGAGTAGATTTATAGCTATGTGTGGTGGCACACACCTCTAATTCCAACACACAAGGGGCTGAGGCAAGAGGAGTGTATGTCCAAGGCCAACCTGCAATACATGGTGAGGACAAGACCAACCGGACCAGATAGTAAGACCCTGTTTCAAAAACCAAGCAAGTAAGCAAGCCAACAGGAAGTCTTTCAAAGAGAACTGTAGCTGTGGAATATGTCCCAAAGGCTTAGGAAGGAACTAATCTCTGAGAGGCAGGGGATCTGCTCAGGAGAGTGCCATCTGGATTTCATGATGGAGAGAAACTGGCTTTAAGGAAAGGAAATTGAAGATCATTATTTTGGCTAGGCCTCCACTTGCCACCCTCTTGTGCTATTGCTTAACACTGCCCTCAATGTCTTATCAAATGTAGATAAGACCTGAGTTCTTTTTTAATCTGTTAGTTCAAGACGGCTGATCTCATGTTCAGTGTCATCCAAATGCGTCTCTTCAAGGTCTTATGTGTTCTTAGAAAGATGCTCCCTACAAAGCTCAGCAAATCCAGTGATAGACAGAGTCAACACATGGGTTGGGAACCATCTTTTTGGATGAGTGTCATTAGCTCCATCATTGGTTAAACTTTCCTAACCATTATAAATGTGGTCCATTTGCGGGAAAGCGTCTATTAAAAAATTAGGCAATGATCTTACATATTCACAGAGCTATCTGTAATCAGTAGCTTCTCTGGGTTCTTATTTGATCAATCACTGCCTGCTTTGAAATTTAAACACCTCTATTTGCCTTTAAAGCACTTCAAGCTATGCTAAAACTCACCAGGGCCCAGTATACCATCTTTCCATTCCTATAATACTAAAGCCAAAGGCTTTTTTGTTTTGTTTTGTTTTTTGTTTTTTGTTTTTGAGACAGGGTTTCTCAGTGTAGTTTTGGTGCCTGTCCTGGATCTCACTCTGTAGACCAGGCTGGCCTGGAACTCACAGAGATCTGCCTGGCTCTGCCTCCCAAGGGCTGGGATTAGTGTGCACCATCGTTTTTTTTTTTTTTTTTTTTTTTTTTGGTTTTTTGGTTTTTTTTGTTTTTTTAACTGTTGATTAACACTGGATATCTGAAAGGAAATATCCTTGCTCCCCTCTTACACTTCCATGCCAACAGCTCCTTCACTTGCTGCAGTGTTTTTTGTTTTTTGTTTTGTTTGGTTTTTTGAGACAGGGTTTCTCTGTGTAACATCCTTGGCTGTCCTGGAACAAAATTTGTAGACCAGGATGGCCTTGAGTTCTCAGAGATCTGCCTGCCTCTGCCTACTGAGTGCTGGGATTAAAGGCATGTGCCCCACAGGCATGCCGGCGACTGCAGTGTTTTGACCCTTGACCAACCATTCACAACCTGTCTTGAGCATTGCACCAGTTAGTCTTAACTGACTAGATGGGGCTTAGAATGTGCCTTGAAACAGAATGACATGGCTGTGCGGGGTTGTGAAGATTAGGTTAACTGAGACAGGAAAGACCCTCTCTAAAGGTGGGCAGCAATATTCCCCAGGCTGGGGTCCCAGAAGAAGTGAAAAGGAGAAAGTGAGCTGAGCACAAGCATTCAGAGCTATCTGCTTCCTGACTGTGGACAAATGTGAACAGCAGCTTCCTTCTGATGGCATCCCATGACAGACTGTATCCCCTTCAACTGTGAGCCCAAATAAATCCCCTTTAAAATGGCTGTTGTTACAGAAACAGAGCAAGTAACTAAGACTAAAATCAAATATGAAAACCTAGATAATGTTTCTTTGAACATTGCATTTCCTACTTTATGTCCTCAAAATTTTCCGATGATTTCTTCTGCTCTTTTCCATATTTCTTCTTCCTTTTCTGGCTTTTCCTCCTCTGATGGCTCTGGTTTTACTTTACCTTTTTTTCCCCTCAGGGTTTGACATTGGGTGGCAGCTCATAGCCCCCTCTTTATTGGATGACAGATAATCTGAGAATTCCAACTGCCAGTCTTGATCTGTTTTGTGTCATTTTTCTTTTAAACTGTGATGCTAATGATAGAATATTTTGAGATAGTCCCTAAAAAGTTGTGGAAGTGCTCCTCTATTTATAATCCACAAAGGACTTTCTATTACAAGTAAATGTTGGATATTTAATGAGAAGCTTTCTCTGTTGATATGATCATGAGTGGCTTTTCTCACCTTTAGACTATTGTTATTACTGATTTCATTAGTTGATTTTCAAATGTTGAATGAGCCTGATTAATATTTCATCCAACAACTCCTCAATTATTTTTGGCCACTACTATTGTAAAGAATTTGACTTCCTTGTAACTTGGATAAATCTTATTCCTACAGAAAGTTATTCAGATTTTCTGAATCACTATATTGAATTTAGGTAAATTTTTGGAAATAATTTTAATTTTCATAAAAGTAAATATTTCAGTCTGTGATAATGGCATATTCATCTATTTGTGTTATTCATTTTTTTCTCAGTAGGGTTTTTGATGTTTAGTGTACAGGTCCTGTGCACATATTCTTAAATTTATTCTAAATCATCTCCTGAGTTTGTGCAATCGTATGTGATGATATTTTTTACAATATGATTTTCAAACATTGTAAAAGAGTTACCAAGATACAATTGACTTTTGCATTTTGTTTTTGCATTTTGTGATCTTGATGAATTCATTTACTCCTAGAAACTTTTCATAAATTCCATGGGGCCTTTTTTTTTTTTTTTTTTGTATACCCAGAAAATACAAATAAAGAGCTTTTACTTATCTTTCCCAACCCCACTGCTGCCTTCTGCCTAGGCTTATTGCATTGTTTAAGATCTTTTGTAGTTAGAGTTTTGATGTAGTGGATAGCCATCCCAGCCTTGGCCTGGAAGTTCCAACCCCCATTGAGGCTTCAGTAATGGTCATGCCCACAAGGTGGGGCCCGAGAGGGGACACTGAAGACCCAGGATCCAAAGGAGAAGGATCTCTTGGTGCCTGGATCCTGGATGCTGGAGGTAGACCGAGCAGAGTTCTCTAGAGAACATGGCCGGACTGAGCCATACCTTTGCCAGACCATACAATCTACCTATTCATTCACTTGTAAGTTATGCCACAAAATAAACCTCCCTTTTAACTACATGGAGTGGCCTTAATAATTTCACCAATATCTGGCGCCCCATGTTGGGCGCCATTTGTAGTTAGAGTTTTCTTGCCTGGCCCACAGTCAGGACAAATCTCTCTTATCCGCCAGTCCCACAGTCATTCAGACCCAACCAAGTATGCATACAGAGACTTATATTGTTTACAAACTGTATGGCCATGGCAGGCTTCTTGTTATCTATTTCTTCTATCTTAAATTAACCCATTTCTATTAATCTATACTTTGCCATGTGGCTTGTGGCTTGCCAGTACCTTACAATTTGCTTGTTATGGTGGATGCTTGCAGTATCTCCTCCTCCCAGCCTTCCACCTCCCAGAATTCTCTTCTCTCTTGTCCCGCCTATACTTCCTGCCTGGCTACTGGCCAAACAGCATTTTATTTATACAGAGCGATATCCACAGCAAGTAAGCTAGAAAGAAAATAGATAATATGGGTGAAAGAAAGGAAACCAAGGGTTTGGAATTGGAAACATATAATGAGAATAATAAGTAATTAACAAAAAATGATGAAATGCAGGGAAGAACACAACGACTGAAGTCAGGAATGGAAATGGAACGCTAGAATGAAAGGAGTCATCAACAACTTGGTGCCGGTGGATCTGAAATTTTAAGAGTAGAGTTCTTCAGACACAGACCTCTAGAGTTCTCTCGAGAAGAGGACAACTGAAAATTCCACATTAAGAGGTTGAAGCTGGGGCATGAGAGATGATGGCTCAGTCAGAAAAGTGCCTGCCTCATGAGTATGAGGACCTGAGTTCAGATCTTCAACACTCACATAATACCCAAGTGTGATAGGGGGCATCTGTTGCCCCAGTGCTCAAGCAGGGGCATAGACAGGTAGAACCCCATAGCTGTTGTCATCCAGCTTATGCAGTGAGCTCTGGACTCTTTAAGAGACATTTTCTCAATAATGATAACAACAACAGTAATAAGGTGGAAATGGAAGAAAGCACCTGGTATTACCCTCTGGTCTCTGCATGTATGTGTTCACATATGCACAGGGACCCACATGCAGATACACAAACACACAAAGAAACATAATTCATAAATGGAATCTTCAAAAAATCTGGAATCCCTGGTGTGTTCTTGACAATAGGCAGTAAAAGCAGACTATCAACCCCAGAAATTCTTCCAGTAAATGGAGAGCAAGCAATGCCTCTCAGCTTGATTTGCAACAGCCGCACTGCCTTGATAAGAAAAGCACAGGTTTTTTTAAAACAGAAAAATAAATAAATCTTTCCTAAAGAAAGGCTTAAGTAGCATTAGCACGATGCCGTCCAACATAATCTTCATCTCTGGTCTGCTCCTTAACTAAAGTTTATCTCAAGAAGGCAAGGTTAGCTCAACATTGAACAGTCATTGAGGGGCCAGTGAGATGGTTCTGCCAGACAAGGCTCTTGCTTGCAAGCTTAGTCACCTGACTCGGATCCCTAGAACCCACATAGTGAAAGGAAAAACCAAACTACTACTGCCGCCATGACAAGAAAGATATAAAGACACCAGTAAGCCACAAGCCACGTGCCAAAGTATAGACTAATAGAAATGGGTTAATTTAAGATAGAAGAAGTAGATAACAAGAAGCCTGCCATGGCCATACAGTTTGTAAGCAATATAAGTTTCTGTGTGCTTCCTTGGTTGGTTCTGAGAATCTATGGGACTGCCGGGTGAGAGAGATTTGTCCTGACTGTGGACCAGGCAGGAAAACTCTAACTACACTTACTAATTTCTGCTCTCAGTTTTACTATTTAATTTTACTTTTTGTTTAGTTTACTCTGTTTTTCATTTACTTCAGGTGGAAATTTAAGTAATTGGCAAGATTTTGCTTCTTAAATGTTGAGCATAAGTACTTAAATAAGTAAATTCCCCCTTAGATGCCATTTGAACTGCTTCCTATAAATTCAACATGTTGTATTTTCATTCAAAAACAGTTTTCTGTCTCCTTTTTGAGATTTTATTGAACATATGGACTATTAAAATTATGTAATTTTAATTTTCAAAACTTCAAGGATTAGCCAGGGATTGTAGCACACACGAGTAATCTCAGCATTCAGAAGGTTGAGTCAGGAGGCTCATCGTGAGTTTGAAGTCAGGCTGGACAACATAATTAGACCCTGTAACCACACCCCCAGACAAATTCAGTGATAGTTTTAAATCTATGTGTTGTTTTGCAGCAATCTGATTATAATATGAGTTGGTTTTCTGTTTCTGCTATTTTTTTCAAACTATGGCTTCTTGGAGTTCTGGATTTATGTGTTTCACAAACATCTTTTTTTTCTGTATTTTTTTCTCAAGTCTCTTTCTCCCTATCTCGTTTATAAACTTTCCTGTGGTGGTATTGTGTTCCCCACAATATTGTGCATCCTAATAAATTTATCTGGGGTCAGAGAATAGACAGCCACTAGAACAGAGTCAGAAATAGTGGCTAGAAAATGGGTCAGAGCAAGCCATAGCAGAAGTTGGGCGGTGGTGGTGCATGCCTTTAGTCCCAGCACTTGGGAGGCAGAGCTAGCCAGATCTCTGAGTTCAAGGCCACTTTAGAAACAGCTAGGCATGGTGACACATGCCTTTAATCCCAGAAACTCAGCCTTTAATCCCAGGGAGTGATTGCAGAAAGCAGAAAGGTATATAAGGCGTGAGGACCAGGAACTAAGTGAGTAAAGCATGTAGTTAGTTAAGCATTCAGGCTTTTGAGCAGCACAGTTCACCTGAGATTCATGTGGAGGAGGACTCAGAAGCTTCCAGCCTGAGGAAACAGGATCACCTGAGGAACTAGCAAGGTGAGATAGCTGTGGCTTGTTCTGTGTCTCTGATATTCCAGCAAACACCCCAATAACTGGCCTCAGGTTTGAGTTAATTAATAAGACCTTTTAAGATTCCAACTACACTTCCCCTTCCCTCTCTTTCCCACTCCATCTGTGCCTCCTCCTCCTCCTCCTCCTCCTCCTCCTCCTCCTCCTCCTCCTTCTCCTCCTTTTTGGGCATGCTAAGATTAACCTGTATTGTAGGGGTAATTTATCTTGTTTATAAGACATGATCTTGAATCTCTACTGAAGTTTGTATTGAATTATCTGGTTCCATTCTAAGTATTGATTTTTGTTTATGTGTATGTGCATGTGTATGTGTAAGCATATGTGTGCTTGCTTGTCTGTATGCACACTGTGTACACACAGGTGCTCAGTGAGACCAGAGGATGGTATTGGGTTTGCTGGAACTGGAGTCATAGGCAACTGTGAGCTGGAAACCAAAACCGATTCCTCTGCAAAAGTAGCAAGTGCTCCTAAGTGCTGATTCATCTCTCCAGCCACTGAAGTGTAGCTCAGGCTGCACTTGACCCTGTGATTCTCCTTCTGCCCATCTCTTCAGCATACCATCATGACTGGCTTAGCTGCATCCTAACCAGTGGAAAAAAAATGATTTCTTTTTTTTTTAACATGAAATTCTGGAAAATATCTTGCAAGTGTTAACACTCCATAGTGATTGTACCTCCAAGAAATTGTCTGTGTAGGCATTTATCTAGTGCAAACAGGTTGGTATTCTGCTGAAGAATGAATAAGAATCCCATTCAGCTCTCTGGAATTCTTGTTCAGCATAGCTTTCTATTCCCTTTTTATTCTGTCCTACAATTTTCAGTTATGTTTGCTCCTCTGCACAGTGTTCTGCCTTCAAGGGAGCAATGCTGGGAACCTCTGTTTAAGGATCCTTTCCTTGCTGCAGAAGTTTACACATTCCTTCTTGGCAGAATGCCAGTGCCTGGAAGACTCTTCTTAGCATCCTCTATTGCCCCAGAGAGGTTGAAGTCCTGTGCTGCCAGTTGTCTGACAGGGGAAGGTAATCTTTTCATAATTTTGCTCAGTTTCTGAGTGTTTATGGCAGAAAGAGAAATCTGGACCTTGTTTCTTCCATGTTAGTTGAGATGTACTTGGTTCTTGTGAAATGCGTGCCATTGTAAGCACCCCAAGGAAAGACTGTAAATGTGGCCTTATGATAACCCTGGTTGCTCTGGTCTCAGTACTGATGCTACCTACACAACTGTAGGGTGACCAGCAGACTACACTAACAGCAGCTCCAGAAGATACCAATGTTGGTCCTTGGTCTCTATATAGACTATACATACAGACATGGTTATGACACTTAGCTGCTTCCAAGTCTTTTCTGTTTCATTCATAAAATTAAGGACTAAATCTCAAAATCACCAGAGAAGCTGCTTCTGCTGCTTCTCCTTCTCCTTCTCCTTCTCCTCCTTCTCCTTCTTCTCCTTCTCCTCCTCCTCCTCCTCCTCCTCCTCCTCCTCCTCTTCTTCTTCTTCTTCAAAACTATTTTTACTCCAAAGGAGAAAGCAGCAAATGAAGGTGTACTGGCTAATTTTATGCCAGCTTAACACATGCTGTCATGATCAGAGAGAAAGGAACTGCAATTGAAAAGAAATGTCTCTAGAAGATCAGGCTGTTAGCACACAAGTCTGCGGGACATTGTCTTAATTCATAATGGATTGTAAGTGGGACAGCCCTGGGTTCTGTTGGTCCTGGGTTCCACAAGAAGGAAGGCTGAGCAAGCCATGAGGAGCTAGCCAGTAAGCAGCACTCTTCCATGGTTATTATTATTATTAGCTCAAGTAAATAGGAATATATTGTACCTACCACTAAGATAAATTTATAAAATGACTAAGAAATGACTTAGAAAAATGCTTTCATCACTGAATTTATATGATTTCATTATATTTAAATGTTGAATTTCATTGCATAGATATGCTGATTTATTTAGTCAGATTTTAAAAGTCCACAATAAACATATATATATATATATATATATATATATATATATATATATATATATATTATTGCAAACACACATAAACAAATAGATATATAGAGTGAATTCCAATCCATGAAATTACTTGTTAAAATTGATTATTGAAATAAGTTTAGAATAATGTACAACTGATTTTTATATTAATAATTTCCTTTGGGAAAAATACATATGAAATTTTATCCAATAAAGATTAGTAAAAAAGCAACAAGATTTGATGCAATTCATCAAGACATTGCCTGCCCCCTTTCCTTTTCTTCCCTCCCTCTCTCCTTTCTTCTCTTCTCTCCCATTCCTCCTCCTCCTTCTCTCTCTCTCTCTCTCTCTCTCTCTCTCTCTCTCTCTCCTTTTTGTTTTTGCTCCCCTTTTGAAACACTGCTTCACTATGCCCAGGCTGGCCATAAACTCGACATCCTCCTCATCCTCAGCTTCAACTTCCTTGTACTTGAATCGCCCATCCAAAACACTATGAGTTGTAGAAAAAACAAACACCATTCTTTTGCATTAGATAGAACAGAGAGTTATAAATATTCATATGGAATAAAAGATAAGACAGAATAATCTCATTTAAGGAAGAACTACAGTGGAAAAAGCATATTACACTTAATAGTTGGATTGAACACTACAAAAGAAAACTGAGGTAAGACTGAAAACTCCTTAAATTTTAAATAAGTGTGTTATTTCTACAAAAGTCTCTAAAATTAAAAAAAAAGATTCTAAAAATATAAAGGGTGAAATCCTTCTTACAAAGCATTCTACTTACTCTCCAATCTCTAGGGGTTTGCTGCATTTAAAAGAAAATGGTATTAAGGACTATAATTCTGTTATGCGGTCTATAATAATAATTTCCTTAGATTTCCCAAACTTAGAAAACATAGACATTGCTGATGCCACCCTCCTCAAACCCTGGACACTAGTCCGGAATCTGTGGGTAAGGGCCTGAGTAGCTGTGTTATAGAAGCTTCCCCCTGAGGCTCTCTCGACCTCCTGTGTCTTACACATTTGGTAGGCCAGACCTCCTGTGATCCTTTACGCAGAAGAAAACAATAAAGGACAAAGGCTTTTGCGAGGCCAAGCATGTACTACAGGCACTATTCAAAACTAACCTATGTTCTCAGTTCAGGACTTCATCGCAGATAGAGATTCATGAAATGCAATTTATTCCCACCACTCAGTAAGAACTGGTAAAACAGAGTGAGCTCTCTTGCTGGAGAACACTACTGAGATCAGAAAAGAAATCAGTCAGAAGAACCAGTGGTGTGTGTGTGTGTGTGTGTGTGTGTGTGTGTGTGTGTGTGTGTGTGTTCTCATGTAGAAGTCAGAGGACAAAGGATAATATATAAGAGACAGCTATCTCCTTCCACCACATGGAGCCCTGGGATCAAATTCAAGTTGTCAGAATTTCCAGCAAGCACCTTAACCCACTGAGCCGTCTTGCTGCCCCAGAACAAACAGTCCTCCATGATGTTGGTAGCCATTTGGAGAGCAGCATAAAGCAAGATGTCCCTTATTTCAATTTCCAGTGCTTCCATGGACAGCAGGACCCCAGCAAGAATGGGTTATTGCAACATTCGAAGGAACTGTCTAGGGTAGAAGAGACCTGAACACCTAGTGGTGTGTTATGGTTACTCTGTTTCAGGAATCTGTCTTCTTGAAGAGTAGAGCAAAAGCTAGCTTAAATTATTACAGGCACATGCCATCCCATCTACTGAAGTGCTCCTGTTACCATATCCTTGTCAGGACTGAGGATGTGGCACCGATGGGGGAATCTTTCTGTTTTGAATGATTAGGTGGAAAACATGGAGCCAAATGAAATTATCCAAGTGGCAGAACATTCGCATATAAAATAATTTATGGTTCACCATAAATGTTGTTAAATCTGTGACTTGTTCAATGATGAGTTATGAATCCAGCCCTTGTTAATGTTTCCTTTGCAATATGTGGTAGGAAACAGCTATTAAAAAATACTAGCGTCACTATTTATTCAAAGGTTCCACATCACCAGAATAAATTGCCTGAGAGGAAACATCTTGTTCATAATGATTCGGAATACAGGGCTGAAAGTTTCATGGACTGAATGTTTGGCTTTGTAATAAGGAAGCATTCATAATATATGTGTGATATTTGTTAGCGCTAAACATACAGCTAAATGTTTCATGAAAGGACCATTGTAAGCCTGATTTTACAATAAACAGTTAAAACTCCTGGAGTAGATTTGGTGCAAGGGGAATGTTTGCTTAGATTTAGCAAAGAAAAATACTGTAAATAATTCATGGGGTGTAATTTGACTCAATATTTTTCCTAGCATACAGTGCACTTGAACCTCCATCTCCCTCCATGAAGCCTTGTTCTTTTGTGAGTGGTGGTCCCTTCTCCCAGGTTATTCACACATGGGATCAGTCTGAAAACAAGTTCAGGAGATCAGCTGATAGAAATGTGTGTGACAGGGAAAGGAACCTGAGTCCCCATCTCAACACACTTTCCAAAGGCCTTGAGATATGCCACCTGTCACCTCCTTAAGCAAGGACCAAGAACAGGAAGCCAGGCAGAGAGAGCTGAGCCCAGAAAGTATCTCTTCTAGAGGTACAAAGGGCTTTGCCTAGAATGGTGCTCACCAGCAAACCAAACAAAATTAGGGAAGAAGTTTAATGCAAGATAAAATACTTCTGTTTAGAAAAGCAAAAACCTAGTGATTTAGGGTCATTACTCCATGGCCTATAATTAGACGAACACTACCAATCTGAACTCTGTTGTTCAGGGACAGTCCCAGGGCTTGTGTGGGGCTCTCTGCCCTTTCTCCTGGCAGAAGACAAAGAGATCACGTTCCAAAAACCAACCATAAGAAATCTTAAAACGTGAGAGAGACCAATCATTTCTCCTAGTCCTATTGAGTGCTTTACAGAACAGTAGAATTCCTATTCATCTCTCATCCACAAGCCTCCTTTGGGAAAAAACAAACAAACAAACAAAAACAAAACAAAACAAACAAACAAACAAAAAAAACAACTCTGATTTTCTGCTCACCTTGATTATAAATCTAAGTTTATATTTACAACTTTAGTGATGGTCCACACTCTAATGAGGACTCTTTTCTCTCTCTGATTTGTTATCTATGTGCTTTAGTGGGTAGCAAAGTAGAGACTCTCTAATGAGCTGCCCCCCCCATTTGATGTCCGTGTTGCTGAGCCGCTCCCCCCACCCCATTTGATATTCATGTTGCTTTGGAATGTAGCAAAGCAAATATTATTTTAAAACTGGCTGGAGATAACCCAGTCATTAAGTGGATGAGTCAACAGATGTTTTTTTCCTTCCAGAGTGAGTCGTTCAGAATCTGTTTCCAAGAAGGGAGTTGCTCATCGCTGCTCTCCCCTCACTCCTAACTGCACACACAGAGAAGGGAAAATGGTCCCCGGGCCTCGTTTGGCTGACACGGAGCCTTAAATGAGAGGAGAAAGGGTTGTGTGGAGGGATGGCGACCTAAGACCCCTTCAGCTTGAAAATGGCTAAGCGCTGTCTAAATTACATTTTATCTGCCTGTTGAGGTGGAGGGTGTGTACTAGCAGTGTGCTTCCTCTGTGAACACCCTGTTCATTTGGTATGGTTTTCAGGAGCTCTGAGAGCCAGGAGATGTGAATTCTAGCCTTGGCTTCTACACCAATTAGCTGGTGGATTTGGATCCCTTCCCCTCAGTTCCTTATGTAGACACTGATGGCTGATGGAGCTGGTTAGGAATGATGTTGAAATCCCTTCCAGCTCCTCTTGTTCAAAACAACTGTTTTCTGAGTCTTCCCCCTGCCTCTCTCTGTATACCCTCCCCCTTTTGAGACAGGATTTTATATAGCTCAGGCTGGTCTTGAACATGCTGCGTAGTAGGGAATGACCTGAAATTTCTGATAAAACTTGGGTTGCTGGGAGTGGTGCTGGGTTAGAACCTAGGAGGTTTTGCATGCCAGTCAAGCCGCCTTCTCCTTCTGAGTTTGGGTCTTAAACATGTCAGATGGTAGCCATAGTTGAGCTATCACGTACCCCGTATAGCAAATCTCTATTCTGCTCACTATGACTAAGGTTCTACCCATTGAGTTAGGCCTCATTGGGCAGTGACAGGGAATTTTGCTCCATCAGTTTCGTTAATGTCTAGAACGTGCTCTGAGGGCCATTGGTGCATTTTTCTTGTGAGATCTAGGTTTAGCAACAAGTCTCCTCACTAAGTCCATTTAGGCTGAATCCCCCACCCCCAGCACACATACCTTTCATATCTGATGGAGTTAGCAATTTGAGGGATAGGGCTCCTGAGCCTCCATCAGTGCCCAGGTCTGATTACCAAGGACTCTTCATCAGGAATCCTGTTAGGTTAGATTACAGCCAGAATTTCTCTTGCCCTGGATGTTTCCTCTGTAATTTTCTGCCCATTGATCCTAGCACTACCCCTTAGCCATTAGTATCTGCTTGTCCTCACTGTCGCTTGAATTTAGTGAAATCTTTCTCCCCATTGCAAACTCCACGGCCCTGTTCCTTGCACCTGCTGCATGGAACCATGAAAAATGTCTTACCATGCTTTGACAGGTGTCACTGAATATGGTTTTCTTAAACAGGAAGAAGGATTATGGAGAGTGCAGCCCAGGGAGGGGGGATTTATCTGGGAACAAAGCTGAGAATGAGGAATGGTTTATTAGCTGGCGATTCCCTGTGGCTGGCCATGACATCATCTTTGAAGATGATAATCTTTAACATACCCTGGAAAGCCTATGGCTACTTCATGTCCGAAGAAAGACCATAAGATGTATGGATGACAGTGTTACCCAGGTCACACCACGTCATAATTGTGAAGTCACATTCTGAGACTAGACGCATCTCCTCGAGCATAGAAGGAGCCCTTGATGCTTTCACCAAGACCAGAGAAATGCTCTCCAAATGTGGAGAACTTTGGCATGGGCCACTTCTCTCTCTCCTGAACAAAAAATGATAGGAGACCTAATTCCCTCTTGAATCCTTGACTCCTAATTAACAGAGCAACAGAGGCTAAGGCAACCAATCTGATCTGACCAGAACTCCATTTAGGTAAACGAGAAGGAAGGATATTCTGAACGAGAGGCTTCGTTTGGAAGACTACCGCGAGAAAAGCACCACTTAATGCCAGGGAGGGAAACATGGCACTGGCAAAGTACAAACAGAAAGATCTAAAGAGTTCACATGTTGTCCTGAGAACTCTGGGGAACACACACTGAGAAATCTGCCTTTGAAATATGCTCTCTGTCCAGACAGGATGCTCCATGGTCCTCCCCCTCCTTCCTATTAAACATGAACTTCGGTTCTGAATCACAGCAGAGGGTTACACACCACTTTCTGAGTCACTGCTTTCTAAGACAACACTCTGATTTTCCTTGGAGTATGTCCACTCAGGCACTGATCAACCTGGAACCTATTCGGTTTCTAAGACCTGACAGGTTTATAGCCAACGTGGGTTGAGAGGCAGTTCACCCAAGTTCAACTTAGAATGAGTACCCAGCGTGCAGTAGCCAGCTGCGCTCCCGGTAAGGAGAGGCATTCAAAGGTTGGTGTATCTGTGACTCTGAAGGTTACGTGAGCTCAGTTTTTCCCCTTAACCATCTGCTGCAGGTGCTGAGGAAACACTGTTTGTGTTTCTGTATGAACACGGTGTAAATAATGTCCACTTTCAGTAACCCTTTAAAACTAAAACAGCTGCCCTCAGGCTTAAAAACAACTCGTGACTTCCAGTAAGTCTGAACCACCATTATTCCCAGTCTTACCCCACCTCCCCTTTACCTGTGGTCTACAGCTCCACAAAACTCACAGCCTGGCTCTGCTTTTCACAAATCTAAAAGCAGCAGCTTAAGTGGCAGCCGATCTGATCGCTCCTGCTCCTCCTGCTCTCTCCGGTCATTTCCCTGAAAACAAAAGAACTGCTTATGCTTTGTGAATTTTCTTTTTAAACTATTGGTACTCACGAGGGCTTTCCGTGTGTGTTAGCCGTCTCTCTTTTGTGTGTGATTTGTTGCATATAAGTCACAATACCAAGGAGGACTCTATCTTCAATGTTTTCCCCCCTAGGAATCCTGAGGGTCTTACCTGGAGCAGGCATCACTCTATAAACTTGTATGTACATTATACAGACTAAATCTGGGATTCAGGAATCCAGATTCAGAAATCCAGACATGTTTTTATTCATTCTTTTTCTTCTTTTTTTAAAATTTAAATTATTATTTTTTTATTTTCAAGATTTCTCTCTGTAGCCCTGGCTGTCTGGGAACTCACTCTGTAGACCAGAGTGTCCTGGAACTCATAGAGATCCTCCTGCCTCTGCCTCCCAAGTGCTGAGATCAAAGTCATCCTCTACCACAGCCGTGTTTTCCTTCTGAATCACAGAGGATTCTCTCCCACCATCCTAACATATTCCAAGGCTGAGATAGGGTTTCATTTCATACAACTAAGAGCAAACGTTCCTCATATCTTTTATATCTTAGAGTAGCTCAGTGGCATCCAAGACACAATGGACTCTTTTCTAGGTTATAACAAAAAGAGCTGTTTATTTCCTGTCCCCTCCTCTCCCCCCTGTTACTATAACAAAACACTGTGAAGAAGCAACTTAAAGGAGAAACAGTTTCTTCTGGCTCACAGTTGAAAGGTTCAGCCCGTTGTTACATGGATATCAAAGTGTCAGGGGCCAGTAGACGTTGTTGATATCACATCCACAATTAGAAACAGAGAGTGAGGAATACATTTAATATTGATTGAGTCATGGAGAGCAGCTGAGGCCAGGCAGTGAATGAAAGGATCAGAGTTCCCCTCAAAGAAGTCCTGAGAAGTAATTTTATAAAGCAGAAACCTAATTTGCAGTGGAGTCTCCAGGGCACTGGAACTATTAGGACCATGGGACATCTGTCAAGGAAAACTGCAGGTATGGAGTGGAGCCTTCAAAGCCATGAGAGACTGTGAGTCCTTCAGGCAGCAGAGGTGGACAGTTGTGGCTATCCAAGCCCTTTGGGCACTAGCCAGTTGGGTCCATCTCTGCTTCCTAGTTGTGGATGCTATGGGACTAGCTGCTTCAAGCCCCAGCTGCTGTGACTTCCTAGTCGTGAAGGACTGTGTCCCCTTAAACTGTGAGCCACCGCAAATAAACACTTCCTACCTCAGGTCATTTTTCTTAGTGTTTCATCAGAACAAGGGGAAAAGAAAGTGAACCATTTCTGAAGGTAAACTATGAAAGGATGGACCAATGTAATTCACACTTGGGTATTTGAGTGTGTTCACAGACGTCCCGAATAGTTACTTTTTTACTAGCTGAGTTAAAGTGTATTTATGGAGAGCATCAGTTTTCCCTGGTCAAGATCACTCATCCTGGAGATTGAACACAGTGGTTCATAGCCAGATCAGTTTTGCCTCCCCTGAGGTACCTGTCACTGTCTAGAGACTTTTTGGTTGTTACAAATGTGGGCAAGGAGTTCTTGCCTTCACAATTAATTATGTCATCTAATAAAGACTTTTTTTGTATTATGATAGTGGTTGATGTAGAATGGACCCTTTACACTGTTAAGTGCACAGATCAGTGACATTAGCTACGTTTTTGGACAATCACCACCACCATCCACCTCCAGAACTCCATGGCTTGCTTCCCCAGCTTAAACTTTGCATATATTAAACCAAAGCCAGGCATCTCACATTAAGGAAATAGTTCAGTGTTTTTCCTTCGGGGACTGGTTTATTTCACCTAATATAATATCTTGAAGCTTCTCCTACATTGTAGCTTTGTGCCAGAAGGTCCTTCTCCATTCAATTTAATGTGCACATTGTGTTTCATACCAGTAGGTGCTCAGCTGCGTCTGTGTTTTGCTATTGAGTGTGACTGATACAGCTGTAAATATTGGTATGCAAATCTATGTTTAAGCCCCATTTTCAGTTCTTTTGGGCAGATATTCAGATATGGAATTGCTGGATCAGACAATAGACTCATGTTTGATTTTGAGAGGAATCACCAATCATATCTGCTTTAGCTGGACCATTTTCTACCCACCACAGACATTCTCATTCTCTCTGTCCTCATGATTTCCTTCCTGCCTTCTTTCCTCCCTCTCTCCCTTCCTTCTCTTCCTTCCTTCCTTCCTTCCTTCCTTCCTTCCTTCCTTCCTTCCTTCCTTCTCTTCCTCCCTCCCTCCTCCCTCCCTCCCTCCCTTTCTCTTTCTCTCTCTCTCCTCTCTCTCCCCCTCTCTTTCTCTTTCTTTTGTAAAAACATCTTAACAAGTGGAACATGGTTCCTCACTGCATTCTTGATTTTTTTTAAATTTCCCCTCTGTCTAGTGGCATTGAGCACCATTTGCATACTTCTTGGCCATTTGTGTAACTGGAGACGTTTCTATTCCAGTCTCTCGTCCGGTTTTACACAGTCTTGCTTGTTTTCCATGCTTTGCAGTGCTAGATATATTCTTGCTAACAATCTCTGATCAAATGTGTAGCTTTCAAATAATTTCTTGTGTTTCACATGTTGCCTTTTGCTCTGTATACTTTGATGCACAATTTAAATGGTTTTAATGACATCTGACCTATATCGGTCACATTCCCTCTTGTGCATGTAGGTATCCAATTTGCACCACTGTTGTGGGTTGAAAGATTTCTCATTTACATAACTATTAGGTAGCTGGCCGTCTCACTGAACTCTGTGTTCTGGCCCGTACTCCATATGTCTGATTGTCAGCACCACCTTGTTCCGGTTAACTGTAGCTTTTAGTAATTGTCACCCTGTATTTAGCATTTTCCCCCCAAATATCTTGACTCTTATTACTCATTTGCCCCTCAGTCTGAAACTTAAGGTACGCTTGCCAGTTAAAAATTTGAGCAATATATACATATTATATAAGTTAATTCTATATATAAGTTCTCCATATGTAATTGTTTTCTATCTATAGACAAATACATAGATTAATTTCTGAATTATTGGTAATACAGAAACTGGTAATCTCGTGGTGTTCTTCCTCTCCACTATGTGACTCATGAAATCAGGACTTGATTACAAGTGTCTATCCACTGAGCTGTCTCACTTGCCCTGCAAATCTTGACATAAGTTTTCAAGACCATTGCCTTATGCCCAGTCTGGAATAACAGTTATTACTTTCTTTCAATCAAAGATCAATTGAGATGTCTCATGTATCTGGTGGATACACTTGTTGGGATATTTTGTGTTGTTAGTGTTGGTCTTTATTATTGAAAATCTTTTGAGACTTCCTCGTAGTGTCATATGTCATCCATTTTATACGTATTTTAGTTGACAGAATGTTAATTTTGCTTTAGTTGTTACAAAGCTTTCCACATATTTACCAGTTCAAGCATTTGAATTGTAGTATTCAAGTCCTCATTTGGAGGATGTGATTTCTTTATTGATTTCTGAGAGAGGCATTAAGAATCTCTGCATTCTGATATTAGCCTCCTCAATGGCTGTCTTTCTTTCAGGCAGATTGCATTGAACACCGAGGCGATAGCTGGTGTCTGTGCTGCACTTGCCTCCTCTTCCTGGTCTGAGCTGTTTTGTCTCCTTCGAATCTTGCTCTGCCTGGTGTCACCTGCCCTGTCTCTATTGTTAGCATCTGCCCGGTGTGTCTGGGGCTCCCCTTCAAATTTGATCTTTCAGAATCATTTTGTTCTGGATGCATCTCTTGGAGACAGATACACCTGAATTTTGCTTAAAGAAAAACATAATCTGCAAATCTCTTTCTTGAAATTGGGAAATCTATTGGTTGCCTTCTCTAGGAAAATGGAAACATTTGGCCTCATTCTGGCATCCCTCTTTGCTTTCCTATTTTTATGCAAATGAGCTTTTACCATTTCCTTGAGTGATCACATTTTCTTTGTTTTTCTGTTTACTGGTTTGAAGGGCATACTGACTACCATTATTTAGCTAGAACTTAGCCCCTCCCACCTTAAAAATAATGCATATAAGCCCGTGCCTTAAAAACCATCTATTTCTAGGTTGTCAGTTTCTCTCCCCTTAAGTAGTATAACATGGCAACTTTTCACATCTTCCTTTCCTGTTCACTAACTACTCTGTGCTGAATAGACAGGTTTATTTTAACCTGGTGGTTTGTATTTTTACATTGGATCTTATTTTATAGAGAATTATTTGTTAACAATTGCACCAAAGTTAAAAATACCATTGCGAAAATTATTTTGATTCAATCATATTGTGTATTGCTAAGTTATTATTTCTCAACTTTATGCCTTTCCTCCTCTTGGATTCATTTTTTACTTTTTTTTGGCATAAATTCTTGAATAAAATTTTAGAAAGACTTCGTGGGTGGCACATTTTCCTAAGTCCTTGAATGTCTTGAATAAACCCAAATGACTTCCTTGAGTTATTGAAATAAAAATGGAAAACCCAAATCTTTCTCCCTTTAAATGTTGAAGCTATTTCTCCACTCGGTTTTGATTAATGTTTGAGGAAAAGACAGAAACAAGCTGATAGCCAGTTATTCAACTATAAAAGTACCATAGGGTAGGCCCCACACCAAACTACAAAAATTCAGAGATGGCTACTGATCTGCAGGTGAGTGTCTGGGAAGAAAAAGTGACCAGGACTGGAAAGATCGTTCAGCAGTTAACAATAGGGTTTGCTTGAAGCATCCAGGATGCATGACTGACAATGTCTAGATACAGGGGATCTGATTCCTTCCTCTGGCTCCCCTCAGCACCTGCACTTGGTTTTTGAGGCAGAGTTCCTCTGTGTAATAGCCTGGCTGTCCTGGAACTTGTTCATAGACCAGGCTGGCCTTGAACTCAGAGATCCACCTGCCTCTGCCTCCTGGGTGCTGGGATTAAAGGCATGTGCTACCACCCCTAGCAGCAAATACAAAATCTTGGAGGAGAGAGAGAGAGAGAGAGAGAGAGAGAGAGAGAGAGAGAGAGAGAGAGAGATACTGATTTCAGTAGGGTAATTCTCCCAGAAGAAGCCTTTAAGCTGAATAGTAAAACAAAGCAGAAATTTACTGGAGATTTTACAATCATATTCACTGTAGACTATGTTCCTAACATTAAAGTACTAAACATGATTAAATAAATTTACACTGGAATTATAAAGAATTTGCGACAATTGTATCTTCCACCAAATATCAATAAAACTTAATTGTCTTATAACATCTAAATGTCCCTTCTTCCCCTTGTGAGAATTTTTAGCACAGAGGCTGGTAAACTGAGACACACTATTTGTTTTTGTAAATAAAGTTTTATTGGTGTGGTGACTCTCGTTCAGACACATCAACAGAGTTCAGGAGTGGCAGCAGATTGCTCACAAAGCCCAAGTTGAGCTCTGCAGTCAATATAATGCTTTTCTCACAGTGTAGATAAGGTAGTTCCCATTTAGCTGGGTAGATCTTATATACACTGGCTCCAGTGGGCTTCCAAGTTATTGTGGCTAAAAAGTTCTGAGCCAGGAAGTCCACTGTCCAGTGACTGGGATAGCCAGGTCTGTCGAATGAAAACCACCACAATTCAACAAAATGAAGTTGAAACCATTTATTATCTGGCTCATTTATTATCTCACTTCGTAGAAAGTGTGTGCTGACCACTGTTCTAGAACATTCCTCAGTGGATCAATGCAGGTCAGTATTTCCATGAGACAAATGCTCTAACCTCTTGATCCCCTAGGAGTGTCTGATGGCCACACAGATAGATCTTCAGACATCCAGTTCACTTACATTCCGCACTAAAAGAAGTTGAAACTGTCACCCCAGCTTGTGTATCCGTCAGCAACAACTTGTCCTTTAAAACAATCCCCTCCTTTTTATTTGGTCTCTTTCTGTCCTCAGAGAGTTGCACAATTCAGCGGTGTGGTTTGGGTTTCTTTGCGTGATGTGAGGGAAGCTGGCGTGTGTTTTAATATGCTGTTGTGTGGGCTCGGGCTGCTGATTGCTTTTGGCCTAGGTGCTGTGTGGAGCTCCAAGGGTTGGCTTTGTGAACACTGCCTGGCAAAACAGAAACATTTTGTGAAATTTTACAAATGTCACACACACCCGCACACACACACATTTTGAATTGCAAAATTCTCCCCCCTTGGCACAGAATTTCCCCCATGTTTTTCTTCCTCATAATAAATTGTTAACTATCTTCAGTTATATACCAAGTCGGCTTGCAGGTTAAAAAAATCCTTGGTTTTTGGCCTGTCTTTATTATTCTCCCCTTTTTACCAATTTACTCTCATCTTTCAGTTAGAAGAGAAAACAACTTTGAAAAAAGAAAAAAGGAGAGAGAGAGAGAGAGAGAGAGAGAGAGAGAGAAAGGAAGGAAGGAAGAAAGATAGAAAGAAACAAAGAAAGAAAGAAAGAAAGAAAGAAGGAAAGAGAAAGAAAGCTTTACTTCAAACATTCCAAGTGAAATTGTTTCCAAAAATCCTTGAATGGTTGTTGATTTGATTCCCACTAAAACACAGTTTTCAAGATGAGACCCAGCACAATGAACTGACTCCCTGCTCTACTCTCCTGAACCCAGAGGGGAGCTGAGATAGAAGAACACAGACAACTCAGGCGAATTCAATTCCTGTTGTGCCTGAGTTAAAGCCTCTAAGAAAAACATCACAAGGATGCCTAAAGTCAGTCAGAACTTCCTCCTTCTAGCAATCACCCCCTCCACCCTTACAACCAAATCCCACTGATTTAGAATGAGCAGACAGATGAATTGTCTAGAGTTCACAGGTGATATTGAACCTCAGAGAGGCAGATTTTTGCTTAGAGTTGTCGAAGATGTTGGTGGGGTTAGGCCAGCTTCAATTTACTAGATGGAGGTCTCTGTATTTAGGGATCTGTCAATTTTAAGATATACCCTGGTTTAAGAAATAGTTCCCAATTTGACTACTCAAATTCCCGTCATACTGGGCCTTGAGCTCTGAACTCACTCTGACTCCTCAAGCTGTACTTCTAGCAGGGATCCCCACTTCCATTGCTGCAGCTTGACCTCAGGGTTCCTGCACCTGTGAAGCTGCCTCTGGCAAAATCCAGAGACAGCGCTGGCTGCACCAGGCACTGTACTTCGGTTTCAGACTTTTTAGGGCCACAGTGATTTGGCTGTCCTCCGAGTCCAGTGTGCACCAGAGCTGAGAAGCCAAATGAGATTACCTTAACTCCACCATTTGAAACACACCACATCACTGGGAAGTGGGCTCTGCAGTTCCGAAACTCGAAAGGGAAAATGTCGTGTCTTTGTTTTGTTAGTAATAGATCCAGTTTTCCTCGTAAGCCCCCAACTGTTGGGAGGAAAAAAGGACCTAAATGTTCAGTTCCATAATTGAAACAGTACTGTAGGCAGTGCTGTGCTCTGCAGTGCCTGCTCATGATCTTCCAGGAGAACATTAGCATGAAAGTTTGCTCCAGAGCCAGGCTGTCTCGGTTGGATCCACGGCTTCACCACGAAAAAGCTCTGTGACCTTAGAGGACACACTGCTGCTCTGCCCTTCGTCTTCCCGTGTCTAACCTGGGGAAAAAACAAACATTTACCACTGTGTCCTCCGTTTGGAGGCCACCAGCAGTATCTAGCTATCAAATTAATTCAGTCACTAAGGTTGAAATTAAACGGGGGTAAAATCCCTTTCTCCGTTGCATTAGCTACACTTCCAAGTACTTAGACACATGCAGTTCACGGCCGCTGTATTAAAGAACACAGGAAAACATGTCTAGCCTAAAGCTGCAGTCTTGTGTCTTGCAGGACTATAATGAGGAATAAATGAATTAAGTGAGTGAGCGTATCACCTAGACCAAGGCCTGGAAGACATCAGATGTTCAATGTCAGGACCGTCTCTCTCCTCCAGTCTCTTCCAAGATGGTGGCTTCAACTATTAGAGAAGGCCCTAGCTGTTCCATTCCTTGGTCACTAGTATTTGTTTTATTTGTGATTCATTTCTTGGGGGGGCATTTTGTCAGTGTTTATGAAACTAGAATTTCTTATTTTGAGGAAGAGGATACTATTGCTGAAAGGCTATAAATGAGGCTGTGGAGCCAAACTGCCTCTTTTGAATTCCAGTGTGACTACTTAGTGGCTCTGCGTGTTCAGGAAAATTGTTCAGTCTTGCTGTACCCCAGCTTCTGTGTAGATAAAATGAGAACAATGATTTTGTTAGTTCTTTGTCTCCTTGCTGTGATAAAATACCCAAGAAAAGCAATTGAAACCATGAAGCTAGTGGAGAAGCCACCATGGCAGGATCCGGAGGCAGCTGGTCACATTCCATCAGGCAGCTGGGAGTAATGAATGGTATGTTCATGCTTTCTCTGTTTTTTTCAGCCTGAGACCCGTGCCCATGGGATAGTATTGCCTACATCCAGGGTGAGTCTTCAAATCTCCATTAACTTAATCAAGATACTCCCTCACAGACATGACTAGACATTTGTTTCCATGGTGATCCTAAATTCTATCAGCCATGGCAGCTATATATAGTAAAACCCTTCAAAGATTATTGGGAAATGAATTGATGTAAGAGATGGCCCCTGGCTGGGACTTGTCATTGTAAGTTCTCCAAAAAGCATTATGCCTCATTCATATTATTTCTGTTCCACCTTTAGTAGCTCTTTAAAACGACAAAGGAGTTTTCCAGGGGAGCTTCATGAGTCTTTCAACCTGCTGGTGGAGGGTGGTTTTGAGTACCTTGGCCCCTCTGGTCTTTGGGTGGTGTTTATTTCCCAGTGCCGGCTTTCATGGCTGATAGGTGAGTAATTGATAGTTGAGTGATCTGTGGCTTTAGCAGTTCTCTGGGTGACAGGACTCTAATCTTTCTCCTGGCTATGTGGATTTTTATTGGCCTCGGTTGATGTTATAAACCCAATGGTTCTGTGTAATCCTTGTCCTGTGCATAGTTGGTTGATGTTATAAACCCAATGGTTCTGTGTAATCCTTGTCCTGTGCATAGTTGGTCAGCTTCCTTATTCTCTCTCTACTGCCATGGCGGCTCCGAGACTACCCATTCCAATTAAGCTTTCAGCTCCTTTGAAGGGTTTCAGGACGTTATAGGCTCCCTACATGCTTCATGTCCAGATCTATTCTAGAGGTTGGCCTGAACTGGAAAACAGGGCACAATTCCATTTTAGGGCTTTCTACAACTTACCTGGCATTCTATTGTTTTCATCTGGTGACATCAGATGGAAATTTCCTGCCATTCTCCCTTGTCAAGGAGTCTGGTCTGTGTCGAGTTCATAAAGGACAAGATCAGGTTAAACAAGTCCCAGAAATAATGAGAGTTCTACACCAGACATTAAGGCTTGATGTATTGGAGAGTGCTTCTGGGGTACTGTGGACCACTATCTCCATCCTGACCCTGGAGATTCCTGGAGAGTGACTCTATCACCTACCACTTAGTCATGTGTCAAAGTTGGAATCAGGCTTCAGGCACATACACCTAGTCACATCAAAGAACTTTATGCCTATGAATTCCGCCTGTCAGTGGCAACTGAGATTCTGAACTAATTGGGTAGGAATATCAAAGAAAAAAGATAAAAGTAAAAACCCATCAAATACTACAGGCCAAGAATTAGTATCTTGACTGGTTGGAGGACATAAGGAAGAAAATGTTTAAATCTAACTCCAAGGTGTCGAACCCAGGGATTGACAATCTGGAGGGTGAAAAACTATCTTCCAATTGGATCCATCCCTGAAGCATGGCGCCCAGATATTAGCAATGTAATGTACACTTGCTGATGATGGATTTTGTAGTTACCATCATAGGTTCTGAGAAGACAGATGGTGACATTTATGCATGCTAAATGATATGCAAACCTAAGGATGGAAAATTATAATACTCAGGTAGCAATTTGAACATCTTTTCTACAACATTAATAGTCAAGCTTTTCAAATAAAGCTACAACTAATTGAAATTTTTAAAAGAAAAGAAATGATGACTCCCTCTATCAGTATTATATCCTCATTTTGTCCTTGTGGTATGATGATGTAAGGTGCCATGTCATCTTTACAGAGCCCAGAGAACATTCCAAAAAGATAAAGTTGTTTTTTTCTTTTCCCAAATGAGGATAAACATGGTATTTAAGGTTGTGGACACTGATGTGAAAGCGTGATATGTTCCCAGGTGTACCATGAAAATTATCTTAAGGGTGATAAGCCCTTGATTTTCTATGTTGTTTATAGTGTGACTATGGCAAGAGCAATGAAAGCTTGGTTATTAGAATTAAGAAAAGAAAAGGTTAAACCTCACAGGAAACTGATCATTTTTGAGTGGTTGTGGGGAAAATGTTAAAATGACTAAGGGAACATATGGGGAACTAACAGCAGACCAATTCATGTGTTGCAGCGATTTAGCTGAATTACGAATGCAAAATGCATTCTTTTCCCAGCTCCATTTCATTTAAACCCAAATGGCTATGTGAAATGGTGTCATACACCTGGTGAAGAGCTCGGCTTTTTAAAAAATCTTATCACTTCACCAAAGAGCCTGGTGTTGAACCAACAACAACATTCTTTCTGCAGTTTTTAAAACGAGTTTAACCACGTTGCAAAATACTCACTTTTATTTCCACGAAAAAACAAAACCAAAACCCAAACAGGGAAAGAAAATAATTCAATTCCTTCCCCCTTTGTGGTTCTGTTGACTTCACTGATAACATTATGATATTATCATAATATATCATTGCTCAGAAAGTGAACAAGGTGGGCTTCCCCCTCCCACTTAAAGCTAGGAAGAACTAGGCATAGGAATATTTATTTTTTATTGTTTGAGGTAAAAGGCTATGTTATAAAACAATAAGAAACATTCTACCAAACTGTTTAGAATACCAAAACCCACATAGTAAAACTTCAGCATTGTATTTGAGAGAAGAACAGAACAAAAACAGAATTTGTTTTTAGTTGGCAAATACAAAAAATGAATTTTCATAAAACATATTTAAAATAATTTTGATGCATTGGAGACATCATTTACGTTTAGCGACAATACATTTATAAATTGGATGTTGTACATTATTGACCTTGAGCCACATCTGATATACATTTGTGTTTTGCTTGGTCTACTTAAGTATTTAAAAATATTTCTTATTGGCTACCAACATTTGAAAATTAGAATAAATCTCAGGAAGATTCTGATTTTTAGTTATGTTGAAGAGAGCCCAGAGGTCTGTGTTTCCCAAGGTGTCAGCTGGACTGGAACAGAGACCAACTGCTTTCTGCCCAGAGTTCAGAGTGCACTCTTGCGGGCCAGGAGGGAACAGTCTTCAGGTAAGGCCTATGGCTGGGTGATAACCCCTAGGTGTCTGAGATGGCTCACAGGATCAAGCTCTAGTTACTAAAACATTACTAAAAACACACACGCCACATTACGTCCCTTATAGAAAGAGTTATCTACATCTATTCTCAGGAGGTTTTTCTTGTTGTGAGTTACCTTGAACAAGTCCTATTTTAAAATCCTTTTGGATAGAATTAAACAATCTGATAATGTCACTTGCTAGCTCTATTTACAATTTACTTCTGGACCCAGCCCTCAGGTGGCCTTTTAAGCGAAAGTATTTAATTACTTCCTACAACCTAAGGGAATGTGGAATTACAAATACAGCCAGATTACTGCCGTGTGTGTTTGGTTCATAATTTGTATCTTCTGCTCATTTCCATCGCTTGGTGGTTTGGAATCGAGACACTCAGAGCCACGGATGCTCTAACAATACGTGTCAACTTTAAATAAGATTTTTAATTTGTGCTTAACAGAGGAAGTTGAGAGAACAGTGAGGTGCATCATGGGGCTCGGTTTTGTGATAAGATGAGCAGAGAGCCATAGGTTTCTAGGACACAAGCCTCTCATTAAAGGAACATACATGGGTCTGGAGTTGCTCATGAGTCATGCGATCTGTATGCTCAGCTGATCTTGTGTACAGCTAAGAGATGACCAGTTAATACTATGAATTACATAAAATTACACACTGAAAAAAAAAAAAAACAGGCTTATGTACACAGTTTGATATTGTGTCATTCAGGTGCAGCTCACAGCTATTTTGTCATGGGAATCCTAGAGCATTAATAAATTCAGGTTTATTTTTTAGTAAAGCAATTCTTATTCCATTTGTTTATTTACTTATGTGTTTGTATGCAAGAATGTACAAGTACACCTATGCCACCGAGCGTGTGTTGAAGTCAGAGGAAGGTTTGCAGAAGTCAGTTCTCTCACTTTACCCTGTGGAGCCCACCGGCAGCTGCCCCAGTCAGTACCTTCTCCTACTCAGCCATCTCACTGGCTCCAAAGAGAATTTTAAAGGAAAGGAATTCCAAAAGCTGAGAAACTTAAAAAAAAAAAAGTTAGAAATATTACATTTTCATGACCTTTTCCTTCATGAATTACTCAGAAAACTGGACTCAAACTTTCCAAAATAAAAATTTATTTGGCTTGCCAGTAAAGCATAATAATTTTTGGTTTAAAAGGAGCTGTTGGAGGAGATGCATTGGAGGATTTTTTTTTTTTTTTAACGAGAAAAGAGAGAAATCAAAGCACCAAGCAGAGTCCTAGCTGATGCCTCAATTTGTGGGTTCGTATTTCCTGGAAGCTGTAACCGCATCAGTCACGACTTTTAGTGGCTGGATTTTTTAATTTCTCCTCTCGGAAAAACAGAGATATGTGTTCAGACCTGAAAAAACCCTCTCTATGTCGGTGAGCATACTGCCATGTACGATTTGTCTAGAGGAAGAAAAGGGACATGGATGGGCGCAACAGAAAATATAATTTCTAACTGCGAGGCTGAAGTCATCCGCGGGGAGCCCGGTGGGAAGGTACACGAGGGGCTGAGCTTTTAGGCCATGGTCACTTCTTTTACTCTTCCCTGCAGACTGATTCTAAAAGCAAGGCTGAACCCCTAAGCTTTCATAGACGGATGGGAGCAGAGGCGCTAGAAACAAACAGAGGGAGTTTTTTGGACGCTGCATGAGAAAGCGAGGAGAAAGAGATTGGAAAATGTTGCGAGCATTCTGTTCATGTTGTTACTTAGTGCAGTCTTGTCTCCCCAGCCCACTAGTCTGGAACAAAAGTCAGTCTCAAACATAACAACAGACACCGGGGAGCGCGCCAGCAAAAGATCACCTCCCAAAGAACAGGATGGTGATGGGGAGTAATGCCAGCCAGCCCCAGGAAACAGAAAGACGGATGCTGTGAGCCAGGCTCCACAGCGTCTCCTTGCTGTAGAGGCCTGAACCGCAGGGGAGCGGAGGGGACCTGAGGCTGAACTTCAGGGGTACTGGGAGGTATCGCGTACCTCTAGCTACCAGAGGCTGTCTAAGGCTCAGAAAAACACAGTATAGCTGAGCCCCCACTACAGAAAACACAGAAGGCCCACTTCGGGGAAACAGCTCATTATGGCCTCAACTTCGTACCATTTCCTCAAAATGAATCTTTGAGTGGTGCTCACGGTCAAACGCCAGGGCCTGAGCTGGGTGGCCAGAATCCATCTCGAAATGCCTGGGTGTTGTGGCACATTTGTAATCACAGGGCCTGGGAGGCAGAAACAGGCCTGGGGATTACTGGCTAGCTAGCTTAGCCTGCAGCAATAGACCCCACCACCCAAAGAATGACACCCACAGGCATTCACGCACATATGCACATTTACCCATATACCCAACACACACACACACACACACACACACACACACACACACACACACACACACACACACACACACGCTGAATCCCAAGCAATGGACAACCGGAAAAGTCGTTTTATCTCTTCTGGGCACACTGCACAATGTAGATAGAACTATGCCCATTTCATCTCATGACGCCCTTTCTGCCCATCTCTTTGATTGAGTCACTTCCGTTTAGTACCTGCCCATGGCTGGGCTGTTTGCCAAATACTGTGATCAGAGAAGCAGCCTTGGCCTCTGCTTTGGGACAACTCACTTCCGCATGCATCGGTGATTTCAATAAAAGTATACTATTCAGCAGAGGGGTGGAGTGTGCCTGAGGATCCCAGGAGGGTTCTGTAGCTCAGCCAGCACGGTGTGGAGGTTGTGACTTCTGTCGTTAGCAAGTGGTCCGAAGAGCGCTGGCACTCAACTGTTGCTTGAAAAAAAAAAAAAAGGGTTTCTGGTCTCTTTATTTTGCCAGGAAAAAAGCCTGCTTTAGACTCTTTGTTCCCAAGTTCCTATTTTGACTCAGTTACAGTCTTGGAGTCAGTACCGACAATGTGATTGTTCTCGTCCCAAAGTCCCAAACTCCCTGGTGGTAACCCACCCCTATCTAATTGTTTACCTACCCTGCTGCTTCCTTCATTCCGGCCAACTGGTGATAACTAGGCCTGGTTGTTATGATTTTGTATGCAGGAGGTCTTGGAGGGTAAAGCCAAGGTGACCAAGCGCTCAGTGAAGAGTTTTATTTGGTGTTGGGAGGGAGAAGGGAGAGAGAGAGAGAGAGAGAGAGAGAGAGAGAGAGAGAGAGAGAGGAGAAGGGCGAGGGGTGTGCACCTCATGGGAGGGAAGAAGAGAGGTCGGAAGGGGCTGAGTTTTTTCTTTTACTCGCTCAGTGGCACCAAGGGGCCTGATCAGAATATTAACATTGGTTCCACCTGTAAGCACCCCTGGAACCATCCATTTCCTTAGTCTCAGCTGGCTCACAGTGGTACCTGCTAGGTCCCATTTCCATCATCCTTCCTCTACACACTGGACTAGGCTGCAAACTTGCCCTCACTTCCAGATCAGACATCTCACTGTATTAATTCAAGATTCCAACACGTTCTCCCCCTGCAAACAGAATAAGACCCTAACACTTTGGCATAATCTATGATGCAAAAGTGCTTTACATAATACCAAAACAGATACCACCAATGCAAGAATACAGATAGAAAAAGAAAACATTGAAAATGTTCAGTCACCAGTCATCAAGAAACACACATTTTCAAGTCCTTGTGATGTCACCTCACAGTCATGAAGATGGTTCCAGTACTCATGAGACAGAGGCAGGAGGATCTCTGTGAGTTCGAGGCCAGTCTGGTCTACACAGAGAGTTCTAGGAAAGCTGGAGCTATGTAGTGAGAGCCTGTCTCAAAACCAAACCAAACAAAAGGAAACCAAAAAAGAGTCACCAAAGCAAGAGGAGGTAGAGGAAAGGGAGCTATTGGGCCATGCTGGGGTATGTTAAACTACACAAACACTCCAGCAAACTGGTAGTTTCTTCAGAAGTTAAACTTACAGCTACCGTATTGTTGGGCTGCTCTGCCAGTGGGTCTTACCTTAGAGAAAAGGAAGCAGTTGTCTAGGAAAAGACTTGGGTACAACATTCATGAAAGTTCATTCATAGTAACAAGAAACTGAAACAATGTTAACACTCGTCAAGAATCAAATGTTTAAAAATTGTGGTAGGGTCACATGATCTGTAGAGCAGTTTAAGAGCAAACACAAAATGAATCTACAAGAGCAATATAGATGTACAAAAATGACATAGATGCACAGATCTGCTGAGTAAAAGAAAACAGGCACACAAGCATGAACAATGTGTAGGAGTCCAGGGTGGTCACAAGTGAGAACAATCTGTATGAGTCCAGGGTGGTCACCAGTGTGAACAATCTGTGTGAGTCCAGGGCATTCACAAGTGTGAACAATCTGTTTGAGGCTAGGGTGGTCACAAGTGTCAATAATCTCTTTGAGGCTAGGGTGGTCAAAAGTGTCAACAATCTGTATGAGTCCAGGATGGTCACTAGTGTGAACAATCTGTGTGAGTCCAGGCAGCCCCACACAGCACTGCAAACCAGTTGGTTTTAGCAGTGGAGACATCACTATTCGGTGCTGGGCAGAGTTGTGTTTTTTGAGTCATTTCTTTTGACTTGTAGATGGCGGTCCCCCTCTAGGCTTCTTCACTAGCCTCTCTTCTGTACTTGTCTGTGTCTAAACATATTCCTCTCAGAAGGACTCCAGCCAGCTTGGAACTCACTCCGAAGCCCTCATTTGTATTTTGTTACCTGATCAATGACCTTTTATTCACACAGAGTCACTCTCTGAGCTATGGTGGGCTACCATTAACCCTCTGAGTTTTAGCGAGATACAGTTTATCTTGTAACACGGTGGTTCCACTTACCTACAATTCTGGAAAGTGCGATCAGATCTCAGATCATCAGGGACAAAAATGGGAACCATAGTCCCCGGGGATGGCAGGAAGAGCTGGTGAGTGGTGGGTACCCTCCTGTTGTCATTGGTGGTGGTGATTGGTGGGTGTTCTCACATGGCAAAGATGATCTCATCATATACTTTAAATATGTGTACAAGGTCTCTTGTGTGCTTTTAAGAAATTGTTGGGAGTCCTTTCCCTTCCCGTTCTCCTCTAGCCCCAGGGCCAGTCTCTCCCTTTATGCACCACACACCCTGGCTCTACTGCTTGCTGCAGGGCATGTAAATATTGTCAAGTTTCTCAAACAGCCCCAGAAGCCTTTGCAAATGTCGCCCATGCTTTGAATGTCCTTTGTCTTTTTCTGCTTCCTGAATCCAGTTTGGACACCCACTTGCAGTCTCTAGGCTCAGTGGATCCTCCATCCGACTGCTTTCATGGCTTTGTTACAACTCTTTTGTGTGCTATGTAAATGTAAAAACAAAATGGGGCCAGCAACATGGCTCTGAAGGTACTTGCCACCCAACCTGAGGACCTGAATTCGACACCCAAGACCAGTAGGGTGAAAGGAGAGAACTGGCTCCCACACATTGTTCTCTCATCTCCACAAGTTTCCCCTCACATAAACAAAGAAAAAAAACAATTGTAAAAATAATTGTGCGTTTGTATTCAGTTAAGTTAAGCTTTTGTTTGAAGTTCATCTTTTTGGGGAGTTGAAAATAAACTTTTTATTTGGGAATCATTTTAGATTTATAGAAAAACTGCCAAACTGCAAACATAATGTAGATCGTTGACATTTTGTATTGTTAAAAGTAGGAAGTCAACTCTGGTACATTTACTACTATCAAAATGTCAGACTTCATTCACATTTCAGGAATCTTCCCACTCACGTCCTCTTTCTGCTCCAGGACCCAGCACAGGCTCCCATCATGTTTTATTAGTGTGTCATTGATGCTGTCGAGTCTGTGATACTGTCTCCTCTTTGCTGCTCTGCTTCTGCTGCCTCGATATTGTTCAGCTGGCCCCCAGAAGTTAAGAAAAAAAAAAATCAATGACTTACGTGACCTTCTATGTACCTGTAAAAGATTCTCCGGACTCTAGAGGGACAGAATTAACTAGACAACATGACAATAGGGACTTCAGTCGATTGCCTTACATGATTACGGCTAGATAGCCCAATAATGCCAATCCCCCAACAATGGCCATCTATGCCTCCGTGCTTGGAGAGACTAAGAACAGAACTCAGTCCACCAAGCTGGTGCTGAAGTCCTGTACGATTCCTGGAGAGCCACTGGTCTTTAGTCTATACCTTAAGGCTGAAGATGCCGGTTCCCAATGTGGGGCAGAATGGTGGGAGCGGCAGCAGCAGCAGCAACAGAGCAGATGTTCTTACCAACAAGGAGAAAGGAAGGCAGGCAAAGTGTTCCCTCAGATGAATATTGGGGGCACCTCAGGAAGGCCCTGTCCACTCTGGGGAGGGGTTTCTCCTTTATGTTAACCCTTTCAGGAAATAGCCCCATGGGCCTTCCTGGAGGCATGTCTTGTAGTTGATCTCATATGCAATCAGGCTGACAACCAAGATTAGTTAGCACAATGTCCAACTGTAGTGGGTAGCCATCCCAGCCTTGGCCTGGAAGTTCCAACCCCCATTGAGGCTTCGGTAATGGTCATGCCCACAAGGCGGGGCTGAGGGAGGAAGCTGAACACCCAGGATCGAGAGGAGGGCTCTCTCTCTTGGTTCTGGGACGCTGGACGCAGGAGGTAGACCAAGCAGAGTTCTCTAGAGAACACCTCCAGACTGTGCAATCCCTTTCCCAGACCCTGCAACCTATCCCTTCATTTGTAAGTTACGCCACAAAATAAACCTCCTTTTTAACTTCGTGGAGTGGCCTTAATAATTTTCACCAATACCCAACTCATACCTTTTTGTATGTCATCTCCTTTCTACCCTGAAAATCATCTGGAGGCAGCTACTCTTGGCTTTGCAGATGAAGGAGCCATTCCAACAGCACAAACCTTTAGCTAGCTCTTAGCCACTGGTCTGAGGCAACAAATGAACACGAGTTAGATAGATGGATTCATTTGTACAAGTCTTTCTGCAAAGTAGAATTTATAGTAGGTATGGAAGTATAGACAGTGTTCGTCCTCTTAGCTTCTTCTGGACATAGTCCACCTTGGTCTCTCATTCTGGAAAACACGCAGCCCAAGCCTTGTCTGGCAGGAGTGGTATCATTGTCTGCCTCACTCATCCATCACTACCACAAACAACTATAGTTCCCCAGAGGGGCACCTTCCCCAGCTCTCCAGGAGAGAGAAGATCAGAATAAACCATGAATGTACCAACCCATACTTGGGATACCTCCAACACAGACATTTGTGGTGAGAAGAAAATGGTCTGTAATGCTGAACAATTTTCTGGGGATAATGGAAGAAGCCCAAGTCTGTGCAGACTGGAAACCAGCTGCAGCACCCCCTGGAGGCAAACCCAGCATGCACTTCCAACTGTGAGCCAGGCAACACAGCCATGCCCATTTCTCTCTGGATACTCAGTGGAGTCCTCAAAATGAAAACTCATGCTTCTTCCAGTTGTGTTACTGTGCAAGGAGATTTATGGGAAATTCTCTGGGGTAACTGAAGACGGTTTTTTTTTTTTTTTGCACCCTCCACTTACAGACAGTAGAGAGGCATGAAGAAATGCTGGGAAATTGAACTTAGATGTAACTGTTTTGCTTAATGTAGGAAGAGGCTGAGGGTTAAGGCAATCCCCCCAAGTTCATAGGAAAGTCGTCACACGTTTTCCCCAAGCTGCTGTCTGTTGATGGGGTTTCTTCATAATAATAAAAGACCTGCCTGTCTGCTTGCCTCAAATCATTGGTCCCCATTTAAGCAGAGAGCTTGAGGGATTGGGCCATCCCATGGGTTTCTGAGCTAAAATCTGGTCAGTAGGAGGTGGCAGGGGAGAGAGACAGTGCAGGCTTCAGCAAAGCCACCCACTGGTGGGATGGAGCCAGTGTCTCAGAGCACCCAGTCCTCTCCATTCTTTCTCTGTTGCCAATTTTCTGGAGGAGGCTGCATGATCATAGTCCTTTGTGACCCCTGCTCAGCAGGGGCATGACTGCCTAGGGCAGAGGAACAAGAAAATGACACCTAAAGTCTGTCTTTCCCCTGTCCTCATAAAGCTAAAGAGCAATCTGCCACATATAAACTAGAGCTGACCCGTTTTCCACTTCCTGACCTTGACTGACTCTGTGGAGCAGTCTGCAATGTCCCTGGAACACCTTCCCTGAGATCTGGGCTTGGCAAACGTCTTCTGCAGAGGGTCAGATAGGAAATCACTTAGGCTTTGCCATAGCTGTTGTGGAGCTTGGACTTTGCTATTGGGTTTTCACTGCAATAACAATAAAGTCACGGAAACAGCCACAGACAATCCATACATGAATGAGCATGATTGCTGGCCAATAAAACTTTATTTACAAAAACCCGTGGCTGGCCAGATTAGGCCCCTGGGTCATGGTTTACAGATGACCGACTGCCTTCCATAAATGGCTCTAAAAAGAACCAAGAATTTCTAGGCAGAGAAAAGTTATTTTGCTAGTAATGGTATTTTTATAGTTAGTATGTTCTCAAGAAAGCTGATTGCAAATCTATACCATATTCGTGGAATGATCAAAACTTGGAAAAGATTCAGAATTTGGACAATCAATAATTTTTATAAAACAAAAGTCAATAATACTGTTTTACTTGGTGTGCTATTTATTTGTAAAAGTCACTGAAGGCTGATATGAAATTTTTTCCTTGGATAATTTTTAGCATTATTACTCAAGATCTTATATGGGTAGTATATTTTACTTGGTCAAATCTCTCAATATTTAATCTAGCTAATGAGATGATCATCTGTTCTGCAGATGAGGATAACATTATTTTGGATAATGATTACTGCTCTTTGAAATAATCTCTCTCAATGTCTCTCTGTAGTAACCAGTTATCTCTCTGGGAAAAAAACAAACAAACAACAAAAACAACAACAAAAATCAGTTCTTTGAGATAACCGAATATAGTCCAAATGTTTCCTGGAATTTGAAATGAAGATTTATGGTGCCAAGTCCAAGTACTATTGTCTATCAGATAACCGAGATTAAATAATAACAGCAGGGAAAAAACACTGCAAAACACATCTAAAGGAGTCTCCATCTGGTGAGTGCTAACAGACAGATTAGATCTTTAACCCAAACCTTTCCCCTGAGCTCATGTAGCTGGTCATCTGATTTCCAGTTGGGTGTCTCCTAGAGAGCCCTCAAACAATAACATTAATGGCACCACTGTGAAAAAAAAATCACCCCCCACCCCACTGTATAAATGGGATTGCAACTAATCAAATGTTCAGGCTCCAACATTAGACATTTTATTCTATTTTGAGACAGGGTCTTGTAGTCCAGGATGGTCCCGAACTCACAATGCAGTCGAAACTTGTCTTGAACTCTTGATCCTCCTACTTCCAGCTTCAGAGTTCCGGAATTGCAGTAGTACAAAACCACACCCAATTTGTGGATTTCTGGGGTTTGAAGCCAGAGGCTCATGTACGTTAGGCAGACATATTACCAACTGAATCACATCACAATCAGGATTGTCTTTGCTACTTTCTTCCCAACTCTTTGTTTCAATACCAGTAATAAACCCTGCAATGTGAATATGAATTTTTTCTTTTTTTTTTTTTGAGATGGTAATTTTATTTTTTATTTTATAATTTAATTTAATTTTACATATCAGCCATGGATACCCCTGTCCCCCCCCCTTTCCCTGAGCCCACCCCACATTCCCATCTTCTTCAGGGCAAAACTCCCTTGGGGATTCAGTTTAACCTGGTAGATTCAATCTAAGCAGGTCCAGTCCCCTCCTCCCAGGCTGAGAAAAGTGTCCCTTTGTATTCCAAAGCAATTCTCCAGTGTCCTAGGACAGTCTGCTAGCCCAAGTCCTCCAGCTTCTGATCTTGTTAACTGTATCACTCTGGCTGCCTACTCCTTACTGCTGGCCTGCTTCATTCCCCGCTGCCCCCCCTCCCCCCCCCCCCCCCCTGCCGTGTGTGTGTGTGTGTGTGTGTGTGTGTGTGTGTGTGTGCGTGCACGTGCGCGTGCGTGTGCGTGTGTGTGTGTGTGTGTGTGTGTGTGTGTGTGTGTGTGAGAGAGAGAGAGAGAGAGAGAGAGAGAGAGAGAGAGAGAGAATCAAGCCTATGTGTAGAGATCAGAGGACAACAATCAGTTGTCTCCTGTCACTTTGTGGGACGAAGTATGGAACTCAGGTTGTCAGTGAATGTAAGCACTCCTACTTCTCAGCCATCTCTTGGTCCCTTCCTGCCTTCTTGCCCTCCATCTCCTAGAGTGGGTTCTAAGGAGAAAACCAGGCTGTGGCATTCTGCCTCCCTAAGCCGTTTGGTCTTCTTGGCCATCTGCAAGTTGACTCAGTTTTTCTTCTGGAGCATGTAGTAAAATATGACTACTTCTACCCATTTAGGAACCACAAATCAGGGACGCCCAACCCTCTCTGATGTAACATCGAGTACACACCACCTCCTTCCATCTGGTCCAAATAGTAGGAACCTCAGGTAATCCAAACCAGGACCTGTCCTAAAGACCTTTGTATTTTTTGGTCCTTCTACCCAGATATTTGGGGAGCTGCCTGTTTCTCACCATGTAGCTCTGGACAGATGCCTCCTCTTCAGTGGCCCTCTCCCACCATCCTAGACTAAGCTGTGAGTCTAACCTTTGGAATCCCCCATCCAACCACCCTATTTTATCTTCCTTATGAAACATTCAGTTCTCAGCATTATCCATTCATTTGCTCCTGTGCTTATAATCGCTCTTTGCTGGGACAGACCCTTGTCTCTCTTTTCATTTCTGTATGCTCAACACTTCCAACAGTCCCTGGATTACAGTGGGTGCTGGAGAGGTACCATCTACGGTGGACATTGCCTCTAGGTCATCAGCCACCAGGCTCCCCAGTAAATAAGCATAGCAGTTCCTGCATGATGGAGCTGAGAGAGTGCTCTGAAGGCCACAGGTATCTGGGCACATGATTCTTTTTATGTAACACCAGGAGGATAATGTTAAATAGCTTATTAGAGCAAGAACTCTGAGGATGTAGGATTTATGAATGTTGTGTCAAAAGGGAAGCAAATATCAGAAGGTGAAGATGAATCACCTGAGCAAGGCAGAGAAAGGAGGAAGCTAGGCTCTTTAGAAGGTTCCTGGAATACCTTAGTACCCAGACTTACTTTTATGGTTCCTTGTATATTTTAAAAGTAGCAGCAAGTTTAAAAATACTTTAATATCTGTCACAGGACTTGGTAGAAATTAAGGATTTTGACAGGCTCAACTGAGGCATTAAAAGTTGTTATGTGAAGTAACTGTTTAGCACAGATGTCAGCAGGCCCTGAGGAGGCACTGGTGCCCAGATCCTTGGAACCACAAAGCTCAGGTGGCTCATGGTGCCAGATCCCCACCTTAGTTTACTGTTAATCATTTCCTGGCAGTCTTCCACTAATGGCTTTCTTTTAAAAAATGAGAAATGAGTTGTACTCAGAATCACAAATAGACAGCCCAGATTGTCATGGCTTTGCCTCGTCCACCCAACAGTCAACGAGTCTATGTGTTTGGGGTGCAAAGAACAGCCATGGTTCACTTTCTGACCTGGTTTCTGAAAATGTGGGCTCATTTGGTTCATGGTTAAAATCCTCATTACATTTGTTTACACCTGCACCTCTCTCCATAAGTCACAGACAGAACAAGGAAATAAAATCATAAATGTGTTGTGGGGAAACCCCTTATGGGATGGCTTTTCACGACGTTTTCCTGCTCTGCTTCTGCAGGCATGCGCAGTAGGACTTTTAGAAACACAAATACCAAATAGAAAGGAATAAAAGCTAAGCTCCATCTTTCACTAAGTAAAAAGGAGCAGACATGTCATGTATGTATACAATAGTTCTGCATCCATTGTCTCGGTGATGAACGACTTTCTCTTCTGATTTACTTTATATGGAATATACAACCTGTTTCCACTATTGGGGTGAAGGTTTTTGAAGGAGAAATCCATTTCTTATGACAACTTAGGTTGCGTTTTACTTAGTTCATACTTTGGTAGAAATTTGGTAGAATATCCATCATCTCCTTCATGCTCAATAAGGAATATTGTTGGATTGCCATGAATCCAACTAAAAACAAAAACAAAACAATAAACAAAACAAAACACACGCCTTAGCCTTCTTTACGAATGAGAGTCATTGGAAAGCAAGAAGTCGATGGATGGATTTCCTCCTCTTCCTCCCATCTTCTTCCTCCCTCCTCCTCTTCCTCTCCCCTCCATTTCTTCCTTTTACTTCTTTTTCTTCTTCTTCCTCCCCATCTCCTCTTTTCTTATTCCTTTTTTTCCTTCTTCTAGATTCTTGCTCTTAACTTCTTGCTTCTGTGTGGAGCGCTGTAGCTGTTTTGGAACCTTGAGAGAAAGGCCAAGAGAATGGGAGGCCCTTGATGCTGTCACGTTGATGCAGTTGATAGACTAACATCACTAATCATCAACACAGATTTTTAGTTACAGGAAGAAAACAACCACTTCTTTGTTTAATCCCATGGATCACACTTGATAGCCAGGGGTGGAAGACAGATTCAAAGTCACCATATTATTCCACTGTATTTCAAAAAGGACTGGAGAGGAGGGCCAAATTCCTTTATGCCCATCATTATATGATGTATGTTTAAAAACACTGATGCCATGAGGCTTCCCAAATGGTAGATATTGCATAAATAATGGTTGCATGAACCCTAAGAAGATAGATTCAACTCCATCAATAGCATCATCTTTACCCAATGCCTCGATTCCACCATCGATTAGAACCTAAGAAGTCACCTTTTTGTTCTGTATTTCTTCTTACAGTTGTGTTCTACAGGTGGCGCCCATTGCAGGAACCACCTGGTGGAGTTGCTTGTTTATTTCAGGATAGTCTTCATTTTGTAGCTTCTTCCATTTGATGTCTTATACTTTTATGTTCATTAAGTGCCTGGACCATAAAAATAATCCTTTACAGTTGTTGAGCATGTTTAACTCCCCAGGAGCTCATTAACTCCTTTGTTCTCATTTTACCCACACCTCAGCAAGGAATGAAAAAAATAATTAGGCCTACTTTATGTAGGAGAAGCATGAGATGCAGACAGGGTAAGTGACTTAATTTCTGAAAATATGGTTGAGGTGAGAACTGGAATAAGGCTGTCTTCCATTGCTAACTAGCCCCTTTCTTTTAAAAGGATGCCAACACTTGCCAGCTCTGATTACTTTGTTTGCCTGTCTGAAGTAGAAAGTTAAGGAGGATTATGAAGCCATGTTTGAGCTTTGCAGACATAAGGGCAGTAATTGGTTTATCAGTGCCAGGGGTAGAGGTGAGGAGTGAAGAGAGCTGTTGGAGGCAGCTCCTATGCCTTGTATTTGCTATTCTGTATCAGTAACAAAAGAGAATCATGTACATGTGTATACACAACATGTGTGTGTGTGCCCACAGTTAGTGTAAAAATACCTCATCCTCCAGTAGACCTAGTTTAATCCTTGGTTTTACCTCTGTTAATTTTGTCTTGATAATATACATTTATTAACTCTATGTAATTATTGCATGTGATGATGATGGTGATGATGGTAATGATGGTATGGACAGTGTTGATGGTGATGCAAAGGTGGTGGTGGTGGTGATGATGATGATGATGATGATGATGATGATGATGATAGTGGTGATTCTCCTACTTAGCTTTAACTGTGAACTTGATAAAGCCTAGAGTTACCTTAGAAGGGAATCTCAATTGAGGGTTAGCTCATACCAGCCTGGCCTGTGGGCATTCTGTAGGGGGAATCATCTTGATATAGAAAGGCCAAGATCACTGGAGGCCTTGGCTGGTGGGCCTGAGATAATGAGAAAACTAGCTGAGTATAAGGCCTGTGAGAGAGCCAGCAACAGGAAGCAGCATTTTTCTATAATTTTTGCTTCAAGTTCCTGTTTGAATTTTTGCCCTGACTTCTCTCAATGATGGATTACAACTTGTAAGCTGAAGTTCTTTCTTTTTAAATTTGATTTCAATTAGAATGTTTTATCACAGCAACAGAGATAAAACTAGAATAATGATTATGGTGGTGGTGATGATGATGATGGTGATGGTGATGATGGTGGTGGTGATATTATGGTGGTGGTGGTGATATTATGGTATTGGTGATGATGATGATCATAATGATAATGATGATCACATATCAATTTTAGAACTGTTATGAGGCTTAGTTAAGGGTACATCTAAAAGATCCCATACTGGGCTAAGCAGGGGACATTTCTGTTTATTCCCCAAAAGGCTTCTTTCCACATCCACCTGCAGCAGAAGGGCTGAACATAGCATATGAGTGTAGCAGAGTAGGTGGGTGCTGAGGTGTGGGGAGAGCCAGAGTCATTTCCCTCAAAGGAGCAGCTTTCTCCTTATCTCCATGCTACCATTGTGTGGGATAAAGTCTTCTCTACTAGGTATAATTAAATTTTCAGAAAATGGAAACTCATAGGCTAAGTAAAATTTTTTTTTCCATTTTGAAATTTTGGCAAATTATTTAAAATTTTTTAAACAAATTGTGAGAGCTCAAAAGAGTCCATGTTTAAGATACCATAACATCACCACAACCATCATCATCACCACCATCATCACCACCACCATCACCATCATTTAAGTATGCTAATGCTCTAAGTGAGATGTTAAGAAGTAGGCAGTCTATTAGAGACATGTGAGTGCTCAAATAACAACTTTGAGCCAGACCTATTTATTTGTTCATTTGTTTACATAAGGTCTCATGGAGCCTAGGCTGTCTTCAAACTCACTATGTAGCTATGCTGACCTTGAGCTCCTGATCCCCCTGATTCCATCTCCCACGTGCTATAGCCAGACCTCATTGATTTCACACATGAATATTACTAACTCCCAAGATTTGAGCTTATCATCATCATGATTGGGTCCAGTTGTTCTATACCAGTGGTTCTCAACCTGTGGGTTGAGATCCCTTGGAGGGGGGGGAGTCATATATCAGAAACCATTTACATTATGTTTCATGACACTAGCAAAATTACAGTTATGAAGTAGCAACAAAAATAATTTCATGGTTGGGGTCAGCACAGCTTGAGGAACTGTATTAAAGGGCCGTAGCACTAAGAAGGTTGAGAAGCACTGCCACACACACTGTTTCAAGATTTGTCTCATGAAGAGGACATCCTGCATTAGATGAGACAGGAATGAAGTCCCCAGCCCCTGGAGCTTTGGTTTCATGAAATTGGTAGATTTGCCTAAAGGCCATGGCACTGAGGAATGGCATTTGGGGTAAAGTGTTTTTAGAAACGGAATCGTCTCTTCCCAGAGAAGAAGAGCATGCTGGGATTTTCAGGACACATCATGAATTAGAACAGGGAGATTTCATGTTTTAACTGGAGTAGCCATTGTTGGGCTGAACTTTGGGTTATTGACAATACACATGAGCAAAAGTGGGACATTTCTGTGCAAATAATTGAGGGAAACACAGGAGGAACGTCTAGGCATTGGGGTTGTGAAATGGAGTATGGGGCAGGGAAGCTGTTTGGGGACTGTCTCTTTGGAGAGCTTCAGGGCGAGGGTAGGCAATGTCCACCAAACAGTACCCTTGGAAGACAGGAAGTTGGACTGGAGCTGGGGCCTCAGCATTTCCTTGAAAACATTGAATTTCTTACTTTGGCCTTGAAAGTCGTCATGTTTTTCATAAGTTTGTGCTTAGAAATGTCTCTTCTTCCATAGATTAAGCTCCACAGATGAGTTCATGTAAGGAATGCGATTTTTAATTTTAGCACTTTCTATAAATGGGTTTTCTAAACCCTAAGCTGAAGTTGTTACCACGACGGGGAACATAGAGATAATTTTTCATTCTTTCATGCTATGCTGAATGTCAGTCGTAGAAACTCCTAAAAATAATCATACCTTGTATTTATAAAGCAGCTTCCCTGAGTTCACAGACTGCTTTGTAGACATCATGTAATTAGTCCCCATAAAGCATTCTGAAGACAGAAGTGTGATCGCCTGCTAATATTTGTCTTAGGTAGAAAGGTTCCACATCCTCTGCTTATACAACGTATTGTTGTCTGTGAACTCCAGAGTAGTCATGGGACTTGTTATCAAAAACTGCTTCTTATCACTGTGTTGCATTGTGATAGGCCAGAAAAGGGCCGAACAGCTGTGGCTTTCAGGGGACATGGAGGACAAGTCATGCCTGGGCTGCTGCAGGTTTGTGGACACTCGATTTCCTTTTTGGATTCATGGATAGTTCCTACAGAAGCGTGAACTGATGAGGACATAGAAGCTGATTCTAATACTACTGAGAACAAACGACACCAAGCAATACTTGATTGAGACTCGAAACAAGGGAGATTAGTAGTGGATGAGGTGAGGTATACTTCCAGGCAGGCTGTGTTAGGTCTCCCTTTCTCAGCCGTTGGCTCCCTACTGTGACACACAATGTCTTCCTCAAGGAGGAGTTCTGTCTTCATCTCTCCTATACATTCATAAAAAAGTGTTTTGGGACCAGATCTACAGTCAGCCATAAACACTTGAGAATGAATCTCAGCCAGGACAGCTCTTGCCAAACATCTTACCACTTTACACTTCTTTTCTAATTTTCCCATGAAAGAATTAAAGAGCTTAGTACATATAGCTCCTAACCCAGAGTCCGGGCATGTAGTAAATGCTTGTGTAATTCAGTGTTATTATTTATGACCATGCCAGACGAGAATGATGGTATCCTGAGCACAACATGTTTGCGCGTTCTTGAGAACACATCTCATGGGTAGCCCTTGACTCCATCTATGTAGAATCTGGTCCTGGCATCAGGGAACACAGCCAAAGTATTTCATGTCCCTGGCAGGTGGCTGAAGAACTGACCAAGGGAAGAGTCAGTGAGTCAGCTCTGAAGAGATTTGGTGTGCATGGTGGGAGTGGGGGAGGTCATGATAGACAGTCAAGGAAAGGAAAAAGTTGGCCAAACTCTCTGGAAGAACTCCCAAGTTCCAACTTGGAGGAGCAGCACCAACCAGCAGTGGCTGAGCATTCTGTTCACATCTGGCTGTGGACAATGTTTATGAAAGCTCTGGTCTGTGCCAGGCCCAGCAGGCTGTCTCAGGTTCATAGTTGAGCATTGCCACCAGGGCACTCACTGATCAGCAGTGGCCAGCAGGCAAGGACAGCCAGGGATGTTCTTGCCAGCCTGAGGTTCTGGGACTGACCTGGAGGGGTTTTGAATTGGCAAGAGAGTGCTGAGGCTTTTCTACCAGCCAAGTCAATCTTCTGTGCTCATGGGCCCCCAATTTAGCAACTGTACATTTTCCAGACCTCACCTCATTGGTTACGATAATCCCTTTCAAACATGCTTAAAGTCTTAGCACCAAATCCATTTTCGAGCGCAAACTAGGCCTTGAGTTGCCCTGGATCTAGGTCTGAGGCAGATCGTCTGCTTTGAGTTGAGTCTGCTTGAGGCACCCAACTTGCTCTTGGCTCACCCTGAAAAGAAGATATTCTTGAGGAAGAGCCCAAGGCTGTGGAAGCCTGCCCTTGGCACCAAAGAGGAAGCCTTCAATGAGGTATTGACAAGGGCCTCAGACACACGAATGCTGCTGCAGTGCATGGTAGCCTCTGAAGATTCAAGGCCACAGAAGAATGTTCCCAATGACTCTTTTGTATACTTGCTGCAAGGAAAATACTAAATATTTTTCTTTGAATTTAATCACTTAGAGACAATAGCACTGCCTCAAAGATGTCTTTAATGTTTATTTTGTAGACTTTTAAAGCTATTAAGAATGGCCTATGAAGTGATTGACACCAGTGTTGTGCTCTATGACATCAATAGTAGCATCTCTCCTAAACAGGTGTCACACAGGTAAATGCTTAGTTTTTCTCAAACTCATAAATTCTGTCTTTTTTTCTAGAAAAGTACATATATGTCACTGTTATTGCTTATGAATATGGAGGATCAGAATTGTATGGAACCAGGTGAGGTTTAATAACTTGGCCTTTGCCTCCACTCGGATGAGAATTTCTTGATGTTGCTATTGGTGAGGCATGCTCTGCATGCTTCCGACGAAAATGCAGCTGCATGGAGCAAAGGAGGGGCGCTTACTGGCTCAGGTGACATGGGAAGAGACCCTCACTCGAGGAGCTGTTCTGGGCTGGGGAGGCAGGTTGTGTTTTCCAGGTCCAGGCATGTTTATTTCCTCCCTGACATCTGTTGGATTTATCCTATGTGCTTTCTCACCACATCTGGTTAGCCAAGATGGCCACCAGCAGTTTTCCATCACTCATAGCCTCGAGAAGAGGTCAGGACTAGTTTTATAGCTTAGAGAGTGGGGAGGAAAGGAGACACTGGGGATGCAGCTGTGGTCACAAGCCCAGGGTGTGGATGGCCAGGGGAATAGGTAGGAAGGGGAGGGGTGGGGGGAGGACTCAAGACTGCCCAATCCATGTGGATCCCATTCATGCTCTCTGGTCTGCCGCCATGTTGACAACTGTGGCAACTGCTTCCAAGGAAGGAGCTGTGCCTTCCCCATCGTGGCTTTGTGTCAAGACAGATTTCTCCTCTTTTCAGTGGTTTCTATAGATGATTCGATCACAGTGAAGCAAAGCAACAAGTACGTCTGTCTACACTCTTTTTCTTTTCTTTCTTTCTTTCTTTCTTTTCTTCTTCTTCTTCTCCTCCTCCTCCCCCCCCTCCTCCTCCTCCTCTTCCTCCTCCTCCTCCTTCTTCTTCTTTTTGGTTTTTCGAGACGGGGTTTCTCTGTGTAGCTTTGCGCCTTTCCTGGAACTCACTTGGTAGCCCAGGCTGGCCTCGAACTCACAGAGATCCACCTGGCTCTGCCCTCCCAAGTGCTAGGATTAAAAGCATACACTCTTTTTAATTGTACCTTTTATAGTCTGCATTTGCGTATCTCTGCGTGTATCATGTGTGTAGCGGCATGCACGTGCCATGATGCGGGTGTAGTAGACAGACTGAAACCTCGTGGAGTCCACCACCTGCTTTTTCCATTGCCTGTTCTCTGGGCTTCCAACTCCAGTGGTCAGGCTTGTGAGTGTGGCGAGTGCTTTTACCCACTATGCCATCCTACCAGCCCATTGGTCAATACCATCTGCATCCCCAGAGTAGGGGTGACAAACACACACCCCTGCTCTTGGCTTTGTCTACAACTTCTGGTGATTGAATTTAGGCCCACTTCCTTGAAAGGCGAGCATTGTACTGACTGTGCTGTCTCCCATGCTCTCCTGATAGGTTTGAGTATGAACTGCGAGTTTAATACCGTATCACTAGCATAGAACAGGGTCTCAATAACTACATTTTCTGACTTCTGTCCTGGTAAGAAACTTTCTCCTCCATGCCCCCTGGTCATACGACTATACAGAATAGTGACTATATAGTCAAGCTTTCTGGAGCTGTGGTAGGAGTGGAATTCCTGTGGGTATCTTCTGGGTCATACTCCTGAGAAAGGGCCGTTCTTGCTTTCCCTTCCCTGTTGCATAAGCAGGCATATGGTCCCAGTGATGTCCCTGCTTGGGGGTTGGAGATGAAAGCAAAACCCTGAGAATGACCAAATAGTAGGTTGAAGGACCAGGGGTGCTGGGAGCCCACAGCAGCTGCCCTTCTGATGCCTTCCTGCACACTGCAGCCCTCTTAGCAGGGTTAAGAGTGAGGAATGACGGGTTGGGAATTTAGCTCAGTGGTAGAGTGCTCGCCTAGCAAGCAAGCACAAGGCCCTGGGTTTGATCCTCAGCTCCATCTCTCACGCTTCCAAAGCCCTGGCCAGAGTCCTTGGAGATGCTATCTCACCGTCTGAGCTCAGATCCCAAGTGCTGCAGTGGACCAAGACCTTAGATCAAGAAAGAGAGGATGAAACAATGAGAAGTGAGCTAGATAGGGAAAGGACTAAGATTATCCAAAATAATTACTTTGTTGACATTCAGGAGGAAAAGCTGAGCTTAAAGACAGTTCTACAAGTAATCATTTGAAGAGACTGAGTGTATGATCTTTATAATGTAGGGTAATCAGAACCTTGGAGAGGTTTTCTGCTGAAAGGAATGAGGAGGTTCACCTGGTCTCCTCACCTGGAACAACCAGAAGGCTCACCTGGTCTCCTCACCTGGAGCAACCACCTCATTTCAGAGAACAGCATCTTAATTTTGGTGTCGTTGCTATTTTAGTCCAGATACTTTGATGTTGGGACAATTGTCCTATGCACTGTAAGATAAGAAACTGCACCCTGGCCTCTACCACCAGATGCCCCATCTTAGTCATTACAATAAGAAATGTAATATCTCGTGTAGCTGCCAAATATTCTCTAGGTTGAGGTGGAGATAGGATTAGGTTCCAATAGAGAAGTGTTATTTAGAGTTCAGGAAATTGAGAACCCCTTCCTGTTGGGGAGTTGGATTCTTCTCTATGTGTAGAATGACTTGCTGTTCATTTACAATGTGTAGCAGCATTAAAAAAAATACTTCGGTGGTGGCACACGCCTTTAATTCCAGCACTTGGGAGGCAGAGCCAGGTGGATCTCTGTGAGTTCAAGGCCAGCCTGGGCTACAGAATGAGTTCAAGGAAAGGTGCCAAAGCTACACAGAGAAACCCGTCTGGAAAAACAAAACAAACAAACAAAATACTTCAGAGGAGAACCTTCTAGTATTTAACTTGCTAAATGGCCATGGTACTAAACTGACTCCTAATGGCTGACCATTATACCCATAGATCAGTGCATCTCTCAACCCTCATCTGAAAAGTTCCTATTTGCAGAAGATGGCAATTAGCACACAGACTCACAATTGACTGAAATGCAGAGGCTAAGGGATTGCAGAACCCTCAGCCCTATAGGTAGAATATATACCATTTCCCTCCTCCCAAGGCTCCAATCATTGCAGAAGAGGGGGCAGAAAGGGTGTAAGAGCCAGAGGTGGTGGATGACTGCAAGGAAACAGTATCTTCTGGACACAGCAGGGCAGCTGCACATATGAATCCATAGTGACTGTGACAGTATGCACAAGACCTGTGAAAGTCCAAGCCAGACCAAATCCTAGCATGGAGATGAGTGTTGGAAGGCAAATCTCAGCCACAGACTGGAGCTGTTGGCAGTTGGCAGTAGAGGGAGAGATGGTTTTCTCTAAGAGTTTAGTTCCCAGTAAGCCAAACACGCTCTAGTGGAAGACCACACTTCTGAGAATATGTGGCACTACAAATTGGTCTTGATAGATTTTATAAAACAGGACCCCAAAGTGGGTGGGTAGTGAAGAGGGGTGGGCTGGGGAAGAATTGGAGGAGGAGAAGTAAATATATCAAATGGGCACAAAAGTCTCAAAGCACTACTAATAAATGAATAAACACTACAGGATGCCAGCTACTGATCACCAAGCTTCTGAGGGATCTTCTGACTTAACCTTGTGTAGTACTCTGTGGATGAAGACTCCCATTTTAAAGTTGAGCTTTTGGAAGCATAGTGGCTTTAAACAAAACCAGACATCTCGGCTGTAGATAAGGTATACTTGGACCTGGTCCTGACCCCACACAGGTACTCACCATTTAATGAGATAAATAATAAGCCAAGTGTCTTTCCAGGATGACTTGAGCCAAGGAAAAAAGCTGAAAAGGAATGTCTGGGAACATTTGCATTTTTCAAAGTCACCTTCTGTCATTCAGTTAACTGGTCCTTGGGTGTTGACTGGGGATGCATTTTGAACAAATCAATCCAACCTAAGTGTTATCACATTGAGTTACAGAATGGCAAGTATAGCCAGAAGTTTCTCTGGTCCCACCCAGCTCAATGGTCCCGTGGCTGCTTATAAAATAACCACTCAGAGGTTTATATTAATTACAAACTGTATGGCCAATGGCCAGCTAGCTCTACCATCTATCATCTTAAATGAACCAATTTCTATTATTCTATGTTTTTCTACGTGGCTGTGGTGTTACCAGTCTGCTGGCATGTTGCTCATTGTACAGCAGGCTGGCGTCTCTCCCGCCTCTGCCTTTCTTCTTCCTGTCTCTCTCTTGGATTTCCTGCCTGGCTCTAACCTGACTCACCATAGACCAGAGCAGCTTCTTTATTAACCAATCATAGCAACACATATTCACAGCATACAGAAAGACATCCCACAGCACTTCTCCTTTTCTGTCTAATCAAAAAGGAAGGTTTTAACTTTAACATAGTAAAATTACATATAATAGAACAGTTATCAAGAAAGAATTACAGTTACAGTGTCCAGTCTATTTGTATTTGGCAAAATTAAATAACCTATCTTATTTCTGTGAGTCTAAATTTTCATATCTAATTTACTTTTCATCATAGCCAAGGAAAACTATATATTTATGTAACTTCTGCCTACAGACAAGGATTAAGTAATGTCAAACAATCATTTCCAAAGGCCTGTGGGAAGACCAGGGATAGAATGAGAGAGAGAGCCAGAAAGGAGAAGGCAGGGGCTCCCAAAGAAAATGGGGCTGACAAACTGGTGAGAGCAGAGATAGAAGGTAAAGAAGACAGGCAGAGCCCCTGGGGTGTTTGAATTGGGTATGGGAATGAGGAGGCCAACATGGCTTTGAGATTCAATGGGCAATGCAGCCAATAGAAATGATGAACTGTCCTCTGTAATCTGGAACTAATGACTTTCCTAAAAGGCAGAGCATGTAGTGCTAAAATCATGACACATCCCCAAAATTCTGAGATGAATTAATCTCCCTAGAAGAAAATCAACTTTTAGGGGGCTTTCATTTTTACGGGGCTAATTAAGATTGATTTACACTTGTAAACCCAGAGGGTGGGACCAGCATCTCAGAAGCACCATTGGGCTCTGAAATTCTGCGCTGAACACAGTGAGGATGAGTATGAAGTACTGTGTCTGCAATGGCCGAGGATGATCAGAAGGATGAAAGCATTTTGGAGGTTACATATGGAAGGTCCCAGGCTCCACTCATTACTCAGCTCACCTGAGCCCTTTCCAGGCAGGTCAGACCTTCCCTTTAATCTGTTGCATATTTTTGCAGTTAGAAGCTTCTGTAAAATGACTGAGTTCCTCTTGTTTGGGTGTAAAACGAATTGGGGGTGTTTTGACAACACTTCTTTGTGGGGCGCAGATCCTTGATCTCGGGTTGCTCATATCAAATGTGCCCTAAGGGGACACAGTATCAGTGCCTTTTGTTTTGTCTGTTAAATGATGTAAATCGCAGGAAGCTCACTCACTGAGAAGGTAAGCTGGAATTGCTCCTGACTTCCCGAGCTCTTCCTGAATCTTATTTTAGCTAGATAGTAAGAAGTAATTTTTCAGTGCAGTGCACATGAAATTAAGCATGCAACTGCTATTATTAATGGGGCTTGCCTCTCACTCCCCCCTCCCCCAACAGTCACATACATCCATGTGGGAAGCTGAAGCCGTGCTAGGTTGTTCTACTCAAATTATAAAACCTGTAATCGGTCCCTTGAGATAAATGCGTCATTCATTTTCCAAAGGAAGGGGAACGGAGCCTTCATCCTTGACATCTCACAGGGCTCAGGAGAACCTAATGCTAGTGGTAAGTGTTTGAGTCTAATGTTTTATTTCTCAAACTATGTCCATGACACCAGAACATGCTAAAAATGCCCGCAGCGCTCACTATAATTTCATTGATCAAATTCTGCATGTCACTGCAGCACACGAGGAATCAATACCGTCTGTTTATTTATCAATTGCCATTTTTTCATGACAAGAAAAGCTTCTCCATATTGCCTGAGCTGTGTGCCTCGGGAACAGAGGTGATACCACTGCTCCCAGGGGAGAACACTTTGCATCTTTGATTCCTGAAGTTTGCCCAGAACTTTTTTTTTTTTCTTTCTCTTTACCTCCTCCATCCAGGACTGGAAACTATTAATGCCAAGTAAATATTTATGGTGACCATGCCTATTCTCAAACTATTCCAATTGGGTCCAGTTCTGGGTAGTTTATTATTTAAGTAGGGGGGATCTGGATCAGTTATAGTGGACAAATGATAATGAACTAAAAATGAAGGAACGCCCCAAGAAGGGGTAGTCTTTAAAGGCTTTTAGAGCAAGAAACCCATGAAATTATCTGGCACATTTAAAACACACACACACACACACACACACACACACACACACACACACACACACACCAGTCCCAGACATGAAGTTACCTCCCGTGGTTTAAAGGAGTCTTAACTTGCATCCAACAGGGCTCTTTTGCCCGGTTCTCTTTGTGAACTGATTGTGGTTGGAAGCCTACAGGTGAAAGCTATTACTTCAGCTATGAACTTCAGTAACTCTCCCAGCTGAATCATGCAGAAAGCTCAGCTGCCCGATCTGCTGGAGCAGAGTCACCATCTAGAAGGCCAATACCACTATTAACGTTGCCTACGGTGAAATTCCTTCTTTCCGGCTTGTTTTCTTTTCTACCTGTTCCAATCTGACAATAAGTATCACTGACAGACATAGGTTTTGTAAACAGGCCAAAGATGTCAGACAACACAGATATTTCTAACTCAATGTGTTTGCCTACAATGATCATTAGTCCTTCATTGAATTTTTTTCTCTCTTCTCTGTTTTCTTTTGTGAAGAATTTAATATGCTGACCTTGGAGTAGTACCCTCTGACCAGGTCCTTTCAGCTGCCGTTGATGGTTTTAGTCATTCAGTTCAGTCTTTTCCAGTCTTGATTGACAGTCCTATTTGGGGCTGAATTTTGTATACCATTCCACTGCGTACTTTTTGTACACAAAATGGACATTTGTACAGTCAATTTTGTACATTTTGAACCTTTAATAGACATAACGATCATATGTAGAACTTCAAACAGGGTGTTGAACATAATGCTCATACTCTGTCTGCCCATAGCCCTTATCTTGTTTGGCATAAACTATGCCTACGCTGCTTTGGGAGACAAGCAGGCCAGGTTCAAGCTGGCCAGAGAGAAGCTAAGAGCAAGCTAATCCACCTGCTCCACTCTTTCTGTAACTTCCAGCGGCTTCTAACCCCATCGTTCTGGGAAAACAAAAAGCTATTAGTTTCTTGTACATCCTGTTTTGATGGAGAAGAAAAACTATCTAAAAAGAAAAATAAATGACCACACATTAGAATATCCTGTGTAGCCCCTGCCACATAGTAGACAGCTGCAGAAAAACACAATATTTAAAATAAGTTAACAAAACAACAGTGCCTTGGGGCCCTCTATTCCTCTCTAAGTCTGTGCAACAATGTATCTCTCAGGCTCCGTTTTCCGTAAACATAAAGTTACTTAGTTCCCAACGACACCACGTGCGTATTTTTTTTTTTTTTTTTTTTTTTTTTACCCCCTCGGAGCACTTTCTTCAAGGTCTGAACAAACTGTTCAGCAGAAATTACACGACATCTTTCCTAAAGAGAGCTGTATTAATGTGCCAATGCCCTGTATTTAATGCACTTTAAAATTCTGACGCGCCTTTTAAAAAGTATGAGTTGTGCTGGGAAAGTCTAATGCCTGTTCTGCATAAGCGGAAATGTGCTATTTTGGTAAGGGTAGCGCTGGAGCTGGGCTTCAGCATAAGGGTGGCTCTATAGTACAGATGTCCGAAGACACTGGATGCCCAAATCAACCAGCTAGAAATGTTAATTCTGCCAAAATTAGTCAAGGGAACTTCAGTGACTCATTTAAGCAAATTGAGAAGGAAAACTCTTAAAACTAGACAAAGTAGTTAGAATGCATCCTAACTTGGCTTTCAGAAAAGTTGTTTTCTTGCAGTCTGTTGCTCTATTACATACAATTGCTCTGTATGTCTCTGATGACTTCATACAGATTTTTCAAAAGTTGCTTGGAATACGATAGTCCTAGTTCGCGGATCAAATCAATTTTCCTTTCTTCTCAACCACACAGCCACCCGCCTGTCTTTGGAAGCTCCTCGCTTTGGAACTCTTCCCATTCCAATCAGTGTGTCCTTTTAAAAGTGTTTCATTAAGGCTGAAGTTCCAAGGACATCACTTTCCTCTTTGAATAAAATGTGCCTTCTTATTTGAATGCAGACGGCCTGTGCCCTCACTGTACAATCAAAACAATGGGAAGTACACCCAGCGCACTCAGACAAAATTGGTGTGTGCGTCTCCTGGAAATATGTAGTAACAGGTGCAGTCAGATAGGCTGGCAAAGCATGCCAGTTTCCTAAGAATTACTAATAAGGAAATAAACATTAGGTATGCGTTATTAAAATATTTCATGTAATTTTTCTACTAAAAACTACCACAACTCCATCTTGTAGCCATTTCTATTACATTCAAAATGATAATAATTAAAAAAAACCTGACTCTGTCTTTCCAATTTAGACACTCCTTTGTCTATCTTAATGAAATTTGCATATGGATATTTGTTTTATAAGAGAAGAATATAAACAAATTTTACCCAAATCTTTGAAAAATATGTGCCATTAACCAAGTCAGTAGAAGATTCTTCTCTCTTTGTATCTGATAGATGTAGGATCACATTTATTACATATACACCATATCCTAAAGGAACTTCAATTATAATAAACAGCTAAGCATACGTACACGCCTCTTTTTTTTAATAAAAGGAGCATTTGCCAAATTTTGGAGTTTCTTTGGTTTCTGTGAATAAGGGTTCTTCAGCCTTAGGAAAGGTTCAAATACCCTTTGCTGAGGAGTTCTGCAAATACCCTTTGCCGTGTTGAATATATTTAATTTTTAATTTGCTTTCACACAATCTGAAAAATATACATACTTAGAAATTTGACCACTGGATGTAATTTGCAGCGTTTCTGTCATTTTGTATACAACTTCAAAAGAAAGCAGCTCTTTGGTAGGAAAAGATGATCCTATTGTCTGTTGCCCTCTAATAACTTTTCCTTAGGCCTTTGGCTTCTAAATCCCAATTCAACTTAGTATTTTTGATGCATCAAAATTCCAAATACTAAATTTCTTATAGAAGAGAGGATGGGTGCATTATAGAAATTAAAAAAAAAAAAACCAAAAACTGGAATCAACGGATTTTCCTTAGAGAGTGCAGAGCATAAATAGATACTTGAAATACAGCAGACGAATCAGTGAGGAGGAAGCAAGAGAGAAAAAGGAGACAGAGAGTGAAAAAAAATCTATACCTTTAAGTGAAGATGCATAATTCAAATGAATGAATCAAATTAACTGCGTGGAAATGTAAAGACGTGTTTGCTGGAATGGAGTTCTAACTTGCCACACTTTACAGGATGTCTCGAGATTAAGGTTGAGAAAACTTGAAAATGACATGGGCCCAGATATCACTGATGCACCAAAGTAACAAAATAACCATACGAGAGGAAATGATCGATTCTCATCTTACTTTGATGGGAGAGAGCAAACTGCCACACAATTGCTTCATTTCTTTCTGTTCATAAGAGCCCTGGTCGCTCTCTATTACTAAATGTGTGTATTGGATTTCAATGCTGAGTTTCAGGTAGACCTGTGGTGAGCCTGCTACAGTGAGCAGGGGCTTCTATAATAGTCACTTTAGGCCAGCAGCCTGTTGTTAGGTTTAGGAGAAAACAGAAATTAAAAGGTATTTTATTTTTAAAACACTGTGAGTTATGGCAACAAGGACTAATGTTATTGCAGAGTCCACGGGTCTGCATATGTGAATATGTATTATGTCTCTTCATGTGTGAGTGTGTGAGAGAGGGATTAATGAGACAGAAGTCAGGAAAAGAGAAGAGAAGGAGAAAAAAGAGTTGTCAGCATGAATGAAACTGGAGAAAGATTTCTCTAAGGAACATATATTTCACATATTAAAGAACATATGTGAGGCTATATAAAGGGAAGCTGAGTGCTGCCAGCCATGGAACTAAAAACACACACATATTGTGTATATATGTGTATGTACTTAGATTTTCTTTTTGTTAGTAGTTCTTTTGGAATGGAAGGGGAAGGAAGCAAGTGCCATTTTAGCAGCTATTCCGTTGGATTCACAACCCCTCCCGGCTCTCCTGACTGCGCCAATTACCCTTGCTTAGTTATTCATTACCCGGGCTGGTTGACCTGCTTCTGTGCATAATAAGGTTAATCGTAATGAAATGAAAGATTCGATTTTATTAATTTCTTCTCCAGGATGGCTCCAGAATTCTCACCAATGCTAGGGCGTCAGGTAATAAGGTTCTGCTGCTAAAGTTTGCTCCCTCTACTGTTGTCTCCGTGGGAATGGCAAAATGACTGGTTCATGCATAAACAAGAACTATTAGTATTGTATTTTGGTAAAACGTGTGTGTGTGTGTGTGTGTGTGTGTGTGTGTGTGTGTGTGTGTGCGCGTGCGCGCGCGCGCGCGCACACACAATCAGTACTAGTGCATTTCGTTCCAGCTGCCCTCTACCATTGCTATAGGTAGTGATGCAGCATGCTTCCTACCCAGGGTGTCTTGGCTCCTGAAGGAAAAAGGAAGTCATGGTAGGAAGGGTGGGGTGGCCATGGTACTGCTAAGGTTTAGACACATTGCGCCCACCTCATGGGCCTGTATTCCCTGCTGATATCCCCTGGGCTCCCAAAGGTGAAAAGGACAGCTTTACACTGAGAGTATTTTTGACAAAGCAATTCAAGTACAAGAAGATAATTCACATTTCGTTCCATAGACTCCAAGGGCATACAATAAGTTCATGGAAGTAGAGAAAAATTAGAATATTCTTGCAAAGACAAGGATGAAATAAATATGGTTAAAAAGAAAAAGTTAAATTTTGAAATGGAGAAATTGAGAGAGAGAGAGAGAGAGAGAGAGAGAGAGACCCTGGAAATGTAGTTGGAAATTCTACATAAAATTGAATCTAAAAGGCATTCTGTTTAGTCACAAAACTAGTTCAATAGCTTAAATTTTCTAAGAATATTTTATTATATATACAATTCTAGACACTGGGAGAGAGCACACAAATATGATACCCCAGTAAATAGATAGATTAGTAAACTAACATAAAATGTGTCTTTTGTTCACGTTTAGAAAAAAAACAAAAACAAAAACAAAAACAGCATTTTTCTCTGAGACGTCCAAAATGATTCCTTGCTGTTTATGAGAAGATGAAGGGAGCTGAATCTTAGCTTTTCATTTGGATTCATAAAGAAAATAAAGGAAAAGGAGAGGAAGAAAGAAGGGAGATCTTGGAAGTAAAAGGTGGTCTTTGTTTTGTATAAATATTTTAAATTCTGTAGCAAAGCTTACTAATATTCCTAATCATGTGACCTAAAATTCGATTTCCCTTCTCCCGGATGACTCAGAAAAAAAACAAAACAAGAAAACAGCCTACAATCAAAAAAGATAAGGGATAAAAGCAATGAGTCTATAAAAGTCTGAGTAAATGGAGAATTAAACTTTATTTAATGCCAGTCTACTCATTTTGATGTTTTTATGCCTTTTACTCAATTTTGATGCTTTTATGCCCTCCACATAGATGCCTGACATTGGCATTTGTTGACTTCTTTTGGTATCAAATATATTCTTTTGTCTTTCAAATTTATGTAGACCTTACTTGTGCCTTCAAAAAAAAAAAAATCCTTTTGGCTAACAGGGTTAAAAAACAGACATAAAAAAACCAAAACAAAAAGTAAATTGTGATAGCAATTAGGGTTCTCAGTGAGCATGCTCAGTAGGTCTCTCCTGGTTGCTAGGCAACCAGCTGAAGGTGCGTGGCATAGAAGGGTCCAGTGTAAAAATACAGGTACCTTTGACATAGATCTCACCTGATCCACAAGCCCATGATCACTTATGGAATTAAATGTGGAATATCCTTTGGTGGTCTTTTTTTGGCGGGGGGGCGGGGGGGTTCCTTTCCCACATTTAGGGGAAAAGGTCATGAGGATGGGGCAGGGGTGCAAAGAGTGAGGCCTAGTGTCCCAGGTCTAAGAGCCCCAGGGCGAACTTCCAGCAACAGCCTTGCGTTTGAATTAAGTTGCAGTTTTGCAGCGTGTGCGTGCTGCAATTTATTTTTCATTTTGGTGGTGGTGGTGGTTAGGTCTTACCCACCGCACGTGGGCTGCTCAGTATGTCACGGCACCATTCTAATCCTACCCTGGATCAGGGTTACAGCGCACATCGGGAATGTAAGCCTTTAAAATGAATCCATTTTCACGTACTGGAGTCATATAACAGAAAAATTCCAGTTCAACCGCATTGTTAAATTAAAGGCTGCAGCCCCGTATTCCAAAGCTGGTTCGCACGCTCCCAGGTCCTGCTGAAGGCAGCGCCCTCAGTGCTGCAGAGCAAGGCGGCAGGGCGGGAAGGGGATGAAGTTCTAGAACCTGAACAAAACATTTGTCTCTGGCGAGTACAGAGCCATCGCCACCAGCACCTCTAAGTAGCAGCCCTACCAAACACCTGGTTGGGTCCGCCGTGACAGCTCACTGTCTCTCCAGTGGTAACAATTTAGAGGCAGAGTGCTAAACAAGATATATACATGATGTCAAATATTGGCTGCGTACATCTAAGCCAATCACTTCTAAATAAATTAACCATGGCACTGCCTAATACGACCCACCTGCTTTCTTCCCTGCGTAGCTTCAGACCCTACCTGAACCCCCCTTTGATTAAATGTCAAAAGCTTGCCTTGTGCCTGCAGATTTCACTGAAGGCGGATACAGAAAGGTCCCTCCTGTGACTCCATAAAGCTGAAATAAATTCCACCGGCATCTTGTAAATTTTTATTTTCTACAATGATTGCAGGCTCCATCTGCGGCCCAGCTGTTATTAGAACGGAAGGCGCTGGCCCTCCTGCATCACAAAACAGCGTAGAGCAGTAATTGCCAGTGGAAGAGATTAAGTGTAGACACTAAAAATGTTTACTCGCAATGAATATGCATAACGATGGGTAGGAAACAGCGCTGGAAGATTAAAAAGGGAGAAGGGTTTGTTTACAAGGCTGGGAAAAAAAAAAAAGTGGAATGTCAGTTGGCCCCGAGCCTGAAATAGGAACGAAAAACCTTTGGGCAAGGCATTAGGGGGAAAAACAGATGGTTTGTGAACCTTTTATTAGATAGAAAAATCATTAATCAAGCCCAGGCTGGAAATGGCAGGGTTTTTTGTAGTTCATATTTTAGTTTATTTTTTCTTAAAGTGACAGTATACTCTTTTTTTTTGTCTTTTTTTTTTTTTTTGAAATCATCATCTATGAATATCATCAGTCTATAGCCACCACTTTGCAGACTCTGTGCACAAAGCCAGCTTCACTTGCGGGTTAATGTCAGCACTGGTTTGTTTGACTCTAGAAAATTCCTCCAAAGGGTTTCACATTTCAGCACCTGTTCTGCCTATATAGCAATTAAAAACATCCAAACAAACCAAAAACCAAAAACCCTACAGCATGGGGATATCCATTTTTCCATTCATGAGACACTTCTTTGCTTTTGGAAAATGAGGAAGAAAACCAAGAAGAGGAATTTTTCCTTCTTCTTCTTCTTCTTCTTCTTCTTCTTCTTCTTCTTCTTCTTCTTCTTCTTCTTCTTCTTCTTCTTCCTTCTTCTTCTTCTTCCTCTTCCTCTTCCTCTTCTCCCCTTCTCCTTCTTCTGCATGTAAGGCCTTATGGAGTAGGATGATTCATATACATCTACCAAATATGTAGTATGAATCAGTACAAATTGATTCATCTCCAGAGAGGGAATACATGCTGTTTCTTTGGGGAAAGCCATCCAGAGAGTGGAGAGACCACAACTGAAATTGTAACTCCCACAAAATGAATTTATGCCCACTGGGCTTGGAGAACTTGTGTTTTACATTTTTTTTTATCATGGTTGTGAAACTCCTAGGGAAGGGACTGGAACAACAATATCCTGGAATTAATGATGCACAGCCCATCATTTGCTATTAGCCAGTTTGCAAACCCTAGGAAATGTCCTGTGCCAGGGGCGTTACTGTTTCAGTGAAATGTGTGCAACATCCAAGCACTTTCATATCCACATGCTGTGGGTACGGAGATATATACCTATTTATGCATATGACCTAAGTAACACAACACACATATACACACACACACTTTTTGTTGTTGTTGTTCAACTGTGTGTGTATGTTTAAGACTCAAACATTATTACTGAGTTTCAGTGGGCTGGCATCAGGAATGGAAGCCAGGGTGAGAAATATCACAACAAAAATGTAATCTTGTTAGTTTGGTCCCGGGCTCTTGCCATGATCTGCCATATACTTGATGCTAGCGGGTCATGGGAATTCTGGGGAGCCACCTTTCAGTTTAACTGTAAAAGATGGCTGTCCCTTCTGAGTGCATTTCCAAGTGGGATGGGGACACTGTATCTGGTTATTTCTTCTTTGAGCCAAAGTGAAACAGGCTGGCCATGCTACTGTGGGGTGGGAGTGGGTTGGCAAGCAATTTTTTTTTTTTTTTTTTTAAAAAGAAATTTGAAAGTAGCTGGAAAATACCATGTTTGTGCCTTTCTTCGTCTCCTGGGAAGTGTGTTTAAAACAAGTCCACTTGCTGGTAAATATCAGCAATCCACGGGAATCTATTCTTGGTAAAAATCCTTCTAGGTAATCCACTAGCTTCCTCTACTCTCTTTCTATAAGAGAAATGTTGAACACCAGAAGCCCTCCCAAGTCCTTATCCTCCAACCCTCCTCTAATGGTTACACCTGTCCTCTGCCTCCAGTGGAAACAGCCACGTTAAAATAAAATGAGGTTTACTAAGCACAGGTGTCTGCGATGATGTCATTACCACACTCTGAAGACCCTTCTTCCAGACATCTAACTCCTTTCTCCCTCTCTCCTTTCCTTTAGTGCTCTTCGTAAACTTGGAGTTAATGCCAAAGAGGAAGAGATGGCAGAGAAAGGCAGTAGTCTGCTCTACGGATCCCTAAGCCTTAACAATCCCCTTCTTCATCTTGGTCAGACTTATTTTTACTTATTATCTTTTTAAACAGAGACTTACTCTGTAGTCCAGGCTGACCCCAAACTCACGACATAGCCAAGGCTGGCATGGACCTCCTAGCAATCCTCCTGCCTCAGCCTCCTAAATGTTGGGATTACATGGGTGAGTCATCAAGCTAGGCTGTGGCCTGACGTGCTGAAGAAACCGAAATCCCAAAACATGACTGGTATTCTCCTTTAAAAACACTTAGAGCATGGTTAACGTTTTCTGTTTTCTGACATTCTTTCTCTAAAGAGATGCTTAAAGGAAAAAAAAAAAAAAGAGTTTCCTGCCACAAAAATGACATTAATATTTCGTAAATCAAGAACTAAGATAATGTTTTGGCTGCTACCAAGACGTTTACCTTATGTCGTTTATCTAAATGCTTTTTGATTAAAACATGACACAATTTTTGGACAGGCTTTCACCGGAAAAGATAATTCCAAGAACATCCTTGTTTCAGAGCCTAAAATTCTTTAATATATTCTGCAGCAGAACTCACTGTGGAGTCATCGGACTTTCGGCTCATTGAGAAAGACTTCCTAAATGATAAATCTCCTCTTGCTGTCACTTTCCTGTATTCAATCAAATCACATATGAAAGTCAAGGAGAAACCTTCAAATTAAAAGCATGTCCATGTGTTTGTAAATTTTCAAGTCACTGTAAGTTTAATAAAGATTTCTAAAGAAAAAAATAATTTTTCAACACTGACCTGTTTATTTATTCAAAGAATTTTTTTTGGTATTAAAAAGGGAAAAATATTCCCCTACCCAGTTGTTGTTTTTTTAAGTAATTCAGCCCTCTTGAGCGGCCATCTACAGGGAGAGGTACTGAAAAACCACAGGAGCAGTTATGAACTTTAAAGCTGTTTACATCTCTGAGATATGGGAGATAGGATCAAGTGTGAGAGGCTATGCTGGGTGGGGGCAATGTGATGCTCTGGCCTTTTCCACAAGTACTTTTTTTTTTTTTTTCTTACAAAATGACTTATAAGGCTGGTACTATAACTCTATGTCTTTATCTGCTTTTGTATGTGACTAATTTTTTTTTTCTTTTAAAATCTTAAATTTTTCCCTCCACAGATTCGGAGGAAAGAAAATCACTTGTGGAGCAGTTATTTCAAATTGTTGAGGGGAATAAGAGTTGCAAAAAACAATGACGCATGGTTCTTCTATTCACCATTCAACAGTAAATGGCAGAGTAGAATTAAGACCAAGCTGCCTCATTGGGGACCAGCTTCTCTTCTGACTTTGTGGATCATGGGGAATGACCTAGACAGCTCTCCAGTGTTGCCTTCATAGCTTGGGAATAAACTTTGGCCATGAGGTGAGTCTCTGGAAGGGACACAAGGGATAGAAGCTGGCTGAGGCTGGAGGACCTGGGCTGGTCACACAAGGAGGAACTGGTAGGACTGCTGGGCTGCTCTATGTTACAACACTTCATTAACAATGATGGTTAAAAAAAAGAGGAAGCCCTAATAGTCCTAAGTTATTATGGAAATTGGTTTTAAAAATGAATTCTTGGTGTGACAACGACAGAAAAGCAGCTATGTGTAGACTGGCTTGTACGCAAAGCCCAGACATCACATTCAGTGATAGAGTGATGGTTAGTAGGGAGCATTTTTCTTTCATTTCTTTTTCCTCACATTTATACAATTTATAGAAGACGGGCTTCATCATAACACCTGAAAGATCAGGTGCTTTAGCAAGATCATGTTCCCCGGAAAGAGTGAGACAGCATCAATGCAAGAAATGAGTGTACTTCTACAGAGAGCTACATAGATAGACACACAGCAGCCTTTACCTTCAAATTTAACAGCAGCTCAATACTGTTAGATTGCACTTGCCAAAATGTTATCGTTATGCAAGCAAAAGATGTTTAAGATAATCTAATTTGGATGCAAACAATTTTGTATTAATAAAAATCAATGTATAAATTAAGAGCACAAACTTTCCATTCTATTTTTTAATGAAAACAATATTTGGAGTTGGAAGCTTCGATTCTCAAGATACATTTGCTGTGTTCTTGCTCTCCTACAAAGAAAAATGTGAGTGAAGGAGGCATGACTGAGGTTATTACAAAAGTGACTTTTGTTTGTTTAATTATCAGAATATTTAAAGAGGGAAAGATACAAAACATGTCAGGATATGATGAGGACATTTGTCTTTCCAGATCTGGAATGACTGGCTGGAGGCTTTCTTGGCTGTGTGAAAACTGTGATTCCTAGTGTAGGTATAAACTGGATTTCTTTCTCCCCCCTTTTTCCTTCCTTCCTTCCTTCTTTCCTTCCTTCTTTCCTTCCTTCCTTCCTTCCTTCCTTTCTTCCTTCCTTCCTTCCTCCCTCCCTCCCTCCCTCCATTTTTTCTTCCTTTCTTTTTCCTGCTATGGAGGTGGGAATGGTCTCTTCCTCAAAACTTTAGAATACAAGACAAATGCTTCTGAATTTCTTAATATTAATAATACAAATTGAAAACCCAATTCCCCATGAGACCAGGACTGACTTGTAGCCTTGTCCAACCATGGCCTGAGGATGCATGTTGCTGAGGACAGCTATGAGTGTTGCTTAGAACAAAATCATAAACTTACTTAAAAACTCAAGTTCCTTTTTGGTTTTCTTTTTGTTTTCTTTGGTCTTTTGACTCAGTTGAGTAGTTCTGGAGGGTGAATCTTGTAGATGACAGTTTCCTGTCTCAAACTGCTAGTTTGTCTGGCAACATTTCAAGAGATGTTTTATGAGGATATATTACTCATGAAGTAAGATAGGTACTTAGGGGCTTCTTTTGATCTTTGACATGGACTTGAAGTGGATATAAGCTGACTATTTATTTATTTATTTATTTATTTATTTATTTATTTATTTATTTATACATACTTTGGATGACCTTGGTTTCATAAGTGGGAAAAATGAAACCAAATACAGTCATAGCTTGTCAAAAGTTCTGTCAATTCTGGAGCTGTCCAAGTTCATTGACTTTGTTCAGGGCCATCTGTCAGTCATTGAGAGGGACATTGAGAGTGAGATCCACAATATTAAAAGGGAAACCCTCCCAGGAACATGGCTAAGCATTTGTTACCATCACATTCATGATTACTGCTGGTGGGCACAGTCTTACTACCTTCCTTCCAGGAAAAGAACCATTGGCATAGATAACTCTCAGAAGCTATCTTTATATGGCCTACCCATGTTCTCCTCTGCACATCTGTAACACAAAAGACTACCCAGCTACAGTAAGATTAACAACCCTGCATTTGCCTTGGTCTGTAAGTTTTAACTTGGCTAGAGTTCATGGCATGAGGAAGTTTTCAATGAAAACACTCTGTATTGGCTTGACTTTTAACCTTGACAAAACATTAAAATTGTCTGTGGATTTGTGTTTTAGAACATATACAGATGTAGGGGCCTTGGGTCAACTGAATCAAAATCTAGGTGCAGCACTCAAATACCTGCATTGTAGCAAAGCTCCATCAGTCATTCCAATGCACACGCAGACTCAAAACTACCACCTGGTGTTGTCTCATGGACCAGACACATACACATCCTTTAAGATATGTGCAGTGTGAATTCTGTGCTGCTGATTCCCAGTTGAGCGTGGAACACCCGTGAAGTAAATGCCCTTAGTTGGAAAGAATTAATAGGCTTCTAGGAGTGCTTGGTTTATACTCTGAGAATAACTTAAAGACCCAATAATTTCAAGCTTTAGAGCTAGGGTATAGTTGTCAGAATATACATGAATATTTAACAGATATTGTGGGAATATCCAAAATGACTTTGCAATATGTCTAAACAGCTTTGCCCTGTTGGTTCCATTTGCTGTTTTCTGGTCTCAGTTTCTAGACTTGGCCAGTGTTTTCTGTACTACACCTCCCTCATCTTCAAGGCAGCTCTGTCCCTGAGGACTTGAGTCCTGAGAAAGGTTGAGACTGCAGAATGAACAGTCTTGAGACATTCTAAAAAATACTATGCGAACATTCAGATTACAACTTCTTTCATTCACAAACTGCATGAGGCTGCAGTTCATTCCAAAAACAACTTTCAATTTTTTTAAAAGTCTGTTTTTAAAATGGAAAGAGAAATGTGGAATGATAAAGTCCTCTGGGGGAGCAGATCATCCCTGGGAATGACTTGGAATGAGTTTTCCTGATGAATTATGGGAGCATGGACACATACCCTGTTTTCCTTCTCAATTCAGCTAGATTTTCACATAGATGCCTGTTTGCTTCAGATCATTCATCCTGTTCACACTCCCTTTGCTAAAGCCTCTGAAAGGAAACATTGGCTCAGAGGTCCCATCCCAGGTGTGATGTAGGTCTCTGGAAAGATAGTTCTTGTCTGTGAGGAAAGTCTGCATCTCATTTTTCCTTCCTAAGGAACTGCAGAATGAGAGACTCGCTCTCTACATCCCAGATGTTGTAAACCAGAATTTTGGAACGTTTGAATTAAAATCCAATCCCCTGAAGTTCAGCCAGGCAAACCAAACATTCACAAAAATGTACTGTGCAATAGTTCATGTGACTTCCTCAATGAAGTGCATCCTGGGCTATGTGACTCCGTCCCCAGTGAAATGACACACTGCACTGTAAATTTTATGACAACTCAGCTGCAGGATGCTAGAAATAAGGCTCCAGTTTGTGTTTTGTCAAGAGACTGAAGTTCTGGAAACATATTTTAATGTGGATTGTTTTTTATAAGATTCTTAAACTTTATTGTTTTACTTGAGAAAACAAAATGTCAAGTCTACAAAAGTCCTTACATATTCAAGTCCAGCAAAAGCTTTCTACAAGGCACTGCCACTTATTCAGGAAGACTAGTATTTTGAAGAATACATGTCTTTGGGGATGGAATTAGTCACTATCATCTTGTTCAAATGTAAGCAGATCATGCTGGGAGATGTAAATGTCCACGATTTAAAATCAGCAGAGAGACAGGCTAATATATATTTAATAAGAAATGCTCTCCAGGGTTTCTGTACATTTCTGATGCTGGATTTTAATATGAACAGATCTCGGTCCTCCGCCCTTTCTTCTGCTCACTGTTCACCTGTGTTGGTGTAATGGAAACCAGTTCCTAAGGCTCTGGCTAACATCTCTCTCCTGCATGTGTGATTACAAGCCATTTTAGCAACTAGTAAAACCACAGGTGTCTGGGTTTGAATGTAACCATTTAAAAAGAGGGGTTCTTGGGCCTCTGATTATTATTTTTTATGGCCAGCAGTGTTTCTGCCATGGACAGCCAGCTCAAGGGTTAAGCATACCTCTGTTGTACATCTGGTAAAATCTCCAAAAGCCACTTGGAAATTCAGTTCTGAAACATTGATTCCATGCCATTGTACCCATCTTTGTGGTATGCATAGACAAGCCATGCTGCTGTTTCCCCATATTTCCAACAAGTCCCAGGGAACTGGATTGGGAATACTGGATGCGAAGGTCGTTAAGTGTGTGTATTGGCTTGCTTACTCTCTGAGGCTCCTTTATAGTATAAGAGAGACCATGTTTACCATCCTCTCACCTTGATAAATAATGTTGGCACAAGTTTCCATAGCCACTGTAGAATGTCTATCAGTGTCCTACAATCAGACGTCCAGTCCTGTACAAGCAAACAGAATGTGACTTGGAAATGTTTTTATCTTTCATCATTGAAGTGAGGGTTCCAAGAATAAGTCTCACCACTGCTGAAATCCACAATTTACTAACATAAATCTTTCAAGGTAATGATAGTCGTGCAAAAAATACAAGTGGCAGTAATGGACATAACTGATTCACAGATTAATCTGATTGGATAAAAATAGAGTTTTAAAATTTAAGAACTGCTATCGAAAGGTACTGAGCTCGGCACACACGGCAGGAAGGGCAAGGAAAAATTCAATTACAAATGTGACTTTGCTGTGTGGTAATGGGAACAGGTTGAGCTGCTGTATTTAAGGCTCTGCTGACATTTCTATTACGAATATAAGCATCATTTTCCAGGGATTTATTGTTTAGCCATAACAAATTTTAGACAGGATCATTTATGAATTTCTAGGGCTTGGCTCCTAAACCAGATACTTTTTTTTATTTACTTCCTTTAAATTAAAAGAGAGACTTTATGTGTTCTGGATGGTTGGAAACAAATTAATAGTGAGAATTGGGAAAGTTTTCTTTGTTAAATAAAATGTGGCCATTTCATGGGTGCAATAGAGACTTTAGGTAATTTCTTGGTGTGATAGTCTCATTTGCCTCTTATCTGGAATAGCTTGATGATGCTTCTGAGGCTGGGATGGAATCTGGGATTGATGGCACCCCAAACGTATTAGTCCCCATATGCTAATTAATTATTCAAGTAAGAGAAAACATTCCTTTTATTTATAATAGCTTCAAAATGCTTAATAAAAAGACAAACCTTCTAGAATGTGTAAAAAACATTTGATGCCAATTTTACTTTCGGATGATATTTTAAGCATGTCAGGCCTTAGTTAAAACCCTCCAAATTAAGGTGTATATTGAATGTGCTTGGAAACCCGACTGTCTCAGCTTTTCCAATGTCCCTTTATGTACGATCCTGCTTGGAAGCTGGCCTCCACTTTCTTTCTCAGTCCCTCTTGGCCTACCTACCTTTTTATCTTGCCAGTCAAGCCATCTTGTCCATATCCTTTGCATTGAAATACCAGTACTAGCTCTAAAATGCTTTCCTGATCTACCGTCTAGCAGTGGCTTCCCGCGAGTACTGAAAACATTTCCCTCGCCATTGTTTTCGCTTTGTGTATCTTCTTCATGACTGACGTGAACGAGGCACACAGTAAGTATTCATTTAGGATGTAAGTGAATGAATGAACACCAGCTATTAGAGAAAATGCTATTAGGACCTGGTGACAGATAAATGCCAGTATGAAAGGCAATAGATTAAGGGAGAGCCCCTGTATCCCCGGGAGATCTAAGTACATCAAAGGGTAAAATAACATTTCGAGCAAAAGTCCAACAGAAGAAAAATTGAGTTGCTTTTGTAGGTCATCCTTCCTCTCATTCATCAATGCCAGAAAAACCAGGCTGGCCTTGCTGAAAGCCGTTTCCGGGGTGGTGTGTTGGTCAGGTAGTACATATCTGCCCCATGCCTTTCTTGTCTCATATTAGTCATGTACCACAAACCACTCCACTAAAAGAGTCGTGATTCTAACTGTATCCATCTGTATTAGTCAGGGTTCTCTAGAGGAACAACTGATGGAATGATATATGTTAAAAGAGGGTTTATTAGATTGCTGTACAACACAGTCTGGGTAATGAGGCAGTGACTGTCTCAGTCCAGAGAGGCTGAGAATCTGGTAGCTCTCTGGTCCGTGAAGCTGGATGCCTCAGCAGACCCAATCCAGATCTAGAGGCTGGAGGACTCACGTTGGAAGGCTGAAAAAAGCCATTTCTAATGGCAGCAAAGGACAACAGCAGTAGTAATAAAGTCAATGAATTCATGAACCAGGCAGATAAACTCGACAGGGAGATGAGAAGGCACTAGGAAAAAGCAAAAGCTTTTCCCATGGACCTCCTTATGCCTGGGACATCACAGGAAGGTTTCATCTACTGGATCCTTTATGGGCTGGCAACGAACCTCCCAATATGCAGGTAAGAGCCTGTGAACCCCCCATTTGGAAATCTTTGGTAGCTCACAAAGGAAACGTTTCATGATGGGGGCCAAACCCTTGAAGTTATTCTGTGCTTCCCAGACAGCTGCTACTTCCTCTGCTCCTACCTCTACCACATGCCTTGTGCCTAGTTTCATGATTAATTTCTGCCTACCCTGACCTCTGTGTGGCCTGGACTCTCTGTCTCACTTTCTGCCTTCCAAAGAACTCTTACTGACCCAGGTTCAGCTCCAGCGATGCATTTTCTAAGCCCCATCCTCTGCTAAGCTCTGCACCTACCTACTGGGAGGTACTGTTTCGTTCCTCTCCTTGTACATGCCTGTGTCTCACCACGCTTTGAACCACGGTGAGCACTCTGTGTTTCCAACGCCATCAGCTTACCTTCCCCTGCAAACAGGAAGCTACCCTGTTGTAGTTGTATCAATTTACATCTGGTGCCATCCTGCATTCCTTTCTATATTGTAACCTTGTTTCAGGTGGATACTATACCTTAATGAGAAGTGCATTCCTCAGGATAAATAAATGAGTAAATAACTTCAGAAAACACTGACTACCAATCATCAGCTAACAATGTGCTTCAAGTTGATGAAATATCGAATGGTAGACAGATGCCAGGGAAAAACTCTCGGTCATTGTTTTCACGCCTCAAATACAATGATTAGTGAGGGAAAATGTCTAGTTTTTTTGAAAGATATTTTTAACCTTTGTTTGTTTAATTTTAAGATAGTCTGCTGTGGAACAGTCTTTATATTACATATAATAATACCCTTAGTGTTGCTAGTTTTATTTAAGTTTGGAAACTCGTGTGGCGCAAAATACCTGTTGAATAAGTCATTACCCCCCCCAACTCTCTCTCCCTCTCTCTCATAATAACCTACCTTTCAGAAAAGGTTAGAAAAACTCTATTTTTTTATTAACTGTTTTTTTTCTTTTAAAACAAACTCCTTTTGTAAAGAACAAAAGTAGGCTTGAACTTAACTTTGCAGGGTGTCTGGACTGTAAAAATTAAAGTATGAACTAAGCTACCCAATGAAAAGAAACAGGGGGTCTCTTTCATTTGGGAGAGAAACTTTCCAACACTGCACCCCCAGACATGCATTCATTTTTTTTATATTTCATGCATTTTAAGAGGTGCTGTTTCAACTCTAGCACCTTAAACACTAATCCTTCAAGGTTTAGTTTTTTTCCCTAAGACTAGCAATCTGAATTTTGGGTTGATGAGTCCATTCTCAAGACTTGAGCACCCACATATTTTGACATGTAGACTCTTATTTTTGTAACTCCTTCTACAGGTGTTCTAACCTTGTCTAATGTCAGAATTCTATGTAAGGCATAGAATCGAACATTGTCTGATCACCTGTCCCCGACTGGAGCTCTCAGATGTCATAGGTGGGAAGGGGCACCTATTGTAGACTCTAGACCTTCTGCATTATAGACAACAGCATTTGGCAGATGGGAATGTGCTTATTTTATGTTACAAACAGACACACAAAACCAAGAGGATGAAAAGGACCTCTTTAGCCCAAACTGGTCAGGAGCATGCATCATCATTTTCTCAATGGTGGTGTTTCTGAATCATCAGCTCCCTCTTCTCAGTGCTATAAGTTTGGGGTTTTCCTCCTTGGTAAACACAGTGATCTCTCCCTTGAATTGATTTTGTTCCCTTCTGAGCTTGGCAATGAGCTGGAGGTAAGCACAGCTGCATGACTGTTGAGCCTGCTTCCAGATGCTGTGGACCTAGACAGCAGCTCTTTTATCCTAAGAGCTGCAGCTGAACCAGGAGGCCAGGCTCAGGACTACCTGTATACATTTCTTTAGCATCACCAGCCAGCTTTGCTAACAGATTTGTAGGGCTGCACGTGTTGAAATTCAAGAGAGACCCATTTCATAAGGGATACCCATTGAAGCACAGCATGTTGGGATTATCCTGAAGCTCTGCAAATGGGCCAGCTAGATCCCATTGAAAAGATGGAACTGTTTTGCATTTTGTCTAGAAGGATGCTTTCCAGAGGAAATTTCTGAAATGATGGAAAAATCGGTGCAGTCCTGTGTGGCATCTGCTGGGAGCACATGGTGGCTGAGCGCGGGAAAGTCCGCTTCTCTGACTGGGGAAATGAGTTTTAAGTTCCATGAAATCTAAATGCAATTAGCCACGTGATTCCCAACGCCTCATTGGGTGAAGCAGCTCCATAGTAACACACAGTTTACATGTGATAGGACAAAAGATTGGTAAGTGCAGTACAGTGAGTTATTTCCCAATATTCTCATATTCAACAACCATCTTTTGTCTCCTCCTTGGTAAACTCAATGTAATGGAGCAAATAATCACAGTCTCTGTGATACTCTAGCTGGAAGAATTGCTTGTTGAAACAGTGTTGCCACAGATGAATAGTGAAACTGCCTGTCACATTCCCATCTTGGTGGCCTGCTAATAATGTGTGTCTTAGAAAAATCAAGGATCTGAGGCCCAAGAATCAGATGTGATTTTTGACTCAACTGTTTTCCAAATGACCTTGAGTAATTAAATTAACTCTTTGAATTTATGTCATTAATTAATTTTTATTTTATTTGTATAGTTGTTTTGCTTGCATGTATGTATGTGTACCATGGACACACAGTGTCTACAGAGGCTGTCAGATCCCTTGGTACTGTAGTTATAGATGGTTGTGAGCCACCACGTGGGTGCTGGGAGTTGAACCTGAGTCTTCTGGAAGAGTAGATAATACTCCTAACCACTGAGCCCTTTCAGTAGTTAAATTTTATTTCATTTTTAAATAATCTCTTTACATTCTATTTTCCTTTTAAAAATTTTTATTTATTTATTATGTATACAGAAGAGGGCACCAGATCTCATTGAAGATGGTTGTGAGCCACCATGTGGGTGCTGGGAACTGAACTCAGGACCTCTGGAAGAACAGTCGGTGTTCTTAACCTCTGAGCCATCTCCCCAGCTCCTATTTTCTGTCTGTATCAGTTAGCTGTACACCAATACTGCTGAACAACAGAACAGTATCAGAAGCCATTGGCCTAAAACAGCACTTATTTCTTCCTGTTCATGAACCTGAATGTGCTCAAATTATATACATTGTTCATATCTGACGAGGCTCAACTGCAATTGGCTCCAAGCTCTAACTTAGACCATGTCTGCTCCTTGGTCTGATTATCATGTTTCTGGTACCCGTACATCTCTACTATGGGAATGCCATTTCCATATTTGGTAGAAGAAATACACAAGAACAAGCAGAATTATACAAATAAATTTTAAATCTCTGTCTCTTCCTTGCTTGCCTATACATGCTTGAGCAAGCCAAGTCAAGGCTTACATTCCTCCAATCAAGTGCGAAAAAGGAGTGTGGCGTTGCCACCATCTCACTGTCTTCCTTCTCCACAGCCAGACCTAGTTGACATCTGTTCATTGATAAGGCCAGTGCTCATTTGTGAAATGAAACTAGTAATAATGATGCTGCCTGGCAACATTACTGTAGGATTATTTAAGACCTTAAAACAAAAGGAAAGGTTCATATTGGTTGAATACATTGAGTGCATGATTTTATTTCTTTTAAGCAATGTTTCCTGTCACATTTTATACATGGAAAAAACTTCTAAACATGTATTTTTTTAAACCTAACCTGAATAATACTGTTGAACTTGAATTTATAATCTCTTCCATATCAGTTGAATTACTTAGTGTGCTGTCATTAAAAGTTGAGCCAATTACCTGCTGGAGCAGCATTGGGGTTGACGCTCCAGTATGCATTCTACTCTTTCCAGCTCCAAAGGAGGTAACAATATAGTTAGGGAGACTGATCTTAGCTTGAAGGACAGGCAGAGTTGATCTATGAGTAATCTCAGTTTCCATGCTGGTCCTTAATTTAAGGACTAAACATATAATGTGGTTTTGTCCAAAGAGTCCTCTTACAGGGTAACTAGAGATTTTCAAGGATGGGAGTCACTCTTTTTCACTAAATGTGAATTAAGACTCAAGTATTTCCATTGTGGCTAGGTTTCCTGCTACACAGGATCAGAGAAAGGTTAAGCTAAGGGAATCACAGGGAGAGAGGGCTGCAGTCTTGGGAAGTCCTTGCCCAAGTCTACACTACTCTCGAACTTTGAGCAATGTGGTTATTAATTGTTTTAATTATTTAAAATGTTTGAAATAAGATTCAATAGTTTTCTCTCTATCTCTTTTTCTTTCACTTTCCTTTTTTTCTTCTTCCTCTTCCATTCATTAATATGAGAAAGAAGGAGCATGTGCAGTTGTGACCAGACATTAGGAAAGCAGCAGCAGCAGCAGCAGCAACAACAACAACGTCAACAAAACAACAAGTTTAAGAAGCATTTTTTCAGGAGTTGAGAACAATTGCAAAGTGAACTGATTGTGTCACAGAACTCTATCTGTAACATTTGGCACCTATAGATACAATTAGAGAATGAGACAGCAGAAAGACCAACGTGTGTTCAAGCCCGTCTGCAGACCACTGGTACAGTGGAACACAAAGTGTCATTCCGGTTGAAGGCACAGACCCGCCAGATTGTAACTCAGGAGGCAATTGTCAGCATGTCTGTCACAGACAGAGGGACATGCTTAGCCAAGCTCCCAGTGGGAAGTCAGGGACCTAGGGAAGCCCACGGGCTCTGGGAGAGACAAGGAAAGGCGCCATTGCTGAGTCACTGCTACAAGTCTTCGTTTTATGGGGCTCTGCAGGACCTGGCAGAGGAGCTGATAAAAACACTTCCTCACAAGGAACTGAGCCAAGCCTTCTGATGATTGGATTTGTTTGTCTGTCTCTCAAATCGTGATAGAGCAGGAGAAAGAAGGCATCCTGAGACGGCCCGAATGTTGTCTGGATGTCACTCTCAGCGGCTAAAGACTGAAGAGCAGGCCCAGGCTGTTAAATCAAAAGGAAAGGGAGGTTAAAAAAAAATAGAGGAGAAGCAAGAAGACAACAAAAGAAAACAGGAAAGGAAATCTAATGTTGAACAAATGATTAAAATCAATAACCAGAGTAAGAATTAACTTAGTAATACAGTGAAGAAGAAGAAGGAGGAGGAGGAGGAGGAGGAGGAGGAGGAGGAGGAGGAGGAGAGGAGGAGGAGGAGAGGAGGAGGAGAGGAGGAGGAGAGGAGGAGGAGGAGGAGGAGGAGGAGAGGAGGAGGAGAGGAGGAGGAGAGGAGGAGGAGAGGAGGAGGAGGAGGAGGAGAGGAGGAGGAGGAGGAGGAGGAGGAGGAGGAGGAGGAGGAGGAGGAGAGGAGGAGGAGGAGGAGAGGAGGAGGAGGAGAGGAGGAGGAGGAGGGAGCCGGAGGGAGAGGGGGAGGAGGAAGAAAAAAAGGAAGATGAAGCAGAAGAAAAGACTAAACTGAGAATGATTAGTCCACCAAAAGACATCAACAAAAAGATTATACTTATTTAAGGGAAAAATAAGAAGTTGGAAAGATGGCTCAGTGGTTAGGAGCACTGGCTGTTCTTGCAGAGGGCCTGGATTTAGTACTCACACCTGTTGGTAGCTTTAGTTCTAGGGAATGTGATGTCAACTTCAGTCATCTTTGGATGCCTGGCACACATACATGTATGCAGACAAACACACATACACATAAAGTAAGTTAATCTGAAAAAATAAAGCAGTCACGAGAGTTGAAACAGTGATAGCAAGATATACAAAACGCAAGATATTTCTATTGAAAATTGTAACAAATGTTATAATATTTAGAAATATCTAAATATAGATATACTTTAAATAAGACTAAGGAATAATTCAGGTGCCAGTACCAAAGCTTTAAGAAACAAATCTAGGGGCTGGAGAGATGGCTCAGCGGTTAAGAGCATCGACTGCTCTTCCAGAGGTCCTGAGTTCAATTCCCGGCAACCATATGGTGGCTCACAACCACCTGTAATGAGGTCTAGTGCCCTCTTCTGGCCTGCTGGGACACATTCAGGCAGAGTACTATATATATAATAATAAATAAATAAATCTTTAAAAAAAAGAAACAAATCTATCACTTCATATTTTCTTTATTTCAGAAATTATAATAGGATGAAAACTATAGTATTGTACAAAACTTTTAAAAGGAAAGTTAAATAAGTACAAATAATTTATAAAATATAGTCACACTAATGCTAGTAGTCTAATCTGTGGTCATCCTTGTGGATTCCTGGGAATTTCCCTAGCACCAAGTTTCTCCCTATCCCCATAATATCTCCCTCTATAAAGATATCTCTTTCATTGCTCTCCCACTCCATCCCTCCCGCAGCTTGATCATCCCATTCCCTCATGTTCTCATCTCCCATCCCCTCTCCTCTATTGCCTCCCTCCCTATCCCCAGTTCACTCATGAAGATCTCCTCTGTTTCTGCAGGCCGGTCCTGCAGAACTCAAGTTACAGGATCTCCATGACTCAGGAGATCTGAGAGGAGTCTTGGTGAGGGTCCAGTACTGATGGTGTAGCAGAAGCCACAGGCCTTGAACCAGACCAATGACTCATTGCAATAAACATTTGCAAGTAAAACTAGTCAGATAGAAAGGTCTGCTGCGTGACACATAGTAGCTTCCATGGCAAGACCTTTTAGTTTAGTTTTGTTTTTTTTTTAATTCTTATTTTCTATTTTCTTTGTTTGGGGGGATTACAAGGGGGAGCAGATATGGAAGACCGAGAAAAGCATAGGATTGGGGTGCATGATGTGATATTCACAAAGAATCAAGAAAAATTATGAGAAAAGAATATTAATTCTTCTATAAGAAAATAAGAAAAGCTTTGATACTCTATAGACAAGTTATTAGAACAGGAAAATTTAGAAAGGCTGACAAATAAGAGAACCAAACTCCAAACCATTAACACTCAAAAACTCAATTGTGCTTCTTTTCACATGAAATAAACAAACCTAATGTAACTGCTAACTAGATGATGTTTCAGAGTCACAAATGTTGAGGTAAGCAGACATACACTTGGTTAAAGATGCCTAGTAAGTATCATGGTAGACAAACTAAAAAAGTTACTAAATGAAAATAAAAATTAGAATAGAAAGATAAAACATAATCTAAGTTAACATTACAAAGATATTAATCCTTATCTCCATAACTAGTAGTTTTATTGCTGGACATTTCAACCCAATGCAAACTCACATGGTTCAACACATTCCTGTGGAACACAGAGAGCCAGGAAAATCAGTGAGTTCTAAAGGATAGCCTGGGAGAACCAGTACTACTGGTTTCATAAATGTGGGACTAGTGGCTTTTAATTTTCCATGAGATTAGATTCCTAATGGCGTCACTGCTTAGCATGTACCCACATGCTGCAGGGGAAGAGATTAAACACCCAAATAGTAAGGGATAAAACAATATTTTTTTTAAGGGGGAAATTATTTATCTTTGTGATGTCACCATTTTTCTTAAAATCCCTGTACTGGCTCATTTTGTGTGTCATCTTGACACAAGCTAGAGTCAGCAGAGAGGAAGGAAATGCCTCCATGATATCCAGCTGGAAGACATTTTCTCAATTAATGATCAACAAGGGAAGGCCCAGCCCATGGTAGGTGGAGCCATTCCTGGGCAGGTGGTCCTGGGTTCTATAAGAAAGCAGGCTGAATAAGCCATTGGGAGCAAGCCAGTAAGCAGCACCCCTCCGTGGCCTCTGCATTAGCTCCTGCCTCCAGGTTTCTGCCCTGTGTGAGTTCCTGTCCTGACTTCCTTCAGTGATGAGCAGCAGTGCTGAAGTGTAGACTGAATAAACCCTTTCCTCCCTAACTAGCTTTTTGGTCATGGTATTTGTCCCAGCAATAGAAACCCTAACTAAGACAACCCCCAAAGTATGAATCATAAAGAAAAGCTTTGACTTGGGACTTTGGCTTTATTGGCCAGGTGGTGGTGGCGCATGCTTTTAATCCCAGCACTCAGGAAGCAGTGGCAGGTGGATCTTTGTGAGTTTGAGGCCAGCCTGGGCTACAGAGTGAGTTCCAGGAAAGGCGCAAAGCTACACAGAGAAACCCTGTCTCGAAAAAAAACAAAACAAAACAAAACAAAACAAAACAAAAAGTTCAAATTATTAGAAACAAACAGAACAAAAGCTAAATATAACAACAGTCAAGAAAATGCAAACAAATAGTGGGACTTATCTCACTAGAATACGCAGCAAAGTCCTCAAATCATTTAGAAGAGACAACCCAATGCCAAATGGTCAGGAGTTTGCTGAATAAATAATCCTTCTGGCCAACACCTACAGCAATAATACATCCGCCAAACTCAGAATTCTTGATTCTTGATATGCAAATTAAACCAAGCAGACACTTAAGCCAGTCTGGCAAACAAGTGAAGTAAACAGTAACATTTAGGATTTGTTGAAGTTATTTTGAGACAAAGTAAAAGTGGTACTGTTGAGTCAAGTTGCAGGAACACCAATTTGAAACACCCTAGATATGTGTATCCCTGAGGTGTGCAAGGATTGCACACAGCAGTTGTGTGCACAGTGCATCTCACTTACTGTCTTCCACAGAGAATTTGGTACATGTATACAAAAAATCATCATGACTTTGCTAGTAAGTACTCTAGTGTGCCATATACTCGATAACTGCATTTCGAAGACATTTTAAATAATAAAAGAAAAAGCATAGTATAATACATAACAGGTGCAACCCTTCATAAAATGTTGGCATCATGCACAAAGGGGGTGCTGCACTTCATTTCTGAGTATTTCTAGGGATGATGTGATCAGCTTTCCAGGCACATTGGGTTAGCGGCTGTTGCTGGAGAAGAAAATGGGAAAATGAGCTGGAAGATCGGTATGTAGGCAGAGCCCACGTTCACAAGACTGCATTTCCTACAACTGCAAGGCTGTACAGAAAAGTTCAGATTCAACAAGCTGGAGGGAGTGCCGCCCATCGATTTTCTGTCCAATATTTCATTCAGAAGAGGAAGGAGAGAAAGCAACAGTGACATTCTCAAGGTGGAGTGGTGACTATGGATTTATGAAGAAGCACAACTGTGGGGAATCCAATGAGGCTCCTGACAGAGCTGGCTTCCGGCTCAATGTCCCTCACCCTCCTCTCACCTCCAGCCACTTCCCGTGAAATGCACACTTCTGGAGTCAGACAAGAGGACCAGGAGAAAAGCAGTATTTCCAGGCACACTCTGTTTAGGGGTGTGTGTGACTAGAATTTACTTGTTGCAATTACAGAAACGAAAGGCATTTTCAGGTAGTGACTGGCTGGGTCCTCGGGAACCCTGGATCCTGTGGTTAGTAATCACAGATCAAAAGATATCTTTATGGAAATGAACAATCTTCCTGATCCCCAATGTTTCCAACAGCCTAATGAGCGAAACAATGACTACCCAGGACAAATGATGTTCAAAACAAACAAAAAACAAACAAACCCCTTTTCATTTGATTATTTTAATGCTGTATGGTTTTACAATCTACCACCTATGATTAAGAGCTTCTTATAATATTATACACCTTAGGGAAAAACAGGAAGGGCCAGGAACATATATATGGAGAAGTCTGAAAGGCAATCCAGAGAGATTTCATGATTTCTGTCTGGTCAGGACTTCAACCTGCTGTCCTCAGGCAGTTCATGTTTTTTCCCCCATTAGGTGAGGGTACCCCTTTGATACTGCCTAGTGTTAGAGTCAGGGGCTAATGGGATCCAGAGCTGTATGAAGCCTGATCTACCACACAGCTACATCTTAAGCTCTTTTTTTAAAATAGCATTTTGCGACAGGACCTGACTATTCTCTGGGCTAGCCTCGAATTTCAGATAATCCTGCCTCATCCTGAGGGGTTGAAATTACAGCTGTGCACTGCCATTCCTAAAAGTACATGTTCTTGAGACTCAGAGATTCTGTTTACTGGCCTGTAGCATCCCATGTTGTTTTATTGACTAGGGCAAGAATCACAACACACAAAACAGGAAATCAGCCACAACCCCACTCCCAGGAGGAGTACTTGCGCATTTTGCAGGCCCTTCATTTTCTACACAAATGTAAATTTCTGGATGGCATCCTGGGTGCTGCTGCTTTGTCAGTGTTCCCCTCAAAATACCACGGGCATTTTCCCGAAGCACATAATCAAAGTGCATCCTCCTTTTTGGTAGAGACGAAGAATTTAGTATTTGGAATCTGAGTTTGTATTTAACCAGTTCTCACTAATAAACATGTAGTTCATATAACCTTTTAATATACATGAAGCTGTACCATTATTTAGTGTACATGTACAGACTTTCGCCATATCTGCTTGACTGTTTCCTTGGGAGATAATCTCAATATTTGCCTTCAGTCATTACAACATACTCTTATTTTTAATCCTTTTCATTCAAAGAATTCGATACATTCATTCAATTAACTCCAGAAATGTTTTTACCTTTTCATTTTCTAATAAGGCCAAGTATTTACATTTTCTATTATGAAAAATCCCCTATGGAGGGCAAAATGAAAAGGTAGTTAGCTCCCTACACACTGTTTTTTGTTCTGGTCATTGTGTCTTAGAACGCATCCCAAATTGTCCTCATTTCTGGGTGTTTCCTTCACATACCCTCTGTTCTATTCCTCCTTGAGGACCTTGACCCTCATAGCTTTCCTTGAGCACCATGAAAGCTGTGTGGCCATATCCAGTCCATACTCAAGCATTACTGTTTTCTCCATAACACTGTCACAAACATGGTGAAGAGAAGGTTTGTTTATTCTACTATTTAGGGGAGAGAGCCTTTTTTTTTTTTTTTATATATATATATATCCAAGACAGAGTTTCTCTGTGTAATAGCCCTGGCTGTCTCAGGATTTACTTTGTATAGCTCAAACTCACAGAGATCTGCCTGCCTCTGCCTTCTGAGTGCTGGGATTAAAGATGTGTGCTACAATTCAGAAGAGCTTGCATAGAAAATGATCGCAGAAGCCAGTGCAAGAGAATGAGTACAGTTCCATTACTCTTGCTGTGGTTTGGAGACTGAACTACATGTCCACTGTTTTCAGGTGGGAGTGAGTGCTTTAGTGCAGTTGACTAAGTTGCCTCATGCTTTCTGCTTTGGAGGGGCCCACAGAGGCTCCTTAGAAAGGCCTAACTCAAGGCACAAAATCTGAGCTTATTTTACCCAGCAGGGCTACAGAATGGGATGATCTGATAGGGGGCGTGGTCATCAGGTGTTTGGAAGGGTCTACACTGGTTGTATGTCGTGCTTTGGTCTTGAAATGGGGAGTTCTTTTGCCTCTCCTCTTGGCCGTGTATATAAAGCCCATTAGAATAAATTTCAAGGCAGCTGGGTATTGACCCAAGGCCCTCTGGAAGCTATCCTGTGTCTTTGTCTTTCTTGTTGTCTCCACCTGTATTTCTGTCTAGTACTTTCTCATTCTTCTCTCCTTCCCCCAAGAACCCTTCAACAGGCTAGAGCTGGACTCCTACACTACTTGGAATGTAAAAATTAAGAAAAATTTCCTAGAATTTATTTTTATCAGTTCCTAAATGCAGTTAAATGAGAACATTGAAGGGGGGTTAATTTTATTTATATGATACATCAACTTTTTTTTTTTTTTTTTTTTGATACAGGTCTTGCTAAGCAGCTTGACTAGTCTCAAATTGGAGATCTCCCTGCTCCTTAGTTATAGGAAGGGGGAGGCATGACCCACTATGCCCAGTTGATTCTTTTTTGGGCGTATGTAATCACTCACCTTGGCTCAATACCTAGGATGAGTCCATATGCGCACATTTGACTGTAGTAGAATCTGCCAGGCCATTTTCCAAAGTGGTTGTGCTATTTTGCATCTTCTCTGGGATTATATGAGAGTCCCTCGTGCACACAAGCAAATCTTATCAGTGCTCCTACTCTGCAAGTTGACCAGCAGAGACTCACTGATTTAAACCTTTCTTGATGGCTAGTGACTCAGACTGTGTTTTCATGGGTTTATGACTGACCCAGATGTCTTATTTGGGGAAATGCTAAGGCAACTATTTTGTTCATTAAAAAATTAATTAGGTCAGGTGAAGTGGTACACGCCTTTAATCCCAGCACTTGGGAAGCAGAGGCAGGCAGATCTCTTTGAGTTTGAGGCCAGCCTGGTCTACAGAGTGAGTTCCAGGACAGCCAGGGCTGTTACACAGAGAAACTCTGTCTCAATTCCCCCTCCAAAAAAGTTAATATTCTTTTCAACATCAAATTTGGGAGTCATTTATATACTGTGTAGATATGAATTACTAATCTTAGTTTTCTTTCTATTTGTTTTTTTTTGTTTGTTTGTTTTGTTTTGTTTTTTTCAAGACAGGGTTTCTCTGTGTAGCTTTGTGCCTTTCCTGGAACTCACTTGGTAGCCCTGGCTGGCCTTGAACTCACTGAGATCCACCTGGCTCTGCCTCCGAGTGCTGGGATTAAAGGTATGCACCACCACCGCCTGGCTCGCTCTTTCTTTCTTTCTTTCTTTCTTTCTTTCTTTCTTTCTTTCTTTCTTTCCTTCTTTCTTTCCTTTTCTTTTTTTCCTGGTTTTTCGAGACAGGGTTTCTTTGTGTAGTTTTGATGCCTGTCCTGGATCTTTTTTGCCTTACTTGAACTTACTCATGGGAGTGAGTTCTAGGAATCAAACTCAGCTCATATATATATATTTTTTCCCCCAGACTGGGTTTTGCTATATAGCCTTAGCTAGCTTTGAACTCATTGTGTAGCTCAGGCTGTCTTTAAATGTGCAACAATCCAACTGCCTCACTCCTCCAAGTATTGTGATTGCATCTTCCATGTATTGTGATTGCAGGCACAAAAATACCTGGTTTCAATATTTTAGAATTAATCAACAACTTAATAACTCAAAGAATTTAACTTATTTAAATTTAAGCTATCAATAAATATATACATAACTGCTGTGGATATCGCTCTGTATTAATAAAATGCTGATTGGCTGGTAGCCAGGAAGGGAGTATAGGTGGAACAAGCAGAGAAGAGAATTCTGGGAACAGGAAGGCTGAGTCAGGAGATGCTGCCAGCCACCGCCATGAGAACCAACATGTAAGATACTGGTGAGCCACCAGCCATGTGACAAGGTATAGATTTATAGAAATGGGTTAATTAAAGATGTAAGAACAGCTAGCTAGAAGCCTGAGCCATTAGGCCAAACAGTTTAAATAATATAAGAGTCTGTGTGTTTATTTTATAAGTGGGCTATGGGACTGCCGGGGCTTGGTGGGAGCTCTCCAGCTACACATAACTCCCCCCGACACACATACTCTTCTCTCTCTCTCTCTCTCTCTCTCTCTCTCTCTCTCTCTCTCATCTAGTACAACACAGAGCAAGCAAGATCAACACTAATTATTTCTCATATGTGTAGCTTTAGTAGATTTCATCTCCACAATAGGCTAAATTTCAAGTCAGCTGGAGAGCTGTCTTAGCAGGTAAAGGCATCTATCTCTAAGCCTGGGGATCTGAGCTTGACCCTGAGGATCTACAAAGTAAAGAAACTGACTATGAAAATTGTCCTCTGAACTCCATACATGTCCTGGTACACACAATTTCTGGTTTAAAACTAAAGCAATTCAGATCCTACCTTTGCATATTGATTATTTATTTGGTTGAGCCCTCCTCTGATGAACATTCATCCAGGACGTCTTTTGTTTTCTTGTGTTTCTGGTTGGTCATTTGAGTCACTGTTGAATCATATAACCATGATATATTTATCTCAGTTGGCACTTGGAATTTCAAAATTAATGCTTTTGGGGGGCTTGGAAAGAGGGCTTAGCAATTAAGAGCACTGGCTGCTTGTGTAGAGGACCAGGGTTCAGTTCCCAGCTTTCACCTGGAGGCTCCTCCCAACAGTCTGTAACTCCAGTTTCACAGTTTCCAGGACCCTCTTCTGGCCTCTGCAGGCACTCCATGCACTTAAATGCTGGCAAAACACTTAAATACATAAAATAAATTTAAAAAATTATGCTTCTAGAATTTTTTCTTACTTTTTCCTTAAAAAATGATACTCAGAAATGGAACAACTTTTTCTTACAGCATCTGAGAATCTAGATCATAACTTGATGGGGATGTGTAATCCTTAACATGGGAACATGAACAGTAGATCCATGGAAAACCTGTAATTCCTGAGTTCTCAGTCACTAAATCATGCTTCTGGGACTCCTGACACATGGCAGTAATTCCCCTGGATACTTTCTTGGTAGTTAACAACATAGCATCATCTCATTTATGTAAATAAACTCAGGATGATCCAGTCTGTAGCTAGGGACAGAAGAGCTGATGGGCTGAGACCCCATCACGAGGAAATGTGGTTGTTTCACTGTTAACTGCTGCTGACACCGTGGACATCCAACTCCATCAGGACATTGCTAGGTCAATGATTGCTATGGAAATGGAGGTCCAGAAGGAAGAACAGGAAGAGAAGAAGACGGTAGGAGAAAATGCAAATAACCATTCCTCAGTGTCTGCTGGGATGAATCCAGGATCCCTTATGGATGCCAAAATTTGCAGGCGCTCAAGTCCCTTGTCTGAAGTGGCATAATTTTTGCATAGAATCTCCGCATATTTTCTCATAGACTTTAAATCATCTCGGATTATCTCTCATGTCTAATATAATGTATATCATCTATAAATAAGTGTACTACATTGCTTAGGAAGTGACCAGCAGATAAGGTCTATACATTTATATACTAACACCGTTGTCCTCCAAATATTTTTCACCTGTAGCTGGTTGAGTCTTGGAGATTGAGACTGACAAGAGGTGGCAATGATGGTTAATGCTTATTCAGATGGTGAATGAATTAAAAATTCCAACTTTGTATGGTTATTTTCATCGTAGTTGTTTTTTTATTTTTTTACTTTTTTACTTTTTATTTTATTTTTTTGCAGTTTGGAAATCCTACCTTCATCACACTTCTAGCCATCTATTGAAAATGCTTTGGGCCTAAGTCACATGGTCTAGCAATTTCTTGTTTATTTATAACAGACATTTGATTGGAAGCAATACTATTGTGGTAAGTGTTCTGAAGATAAAGTTATGAACAGATTTTTTTTGTTGTTGTTGTTCTTGGAACTCAGCTTGCTGGGAAAACCATCAAACAAATCACATGAGATTCGTTGAACACTGAGAAGGAAAGCACATGGCTTGGGTGCTTATTACAGAGCACAGCGCATGGAGGACCCACTAGGGTCGTGTCACCAAATATGCCATGATAATAAAGAGCAGGCAGTGTGGGACAGGTGAGGTAGAGGGAGGGAAGACAGATAGTAGAGTGAAGAAAGAATGGGTGTAGTTGGAAAGGGTGACATTGGCTTAGAAAGTCTATTTGCTCCAACTTCAATGGATTCTCACTAAAACTTAAATCAGTTTTAACAGCCATAAGGAAACATCTCTTTCATCAACAGCAACTTTGCCAAAGCTAAGAAGTTTCATCCAAAGTTGAAATGCACCTCCATTCCCAAACTGATACCTCACTGGCGTTGGATGCCCCCAGCCTCAATGTACCTACCTCTCATATATGATCTCCCAGCAAGCACTGTTATTTACTTTTTTTTTTTTTTTTTTTTTGAGACAGGATTTCTCTGTGAAGCTTTGCGCCTTTCCTGGAACTCGCTTTGTAGACCAGGCTAGCCTCGAACTCACAGAGATCTGCCTGGCTCTGCCTCCCGAGTGCTGGGATTAAAGGCATGCGCTGCCACTACCACTCGGCACTGTTATCTACTTTTTGCTAGATTTTTCCTTTTTCAAATTGCCAGACCTCCAACAGATTTTTCAGAATAAAAGAATCTTAAGATAGATTCCTTAGATTGTTGCAGGACTTTTAAAACAAAGAAGAGAGGAAAGAGATGTTTCTATTGCTTTCTCTCAGTGTTCTATGATGAAGTCTAATTTAAGAATGAAAGATAGGCTGGGTGATGGTGGCACATGCCTTTAATTCCAGCACTCAGGAGGTAGAAGCAGGAAGATCTCCATGAGTTTGAGGCCAGAGCTAGTTCCAGGATATCTAGGGCTGTTACACAGAGAAACCCTGTTTTGAAAAACCAAAAAGAAAAAAGAAAAAGAAATGATATTATAGAAATCCCATGAGAAGCTTAGGACAATAGATGCTTTGGTGTATTTTTGCACCTTTGACTCACATCATATTTTACATTAAATAGCAAGTCACAATTAATTTCTTCATACTTTTCCTATTCAATAAATCTAACTTTATCTTAAACATGTCCACATTGTCTACTAAGGTGTATCTTTGCACTTCTCTCAACATATGTTACCAACAGCCTGTTTCCTACCCTAGTGTAAGTTCATCTCTCGAATGACAAAGGGCCCTTGTCTCTTGCAGCACCCCACACTTCCGGTTTGTGGGTGCATGTGTGTTCATGTGTGTTTATGTGCATCTGTGTGTGGGGTGCATGTACGTGTGTGCGCATGTGTGTGTTTGCTGATACAGCAGAGGTAAGAGCAAATGAGAAAACTCCATGCAGAAAGAAGTAATGCACAAATTGTAGTGGTTGTTAAATTTTTGTAAATGCAATCACCTGATGGTCAAAACAAGCCTTTCTCTCTCCATATACTTACCATAAAACCAAGAGATGTGTTTAAAAAGGTTGGATTTGAGAACCCAGAGATAAAGTCACTGTGTGTGGAAATGAAGAAAGCAAAACTTAGGGCTCTGCCCTCTGTCTTATTTTCTTCCTGTATGTTCTCTCTTGTTATGAATTTATTTATTAGACATTGTCTTACCATACTTGAGGTTAGATTAGATCAAGGAAAAGGCTTTCAAGATAATATACACTATCAACAACAACCCAAGAAAGCATAGACCAATAGAAAACTACTTTTAGGATCTTCTAGAATGTCTACAAAGCCAATGAGTTCCACCTCAGCAGTGTGGACCAAATGTGTGTTGTTGTCATCTTCTCTCTGACCCTGTCTTGCTCCTTGAAGAAACTGAGAAACTTTAGCTTCCTTGGCACCAAATGGTTATTCTAATTAATAGGACTTAGCAAGAAACTACTCTCAGATTTGTAGCCCCGCAAGTCTTTAGTCATGCTGCTTTATTGGTAGTCATACTACCATTATCGACCTACTGACTAAAGGAGTGTGTGTGTGTGTGTGTGTGTGTGTGTGTGTGTGTGTGTGTGTGTGTAGACTAGAGGTTGACACCAGGTATCTTCTTCAATTGCTTTCTGCTGTATGTATGTATTAACAGTTTCTCACTGACCCCAGAGCTTACCAATTTGGTTAGAGTGGCTGGCTAATGAGCTCCAGGGATCTTCCTGTCTTTCCAAACTGGGATTACTGATGTATATGACCACACCTGACTTTTACATACTTGGATGATATGGATCTGACCTCAGGCCCTCATTCTTGTGTGGCAAACACATTACCATAGCCCTCATCATAGGTTTTGTTTGTTTGTTTTTTTTGTTTGTTTTTTAATGTTTTGTAACAATCATAGCTCTTCTTCTCCAGGTGAACTCTTCCCATAGGTTGGGAATAGTATCTCTTTCCATATTGGATCAATCAAGACTGTATTAACCATCCTATGGTCTCATGAGAACGAAACTTCATCTTTTGCGAACATGTCTCATCTAGTTCTTGTAGAGTAAATGGGGTGGCTGACAGGGATTGGTGGTGCTATTTGGGGCTTCAAACTAGGAATCCATCTTCTCCTCTAACATATCATCTACATGCTGAGCTGTTAACTTTGAGAAAGTCATGGGAAAGTCACTACTGAGAATCTTTGTCTCTGTCTTCATGTCTACTGTGTTACTCTGTATGTTGATGTCTTAGCATGAAACAATAGAGGATGTTATCTGATTGGAAATTATACATAAATCCTAGGCTTCTTTTGGAAAATCTCTACCTGCCTCGCATCTACAAATTTACACCTGCAAATGGTTTCCAACAGAATTGCTACAGGCAGAATTCACCTCCCAGGACTTTCTCAGTAACACCCATTCTTTTTCCTGAGATCTTATGACTCAGTTTCCTTACAATTCCTGTAAAACTAGAAATAAAGCCCTAGAAGCTGGAGAGTAACTGAGTTAACGGTCAGAGGCTCTGCTGATACACTCCAGGAAATACTTGTTTTTAAAATTGGAAGGCATAAGTATTCCAAAGACAGTCTTTCTATCTGGATACATGCCTATGCATAGAGCATACTGCACTCATGAGTATATAGGATTACCTTATTACCATGGCTTACCAGGGGCAATGTGAGCAAATTCTGCCTGGACTTTATATTCTAACTGTATACCATATGCTAAGAGACTAGAAGACCCTAGGAATAGACTTGTCTGTCAGAGTCAATGACGTTTTACACAGTGATTGTGCGTGTGTGTGTGTGTGTGTGTGTGTGTGTGTGTGTGTGGTGTGGTGTGCATGCATGTGTGTAAAATAGAGTGAAAGATCAAAGAAGAACCATATAGATCTCAGCTGAAAAGGAAAGTGAAGCAACTGAGCTCAGCATCTCCCTGTGACGTACTTTCCTCTGTGATGTGGGTTCTCTCTGGGATAACACACTGAACAATGTTCTTCCTGATTTCTGCAGCGAGGAACAAAGCAGATGCTCAAGAATGAAGGCTGGGGGTAGCCAGGACTGTGCCTCCTCTTGGTAATGAGAGCTTGGATTTAGACTGTGTGGTCTTTTTGGACAGGTAGACACTGATGGTTAATGTAACAAAGGGAGGTGAGAGTGAGTTTATCATAGTCTTCCTCATCAGAGAGAAAGAGATAATCAGTGGGCTTCCGGGAGCCATATTAAACACCTCAGAGAAGACTTACAGGACATAGTAATCATGAAACTTTGAGTTTCTATTTTGGAAGGAGATTTGAGGAATAATTTTGGCTGATAAATAACAAAGTGAGAAGTTTCCCATCATGGCTCTTATGTCTGGCCTCAGTGTGTTGTGCATTCTCTGTGTATCTGAAAGGGTGGGTAGCTGCAGGGCGATGGTAAAATAATTCAGGCTGCCTCACCAAATGCTTATAATGGTCCCAGCAGTTCTACCATAATCCAAGATGCTTCCTTCAATTTTTTCTTTATTCTTGAGAATTTCATGCATGTATGAAATGGGATATGATCCTATCTAGCACACCCTCCACTCCCCCTGCTCCCCCATATCTTCCTAACACGTCCACTCCAGGATTCCTTCTCAAACAACAGCACAGCCCATCCTGTGGTAACAGAGTAGAGGCCATCAGAGGGCTTAGATGCTTCCATCTTCTTAAGTGCATGGTGAATGGTGGACTGGTTGATCTGTGAGATGGCCCCACAGGGTTGGTAAGTGGCTCTGTGAGTAAACGTCTTTGCTGCTAACTAAGCTGGATGACTTGAGCTCAATTCCGGGAACTGGAATGATAGAATTAGGAGACTGGCTCCCATCAGCTCTCCTCTGGCCTTCACACAGATGCTGTGACATGTGCAGCTTCCCAAAATAAGGAAACATAATACATTGCCAATGGAGAGTCTCACAAGGTTTTTGGTTACTGTGGGCCTCTGCTCTCGTAGAAGAGCAAGAATCTGCACAAAGCCTGACTATGGTTAAGGGGTATAGTGGCTTGAAAGAAAATGGCCCCCAAAGGGAGTGTGTGGCCTTGTTGGAGGAAGTGTGTCACTGTGGGGGCGGGTTTTGAGGTCTCTTTTGCTCATGCTTCCCTCAACAGCAGTCTACTTCCTGTTGCCTACAAGATGTAGCATGCTCAGCTCTGCCTGCACACCGCCATGATTTCCTTCATAATCAACCTCTGAGACCGTAATCAAGCCACCTCAACTCAATGTTTTCTTTCTAAGTGTTGCTGTGGTCACGGTGTCTCTTCACAGCACTAGAGAACCCTGACTAAGACAAGGGTATATTCAAAATGCTAGATGTGTAAGGTAAGCTACCTGGGACAGCTCATTAGTGAGTTACAGTACACACAACACTATGCTATCAGAATAACAAGCATAACATGCCGTCTATCAAGAGAAAGACACAGATATGTGCTGGGGTACTCAAAGGAAAGGGACAAGAAAGGGAACAGCAATGTTCCACCAATGGCCTTTAGAGAAAGAAGAATTTCTGTTAAGTTTGCAAGGAATCTTAAAGGAACAAGGAGAAAGCATTGAGTGAGGAGAAAGACAGATGCAATGACCCTTCTGTGGTATAGCACATGGGATTTAGAGGAAAAGAAGGGGTCCCCTCATCTCAGCAGAGCGAGGGGACCACACAGGAGGAAGGCAGAACATGGTGAGAGCATGAAGAATTTTAGTACCAGCTTGAGATACTGGGCTCTGTTAACTGCGCTGTATGACTTTGAAAGTGCTTACAACTCAACTTGAATTTTTTTCTCTTTTCAAATCAGCAAAAGATGTATATTCATTCAAGAATGTGGAAGTGGTTTAGAAGAAACCAGTGAACCCACTGGTGGTGACAATTCTCTGTATTCAATCTTAATAAACCCGTAGAGAATCATATAGCCCCAGGAGAGGCAAGGCCAAGATCTGTACACTCATGTGTTACCTCTTGCACCGTAAGCGTTTAATGACAACCATAGAAGTTGGACGGAAGGAACTAGCGACAGGGACTGCATCACATGCCACATTACAGCTCACTGTTTCATAACTAGGCTGTTGGTCTCCTTTCTCACGAGCTATAGAGGTTTCAACATGGTCTCAAGTACATTGTACTGCTTGTCCTCACAACAACCCTGTTAAGTAGGCAAGAATTTTAAGTTATAAACTTATTTCTGGGTTTCCAATTATCTGTGCAGTTAATCCCAGTTACATATGCAATACTCTCATTTGTATTGTTGGAAAACTTATAATGAACAGTTTGACCTTTTTTTTTTTTCTTTCTTTTTTTCCCCCCTCAAGATAGTTTAAAATTCAGGACAGGTTGTTGAAATCTCTCCGAAAAGAGTGGCTTATTTTAGCATTGCATTTTCCTCAGATTAAGAACCTCGGTTCCGCATCAAAATAAAAGCTCGGATGCCACGAAGAATCATTTAGAACAAGGCATTGCATCTTTAACACTCTTAATTACAACTGGAGAAGACGATGCACTTGGCAGTCCCTGGAGAACAGGCAGGTGATCTGCTACATGTGTTTATTTATCGAAAACAATTTAGCAATTTACAACCGTATCAAGTCTGGTTTGCTTGTTGTGGGGCATTTTCCAGAACTCTTTAATTTGGTTTACATCCGATTTCCTTTTTGCTTTAACTTTTTCTCCGTACAGGGTACTTTCGTTTTTCTTGTTCCTGAGCCAAAAGTTGCCCATACCCCCTGAGTAAATGAAAAAGGAATTCGGTACAATGTGTGCTTAAGATTCCAGCCGGCTACCGACTACTTTCATTGGTATGAAACTCAGACCCCTCTTATTAAACACTGTTAAATATTCTCTTCATTTTCAAGATAAATATGAACAGAAACACAACTAAACATGTACTGTATTAAAATCATTGATTCACAATATTTAAATTTTCAGCTAGCCTCCAATTAGCAGGCTTTCCAATATTTGAACAGAAGACCATTTTAATGTAATTACAAACACATTTTAGGCATCTAAATTTTTTGCATAATTAGTTCTCTATTAAACTATTTATGTAGCCCCTTTTCCATCAGAAACAGAGAAAGCAGAACAATTTTATTCCTTACTGTTACAATAATTAACTATGCAAGTAGAACAGCATATTAATAGGGTATAATTTGTTTACATTTAAAAGAAAATTGTGTTAGATTAGCATAGCAAAAGACTATTTCCATATCCAGGCAGTAATATGCAGGCCTAATAGCAATTTACAGTGTAGTTAAAGAATATTATTAATAAAGTAATACAGCGTAATTCTGTTTGCCCCACCATATTTCACAATGTCCTTAATTACAGCTAATTCCATCGAGACTAATTTGGGTGTTATTAGGCAGTAGACACAGGAATCTTAAATACAACCTTTGCTAATAATGAATTTAGGAGTAACCACAGAACCTGTTCTTATACATCATAGGTACAAGAGAATTAGTTGTATTTTTTTCCCTGAGGTGAAATCTATAAACACCTACATATGTAATTGATATTCAAACACAAGTTTTCTGAGATCCAAAGTGTTGTTAACCCACTTCATGAAAGGTTTATTATAAATAAATACAGTTAAATGAGACTGAGCAGATAATGGTAGTTGGTGACTGTTTGGATGTGTAATCTAGAATTTTCCCAGGTGAAAATCTCGACATATGAAGGCTCTAATTCTTTTCAACTGAATGTTAGTAGTGGCTAAACTATATGATAATCTAGTGTTTTCCTAGAGGGAAATTAATAATAGTTTTTCCTTAGCAAATTCTATATTTTCCAAGGTTCTGTTGAATCTCTCCCATCATGTCTTCAGTTTAACAAAACCCATCAAACTATTAATTAGTGGAAACTTTGATCTAAGAAAGTTCTAGATTGCCCATCCACATTGTTATCTAACTGACATTCTAGCTCATCTCACCTCAACTATGTTCGTGATAAAGTTCTCATGGAATGGCTAACAAGACACTGGATTCTGAAAGCATGGGTAATTTTTATGCTTTGTCTTTAGTCCTTGAGATGTCCCTGGAACCAACACATTATCTGCTTTCCAGATGATGAGAAAGCTGAGTCTAAAGACTTTAGTGGAGCCCCTTGAGTCCACAAAACTATGAGCCTATGAAGATCCTAAGATCCAACATAGCTTTAAATCTCAGACACTCAGCCCATGCTGTTCTAGGATGCCTTTGATCTATTCAGAAGTGGGCTGAGCAAAGAAAGGCACACCCTAGAATTTGGTGCCTGGTCGGTGGCACTCAGGTAATGTCATCTTCCAGTTTTGAAATAAGCGTACATGTGGGAACAGATAATGACTAGCATTTCCTTTTTTTTTTTCATTAATTTTTTTTAGGTTAGCTTGCAAAGTGGTGGATTATTATGACATTTTTATACATATGGGCATTATCTTTGTTTTATTTTGTTTGCCAATTGTACTGCCCTGCATGATTAAAATTTTTTCTCTAACAAGGTTGATCTTCAGATTTCTCTACATTATCATGCACATTACTACTATTTATTTTCTAAATTTTATTTAATTTGTGTTTGGATGTATGTATGAGTTCATTTGTGTGTGACTTTGCATGTATATGCGTGTGTGTGTGTGTGTGTGTGTGTGTGTGTGTGTGTGTGTGTGTAGCATGAATCTTAAAGAGTCTTATTAATAAAATCAAACCTAGGAAGATCAGAGGAGCAGAACAAGCTGCAGCTTTCTCACCTCGACAGTTCCTCAGCTGATCCTGTTTCCTCACACTGGATGGCTCTCAGCTGAGCTGTGCTGCTCAAAAGCCTGAATGCTTAACCAGCCAAATGCTTCTAGTTTCTGGCCCTCATGCCTTATATACCTTTCTGCTTTCTACCATCACTCCCTGGGATTAAAGGCTCGCTTTTTGGGATTAAAGACGTGAGTCACCATGCTTGGCTGTGTCCTTGAACAGATGGATTTCTGCCTCTGGAATGCTAGGATTAAAGGCATGTGCTACCACTACCTATCCTCATGTTTAATATTGTGGCTGTTCTGTCTCTGACCCCAGATAAGTTTATTAGGGTGCACAATATTTTGGGGAACACAATACCACCACATTTCCCCTTTTTTGTCTAAAATTTAAAAAGAGCTTATAACTAATACAAGAAAAACTATCCAATAATTATATACAATATATATAGTCAAGAGTTAAATTAACAATGTCTAGTCCACTAACATTTGACAGATTCCAATAAAAATTCCATTTTATATATATAAACAATGTCCAGTCCAGTAACATTTGATAAACTCAGACAAAAAATTTTCATTACTTATCTATTTAAAACAAGTAGTTCCTTTTAAAAAGCATATTCAATAATTGACCTTTTTATCTTATTACATTCATATTCTCTCTTTCTTCTTTTCAGAATAGATTCAGTAATCTACCTTTTGTCACTTTTTATATCTTCCCCTTTTTCTTTTTAGTGTAGATTCAATGATCTACCCATTTATCCTATTATTTCTTTATCTTTTTTCTCAGAGTAGATTTGATGATCTACTTCATATCTATATTCTCTTTGTTTTTTTTTTTTCTCTTTTTTTTCAAACAAAAACTCTGAATCTAATCTCCTTGTTCAGCTTTTTTTCCCTGATCATTAACAATTAACAACTTGTAAACAACCATTGTAAACAATGACAATATCCATAACTCACTAAACAACTAAAAACCTCCCATCCCACCTCTTGGGAATGTGGGCCTCATTTTCTTAAAATTACTTCCTGCTTTCCGGGGGTGAAGACTTCTTTAGGGGATCCTGAAAAGAAATTTTTGGGTTAATTGTCAAGTCCTGTATCATTTGTCCAGTTGCTACATAATAGGAAAGTTCAGGGCTTGTCACAAGTCCTTGTGACAAGCCAAGTAGTCTGTCAGGCTGGATCATCTCAGCTAGTCATCTCGAAATTGTCCTGACCAGTTTGTAGTCCAAAGCCAATCTTTCCGTGGTGTTAATCAGCTTAATGGTTTTATCATAGTCCATGTGGAATCATCATTGTGGGATCTCATCACCTTTTTGAAGATTTCAAAGTTGCTGTTAAGTATGGTCATGGCTCCCTGAAGACTTTTTTTTTTGCCTCCTCTGTGATTTGAAGTAAACACAATATGGTAAATTTCTGTCTCTCGGAACCATGAATGTTCTTCCCTAGAAGAGACAATCTTCATAACAATTTCCCCCCATCATTTGTCTTGCCAAAATTTTTCAAACTGACCTTTGCCAATGCTTTCTTGTAACACAATGGTCCTGGCAATTCTCAACCAGCAGCAGTAAACCCTTTGTCCAAGGTAACACGATCACCGCAGTCATCAACACGATGAGAAGCAGCCTGCAACTCGGAGCAGCTGTCACTGCCTCCATGGTCCCACTGCCACCGTTTGTAGCTAGTCCCTGGCCGGCCGGCCTTAGCTTCTCCTTAGCAAGCTTCCTAGGCCGGCCTCAAACTCAGGATCCTCCTGCCTCTGCCTTCTTCAGTAAATCCAACCAGAGTGCCACCACAACTGGCTGAGTGTAGCTTGGGTCTGAGCTGAGGTCCGCAGGGCCACAGACAAGAGGCTTTTTTGTGAATTCGTACCACGAACATTGGGCACCAGATGTAGCAGGAATCTTAAAGAGTCTTATTAATAAAATCAAACCTGAGGCCAGTTATTGGGGTGATGCTGAAAGATCAGAGAAGCAGAACAAGCCACAGCTTTCTCACCTCGCCTTGTGTGTGACTCTGTATGTATATGCACGTGTGTGTGTGTGTGTGTGTGTGAGAGAGAGAGAGAGAGAGTGTGTGTGTGTGTGTGTGTGTGTGTGTGTGTGTGTGTGTGTGTGTAAGAGAGAGAGAGAGTGTGTGTGTGTGTGTGTGTTTGTGTGTGTGTGTATGTGTGTGTATGTGAATGTCAGAGGTCAACTTGGCAAATTCTTTCTCTTTCTCTCTATCATGTGGGTCTCAGGTATTGAGCTTGGGTTGTCAGGATTTGGGGCAGGCAACTTTACCCACCAAATGATTTTCCCAACCTCTGTTACCATTTTTTTTAAAAGAAAAAGTGTAATGTTAAATGTGAGTGATGGGTCTCTAGCTACAGCTCTAAGTGAACTATAATTCTCCTTTTGTCTTCTCACTGATCATGGGTTCTCACTGATCATCTTTCAAAAGTAGAATTTTCCCACTGGTAATATTTAGAAATGTATGTGAAATATACAGATAAGTGTTTCATTTTCAGCTCCTAGTGAACATTGTTGAGAGTCAGCTCCACACTCAGACTTCACTTGTATCGATCACCAGAAAGCCTTCACATTCTGTAAGTTAGGATGATGTTATCCCATTGCACAGTCCTTCAGATGATGTTAAGTGGCTTACCTTTCATTAGTGGACAACAGTTAAATGGTAAGGAAACTAGTGTCATGGACCCAGTGCAGAAGAAGATGCACTGGGACCATGCCACTAGTTTTGGGATCCAAAGACCAAGACTGTGATTCTGCCATCATTGGCCATGTGCTTGTGGGTAACTCATGACCTCTTGATAGAACTTTCTGCTATGGTGGGCATACCTCAGTGCTGTACCATAACATCACGGCTACCATGTGCTTGAAATGTGGCCAGAGTGTCTAAGAAACAGAATTGAAAATCACATTAATTTTAACTAATTCAAGCAGAAGCAGCCACATGTGGTTAACTGCTAACTGATGGGAAGAGTAAGCACCATGGATACAGTAATGGTAAATGCTTCAGCGTATACCTGTGGACCTAAGGAAGATTCTGTATGTGATACTATCTGTAAGCCCCAAGGCTTCTGTTAAATATTTCATTAATAAAATAATAGCAATAAAGATGATGATATCATTGATGGCCAGTGTTCACACACAATCAACAAGATAGGAAATTCTAACACCCAGCTCGAACTTTAGAATAGCCTTTTATTTTGGTTTTCCATAGTTGTGTTGGTCTGTGGTTCCATGCTTTCTTGGGGAAAATGGTAGTCATTGCACACTTAATTATGTACACCAACGAAGGACCAAGTAGATAAAAATGTACTGAGTCTAGGGAATTTGATTCTAATTGTAACACTGCTATTGCTGACTTGACTAACCATGTAAACCTGGCTTCTGTTAAAGCTCCAGGACCCCATTTTTCTATAAGCTGTGACCAGGGTAGTTTATAAGATCACAAAATATTATCAAGCAGGAGGGTCACAAATGTCTTTTCATTTCCTAGATGGGGACACTGACAGCTAGAGATAGTAAGTGACTTGCTCATGATAGCTTGGCTAGTTGGTAGCAGAATCAGACCTAGGAAACATGTCACTGTCTCCTGGCAACTCTGCTCCAGGCTGTCACTGTCTTGATAAATCAGGGGATAGGAGAGAGTCACTTCTTAATGCCATTGAAGACAGATAACAATTGATGATCACATATCCCCACAGGATTTAATCTCAACTCTATAAAGGCTGTGTAAACCCTACCATAATTAGCTTAGCACCATGAGGTAGATTCATTCATAGAGCTCACATTCCATTAACTAGCTGTGCAGTTTGGCTCCCACATTTGTAAACAAATGGGTCTGGATGAGTTGGATCTCCATGGTCCTATCCACCTCTGAATGTCTATGGCTGTATCACTCCTGCACTGGATTTCTAAAAATTGCAATTAAATGCCTCACTTATTTATGATAGTAGCTTCTGCAAATAATTGAAGAGTAAAGATACATACACGTGCAAACCGTATTATCCCTCCTGAAGACACTGTTGCCTATGTAAATGTTCAGGCTCCTTGTGTTCTGTGGATACAACTCTGTATGCTGTGAATGTGTTGCTCTGATTGATTGATAAATAAATTGATTGGCCAGTGGCCAGGCAGGAAGTATAGTATAGGCAGGATAAAGAAAAAGGAGAATTCTGGGAAGGGAAGGCTGAGTCAGGAGATGTTGCTAGCCACCTCCATGAGAAGTAAGATGTAAGGTACTGGTAAGCCACAAGTCACGTGGCAACTTATAGATTAATAAAAATGGGTTAATTTAAGATATAAGAACTAGATAGCAAAAAGCCTGCCACGGCCATACAATTTTAAGTAATATAAGTCTCTGTGTGTTTACTTGTGTCTCAATGGCTGTGGGCCCCAGCAGGACTGGAGAAATCTCCAGCTACACTTGTGTGACTATTTATAGTTATTAAGGGTCTGTAATCTCCAGATAGTATTGCCTGGGTAGGGAGTGCTGTGAATATTGCTCTGTATAAATAAAATTCTGATTGGCCAATGGCCAGGCAGGAAGTATAGGCGGGGCAAAAGAGAAGAGAATTCTGGGAAGTGGAAGGCTGGGTAGAGAGATACTGCCAGCTGCTGCCATGACAAGGAAGATGTAAGGTAATGGTAAGCCACGTGGCAAAGTATAGATTAACAGAAATGGGTTAATTTAAAATAGAAGTAGATAACAAGAAGCCTGCCACAGCCATACAGTTTATAAACAATATCAGTCTCTGTGTGCTTACTTAGTTGGGTCTGAGTGACTGTGGGACTGGCGAGTAAGAGAGATTTGTCCTGACTGTGGGCCAGGCAGGAAAACTCTAACTACAAGGGAGGCCATCTCTCTGGACATTAAGAAGGAATCTGGTGATGGTCTTCTATATTTTGGATTTTTAGCACATATTTCTTCATCAGTTTTTTTAACTGCACCCTTTAAAATTTATACTACATGTACAGTACCATATTCCAAGTACAAAAGGATACATAGTGGAAAGATATTGTTTCTAGGTATCAATGTTAAAAGGATCACCAACCTATTTTGGAAGGATTAATAGGTTTTGTGGGGGTATTGAATATTTACTGACAAAATTGGGGAAAATCCTAGAAAAGCCAGAGTCACCCCACAAGTGTTCCCAATGAAACTAAGTCCTGTTGCCCTTAGCAGTCACTGCAGAAATGAATTCCCATGGGCACTGAGCAATACATTTAAAAATGTTTCTTCATTTTAAATCTTAAACAAATAAAACTTACCATTCTGAAGATGAACACAAGAAGGCCTGTGAGTTTTATATTCTCTTAGGCTTATAAGAAAATGAACAGGTGCTGTATAACAACTGAATTACTCAAGGGGAATAGAATCAATGTGGCAACCTCCATTTTGAAACCAGTGAGCTGTGAGGCATGGGCAAGATTGTAGTCAACAAGAAAAGTGAGCGGTTGGTTGATGAAATCAGCCTACCAGAGAAAAATTACTTGGTCCATTTAAAACCCATTTGTAAAAAGGCAAATAAATGGTCTCCAGTTGCCTTCTGCTTCTGGTCACAGAGCAGTGTGGGGGTGAACTAAAGGATCTTGCGTTAAGTTGACAGAACCCAAACCAAGATGGCTCAATGGTTGCCTCCTCTCTTTAATTTCTATAATTTTATGTTTGGAGATAATGGTGATGCTCTTTATTTCTGAAGGGTGAGAAGCTCATTTCTACATCAAGTAAATTATATACATTCATTAAGATTTTCCACTTAAAATGAGTGATTCTATTTCCTTTTGAATTCTGTTTGTGAATGTTCCTGCTATTGTGAAGCATAATGACTTGCAAACCATCCTCTCTTTTATTGAAATGACACAACAGTGCATTTTCCCTTTGTAACATCTTATTCAAAGCAGCATATATTTATAAAGTAGCGATTACATTTAAGTCACTATTCAGAACATTGTAGGAAATATCCCCAATAAGTAGGCGAGTCTGTGCCCTCAAGAAGCTTAAATTTAAGTGTGATAAGTGCCAGACAGCTGTAGAAACAGACAACATAAAATAGGTGCCACCAGACAGTTCAACACAGAAGGGATAATACAAATATCTGATGAACAGGAATGATTTGGCACATGAACATGGTATTTGGAACAGGTCTTAATAAGGAGTATATTAAGCAACAAATGTTAAGTTTAAAGGATTGTGTGGTAACTGACATTGGACTGTACCAACTCAGTTCACAGTGAGGTTCCAAAACAACTGGGAGAGATTTGGGGCAAATGCAGCAGAAAAGCGGTCATGAAGAACTAGCAGTGTAATATCTTAGTCAATGGAGATTAGCTGCAGATTCCAGAGCAGAGACACTTTATGTTCACACCTGTATTGTGATGCTACTTCGCTGCTGGCTTCCACTTTAAATTGAGGCAAGACTAGAAAAGAGATGAAGGGAAGGGAAGGAAGATGATTAGAACCTCAACGAAAGTAGTCAGCACTGGAATCGGAGAGCTATCCGGGCTCAGATACCTCAGAAAAATGCTTGCTACCCAAGTCTGGTGACCTGGGCTCCCTGTAAAAAAGCTGACCTCTGTAGTTTGTGCTTACAATTCTAACATTGGGGGTGGTAGATACAAGAGGCTCCATCCTAACTAGGATCCATCCTAATAGGTAAGCTACAGGACCTGGAAAGAGACCTTTCTCGAAAAGTAAGGTGGTTAGCTCCTGAAGAACCTTACATAAGAACTGTGGCTGCCACAGACACACACCTGCATGCACACGCACTTGTACTCATGTGTGTCCGCAAACATTCAGTCCTGCACACTGCATGGATGTATGTACACCAAACAAATAATACAAGGGAGAAGACACACCAGGAGATGAGGGGCTAAATCTTCACAGTGTGGATGGAGGGCATGTGGGAAGGGAGGTCAGCGTCGATTATGAAGCTGAAACTTGATGAGGAAGAGAAAGTAGATAGCAGAAGGCCAAGGAGGTTGTGGGGAAAAATACAGTTGGAACCTCTCAAAAATTTATTTCTGTTGCATTATATGCTACTACTATTTTGCTATGCATTTTTTAATCTAATGTTATTTCATCTTTAATTAAGGTTAAAGAAAACAGAACAACACCTGGAAAAAAGGTGGGAATCAAGGTACTTTAGATACTTGTGTGAAACTGTCACAAGAAAACCATTACTTTGTGCAATATATACTTACAAAAGCTTATGACAATAAAATTCCTAGCAGTTTCTCAGCCCCGTGAATGGAAGGAAGGTTTACCTTCCTTCTCCAGCGCCTCGACAACAGTCAGGGCAATACAAGGAAAGTGGAGTTGATACTTGATTAACACGATACTTAGTGTACTCATATGTATTAATAGAGCCAGTCAACTTTAATTTAACATCGAGCAAAATGTCCAATAGCCATGTGGAATTCCTGTCAGGACAGCACACACAGATTCTAATACACTGGACGTGGGTATTACATTCTCAGTATTGTGTGGGTGGGGAGAATGGCTATCTAGAAGTGCTTTGGGTGAATGAGTATCAGGCTCCTGGGCTACAGGGCTATCTCAAGCTAAGGACACTGGGATAAAACAAACCAACAAAATCTTTCTAGTTCATAGCAAATGTGAAGGATTTCAAGAATTTGAGACTCCAAACAGAAAAGCATCACCGGGCATAGGCAGGGACTGTTCCCCTGACTGCTGTTATTAGGTTGAAATCTTATCAGTTACCACACTGGCAGGAGATCCAACAGCTCCCAACCCGACCTAATCAAATTAGCAGGTGTTTGTCATTCTTTCCCCGGCTAGCAGGAAATTAAGTTTCACTGAAGCACTTGAGGCAGGTCCTGACTGTCTAAGAACCTCCTTGGGAGATAGGCTTGTAGGACGAAATTGCTTTGCTTCTTGCCTTGGAATCGCTTTTCTCAGTGAATATACGTGTTTAAGGTGACTTTAATATTTCACACAGCTGTTCTGATCTCAGCATCAGGGCCCTCGTGGTGACCTCAGAGAAGTCTCACCTCATATCTGTGGAGAACCCGAACAACGATTGTATGACTCCTTTTTGTAGTAATCAACGGTTTTATTTGTGCCGTTCTAACTGAGAAGCTCTCCAGCTATGAGAACAGACTGCAGCCCAATGTTGAGAGGAAGGGTGTATCTGATTGGTCTCTCAAGCAATGGCTTTCTACAAATGTGTTTTCACAATGACTTTGGTTTACTCTGACCGATTCCTTGGCAGCTGCTACCCAGGCCCGGCACAGCTCGGCCTGTTTTTCTCTCTGCTGTTGAGATTCCAGGACTGCTGGTGGATTCCTACAAGTCAGTTTCAACATAGCAAGTAAAGTGTGCTACAATTCTGTCCTGGTGTAAAATGATCAGGTGTCCTAAAGCTCGCTGTCTCTTGTTGGTCAGAGGTATGGTGCTGGAATTTGAACAGGCCAAAATGAGTAAACAATCACCTATAGATTCAAGAAGTAGAGACTCACTTGGTTGCCTCTTTCCAGGTTTATATTCTCCACTTTTTCCTCTGAATTCCTCATGGTTTTTTATGCTATTTAATAAAAAACTGAATATCCTTGGGGCTGGCGCCTTGGCTCAGAGGTTAAGAGCCCTGGCTATTCTTCCAGAGGACCCAGGTTTGATTCCCAGCACCTACTTGGCAACTAACAACTGCCTCTAATGATAGTTTCCGGGGATCCAATGCCCTCTTCTGGCCTCTTTGGACACCAGGCACACATGTGGGGCCCAGCCATACATGCAGACCCACACACATAAAAAAATAAAAATAAACAAATCTTAAAAAAAAAAACTTTAAAATTTTGATATTTTTCTAATCTGCCCCAATGCCCCAAAATATCAGAAGAGAAAACTCAGTATTTCTCTTCACCCTTCAGACATTAATCAATTCCTTTTTTGTTTACTTTATAAGACGTTACATGAGCCTTAGCTTTAGTCTTAGAATTAATGCCAGGTCTAATGAAGTTGTGTGCCATATCAATACATACATTTTCAATCAATCAGTGATTCCAGAAACACCAGTACTGAGCGTTTCTTTGCCTCTTTCCATACACGCGAGTTCCTGAAACAGAAGCAATTGTTGTTATACAGTCCACATACACGGAAAGCTCCTAAGCATTTGAAACCCTTCCAACCCGAAGAGGACTAGGACATCTGCACTTTCCACTTCAGTGTTGGTGTTTTTTTTTTTTTTTTTTTCACTCCAAGCTCTTTAATGCACACAAAGTTGCCTAGTCAAATGCAATCTTTATATTTCCAAATACATTCCAACAGCCTGTTACCCTCGGTCACCGTTTTCACGGGGGCCCTCAGAGCCTTGCTTTCTTTTCGTGGGAGACACATTTTGCATTCATGTACCACTGCATGTTGCTCATTTAACCCTGTTCCCATACTCCTCTCCAAATGCGTTTCTGAGCGACCCTGCATGTCAGCACTAGGGCATTGTACAGTAAATAGACCGTTTTGCTTCGTAAATCAAGCATACAAACTTATAGCCAACTTCAGCATTAAAAAAAAAAAAAAAGTCCCTGAAATAATATGACCCAGCTGCAGGATACAGGCATTGTGTTCACAAAGCTAGCTTTAAATTACTGACATTTAAATCCAGACTTCACAAAGCTGAGGCCATTTTGGAATACTCTGAGTAATCCTCATGAAATTCCAAGTTCTTCTTTTGTTGCTTCTGAAGGAGATTCACGTGTAAAAGGAAAGAGGCTAAGATTTTGTCTTTGATGGTATCAGAAAGGTGCACAGGGTAGGCAGGTCACTTCATTATGCAAGTCACTTTGCAAGTCATTTCTGGTTTTCATTGGGAACATGCTCTCTGGGGCACAGCTCTCCCATTTTATTGCACCAATCAGCAGTAAAAATGCAGAGGTGATCTGGAAAATTCAGGTTTGGATTTCATCCCCCATCTAAATCAAATTGACCACTAGCATCTCACTGAGCGTGTCCAAAATTAGAAACTAATTTTACTACTAGCAGCCGCTTATATTTCTCTTTTGAAATGCAAAAGAAAGAAAGAAAGAAACCGGAAGTCTTGACAGCTTGGCGATTGGTCAGACTTCCGGCATCTGCTGCTCTTCTTCCTCTTCCTTTTCAAGTAGCAATTTTAGCATTGAGACTTTAAAAACACCCCCAGGAGAACACATGCTTCCAGGGCCCCCCACAAATTACACTTCTGAAATCACCTTTAAAGATGACCCCCAGTCGTGGGACAGCTGTCTACACAAATCGGCTGAGTCTAGACTCTCCCTAGCCCACACAGTTTTCTGAAATAAAATTATTTTATCTTTCCATTAAATTTAATTTACCACACCTCTGAAAGAATCTGTTTTATTTTGTTGTTGTTGTTTTAGAGCATGAAACTAAGTGCTTTAAAAATGTAATTACAAGAGTGTAAGAATGAGTCTGTGATGGGAAAAGCCAATGTCTTTATTTCATCTTCCATCTAAGTGAATTGAAATGTATTTCTACTTTATTGGAAGCATTTATCCAAGAAGTATGAAATAAACTAAACTGGGTAAAATGTTTTTCTTTTTTAAAATTTTAATGTCCTTACATACAGGTAATTGCTTTGTTCCCTCAAGAGAGAAGAGTCCATGGACATAAATTGCCTTCTGGAATTCAACTATTTCGTTTGGGATGTAACTAGATCTTCAAATTAACCTCAGTTAACACGAATGAACTAAAAAAAAAAAAAAAAAACGTTCAAAAATTTATGTAGTTCAAAATTTGTCAGATTTGTTGAAATGAATAATGTGTTTGGATTTTTGGAAGACCTTTACAAATTTTGAGCCTCCTGCAGTTCCATTTGGTGTAAAGAATTACACTATAAACAAGAGGCTCCATCTGTACTTTTGAAATAATATTCAGCTTTCCATTTCAGCGCTCAAAGTGACACGACACACTGAAAAGCAGAAGTCAGTGTTCAGAGAAGTTAAAATGTAAACATTTAGCCAACTCATCTGCTCAGAGTGAGACGGACGGACGGAGCGCACAGGAGCCCACAATTCTAAATGAAGGTTCCAGATCGACAGTCGTCAGCCAGGGGTGGGGTAGAAGGGGAGTGGGGAGCTTTCTGATCATCTCTAAAATCTCATCTGGGGTATCAGTCCACTCAGAATGCCAGGTGACCTGCAATGCTTTGTTACATGGGGTAGTGAGGCAAATATCTGTATTTAATATTTCCTTTACTCACTTTAGATTTTTTTCTGCCTATTCCCCCCACCTCCCTCTCAGAACTTCCGGTCACTTCCTAGGTTCCATATTTGGCAAAGAGGATGAGAAATCACATTTCCAGAAAAGGGACTGAGGTGATAACAGCTGTTGGAAACCCCTCTGATAAGCCTCAGCAAGGCACGTTATAGAACGCCGGTTGAGTCATATTATTTTTCAATTCAGCTCGACAGGAAATTACAGATCACCAATGCATGAGGTTTTATGATCAGTGTTCTGTGATCTGCATGGAGCAGAAGCTGTCACTGTAAAGTAAAATTTAGATATAAATGAATGGGGACGAAAGGGAGCTAATAAATCTGGGCTCTCCCATAGCATTTGGTATATGCCCTTCTCTTAGTGTCCAAATCGGTTTTCACTAATACTTTCTGGTTGAGACCTGTGGGAGGGCTGTGGCCTGATCCCTGTCTCCTTTCATGCCCAGGGAAAAGCATGCTTTGGTTACAGGTGCAGTCTCACTGGGTCTGCAGGATGTCTTGCAAGACACTCTCCCAGGCTGCTGCCTTTGCATCAGCGCATTTTTTTTCTTTCCCATTCTTTCCACACTCTTTCACTTCTGTCCTAATGCAAAAGTCTTCCTGAGACATCTGTACCTGCAAGTGGGTCTGTGCTCTCTCTGACTTCCTGTAGCACATGTGACCTTTGCCATGAATGTGGAACACACACAGCCCAGCATCCCTGACTAGGCTGAAAGTTGTGTATTCTTTTTCCTCTCCAATATAACTTGTGTTTTGTTTTGTCCCCTTTAGCCTGTCTGAAAGCATAGTAGGTTGTCAAGGATATTTGACTTAGTAGTGCTTTATTGAACAGATGTCTGTGAAAATGGGTGAGTTGACATGCTGCATTCTCATAGCATCAACCGTAGGTAAGATCATTTCACTGGCTGACTGATAACAGTTTTATTTTATTTAAAGATGAAAACACAGCTACCATCAAGCCTCTAAGATGTGGATTGCAATAAAAAAACCTTAAATTTAATAAAGTTTATTTGTTACAGATGCTCTATTAACATTCTCTCAGATTGTCTTTCTCAAGGGGACAGTACAGTCATGACCCCAGTTTGTGTTTTTCCGACTATTTTCAGAAGCTCATCATTTTAATAAACCCTTTAGTGGTTGGATTATCTCCACTCAATGTCCAGAGAGAGAGAGAGAGAGAGAGAGAGAATGAGAGAGAGAGAGAGAGAGAGAGAGAGAGAGAGAGAGAGAGAGAGAGCGAGAACAAGGAAACTCAGGTTGAGGGCAAAGGAACAGAATCCAGACTCTCTGGTGTTTGCATTTTTGTGACAGCCGGAAAGTGTAGATACGGTTGCCTTCACTGTGTGTATGAGAAGCCAGGAATTTGTAGAAGTTATATTAATTGTTCAAGGTCACTCAGAGATAGCCTAAGCCTTGCTGTTCCTTCTTTCTACTTTCTTGTCTGCTGCTTCCTACCAACATCCTTGAAGTGAGAAAACTTCAGCTTTCCTGGTAGCTGGGTCAACATGTTGCAAAATCCTATTAGTTATAATGGGAACATTACCAGCCCTATCTTTCCTGTGTAATGTGTTGCTATTTCAGCAGATTTTGGGAGACTGGAGTTATCTTAATGGCGGATACTTGGTTTTGTCTGATGGATGGACACTTAGGCCAGAAGCTCTAACCAGCTTTTCCAACTATGTTTTGCTCCTTGACTGGATGTGTAGCTCATGGTGAGGAAGTTAGTATGTCCCTTGAATCTGTTTCAGGGACTTTTAAGTTTAAAGGCATGGATAACTAGTATCTCAAGGCTTATGATGTTCATTGCTGAAAAGCATGCCTACAAAATGTGAGTCGCTAGACCAGAGGTTGGCCTTGGTCTCTGTCCTATGTTGAATTATCTGTATTCATCCAGGAGACCTTGGTGGATAAAGGACTCTGGTTTGGTTGGTGGTCTTTTGTGATTTCTTGTATGTTTGATGATGTGTCTTGCATAGGAGCTAGTTTTGATTGGACTTCTCCTTTCCTGTCCTTTCTCCTTTGTTCTGATTTTGACAAAACCAGCTTTGTGTTTTGAGTTACTTGTCACTTAGCAGCTCTGTCGATGGGCTGTCAACTCCGCTGGAGTTCTGGTAGTAGTCTAACCTGCCCACCAAAGGTTTTTCTCCTTTCTCATGCCATTCTGCCCTTAATGGAAGAAGGCTGAGTCTCTTGCTGAGAATGTGGCCTGGTCTTCTGATTTTAACTAACACAATGGAAAAGAAATGGTATGGTATTAGCCTTGAGCCAGGAAGTTTGGATCCCTAAGAGACATGCAAGCTTCCAGTTCCTCTATTTGAAGCCATCTCGATGTAAAAGCCCAACTCTCTTGAGACTAACACTGTGTAAGGAAACCCAAGCAGACTACTTGAAGAGAATTTGTAGGAAGAGACACTCGGCCAACCTACAGCTACTTCAGCCATCACAGCTGAGGTAACAGATGGGTAAATGCGGAAGCCATCTTGGATCTCTCAACAGTAAACGCCATGTTGAGCAAAATAACCATTTAGCATAGCCTCACCTAGTAAAAGAAAATTAATAAAAAGTAATTTGTTCTTCTTGCCTCCAACCATTGACTCACTGAGTATTTTGTTTTGCAAGTAACTGAAAGAGTTACTTAAAGCTTATATTCTAGGGTGATCCATCATGGTATTAGACAAATGTTATTGTTTACAAGCAATTCAAATTCAAAAATATGAAAACAGTGCCTCAGTATCACTAGCTATTTATGAGGTGTTCCATATCTATTGTGTGGGACAGACTTTGACCAGAGAATGAAGTCTGAGTGTTAGATCTTAGCCATTTTCCCATTTTCTGGAGCCGTATGTTAGTTACTTGTCAAAAATGTCAATTCTAGCAAATAGGTCCAGAAGTGTAGAAGGTTTCTGCATAGTAGTAGTAGAGAGGGATGTCCTAGTATATAACAAGGGCCAGGATGCCCAGTCAGATGCCAGGCCTCCATGGTTGCCATGATCTTACAGGCAGTGAAGAGTCTTGGAGATCGTTTGGAAATAAGGGAAATGGGCAAATAAGTTTATTGAGAGAGTCACTCTCCTGCAGTGAATTCAGCTAGGCTTTCCATTAGGGCTGTCCCTCAACCTTGTCAGTCATTTATTATGCCAAGAGGAATTTATTGTCAGATGGTCTCTATTTCTTCCATTGTGCTTTTAATTCACCTTTCTGGAGGTGAAGCAAAGTAGAATCAACTCCATTCATTTTATACTAGCCTTGATTGCATTAATTTATTGTACCTTAATTTAAAAGAATTGGCATCCAACATAACAGAAAGCATATTGCCATTTAAAATATGTGTTCTAAAGTATCACTGTCATGGGTGTAGTATTTACATGCTTCCTCCCTCTGCCACGAATAATACAATTTTACACATTTTAATAAATAAATTCTTGTAGTTTTGACTACTGAAAAGAAAGTTCTTTTGACTCAAAATATTATCAAATCACCCAAACACATTGCCACTCTTTTATCCCTCCTGTCAGTAAGTAAGTCCTTGCTCCTCAAATTAAAAAAGAAACCTTAAAGAACCATTTTATGCTAAAATATGTCCCATATGGCTTATTTGGGGGTTCTTAAAAGGAAGGAAAAATAGAAAATATTTGACTTGAAAAATATCACCCATCTCTTCGGCAACTTGCTTTGACAGTAAAATACTGGAAGCTCCCTCTCTCTCTCTCTCTCTCTCTCTCTCTCTCTCTCTGTGTGTGTGTGTGTGTGTGTGTGTGTGTGTGTGTGTGTGTGCTGGTGTGTGTATGTGCTTGGATGCCTTCATTTATATATATATCTGTAGTGGGTTATCTTCTCAACAGTTGGGAATAAGTTCTGTTTCTAACACTCTAGAAGTCTCCATGTGGGTACTTCTACCTGTCACACTAGTCTTATGTGCAGTTATCCCCCATACCTTCATTCCTTTCCTCTACCCATCCATTAGTCTATGAATACATGACTTATATATTTATCATATTCAGGACACTGCCAAGTCTAAGTGAAATGAGAAGATGGCTCAGATGTGAGGATTGTTAGAGGAACAGAGATTATCTTGTTGTAGAAGAAGATGGTCCCAAGAGCAGTACTGTGGGAATTCCCCCCCTATCGCCGTAGACTGCTGCTAGATAAACATGACGATGATGAAGGCAAGAACAGTGTCTTATTTGATCTTGATTCACTGAACCTTATCTTATTTCCTTTTCAATGTCCTCCACTTTCCCTTGAGTACGGTTTTCTCCATCTCTGCTCTCAGATATCTGCCGTCTATCAGCTTACTCATTTAACACCTATATCTAAATCTCAAGGGGCATTGCATAGTATGAAAAAAATGTCAATGTAGAAAGTGGGCTGCACGTAGATCTACAGACAAAATATTCCTTTTGCTGTACTGTTATTTGCCTGGTTTACATGATTAGAATAAAGAATCAGACATAGACTCCTGATTGAGATTGAATTTGGCTCACATTTCTGAAGGATGAGGTCTAACCCACTGGTTAGGAGAGCTGATGAGGGAGGTGCCTCATGGAAAGAGTGTGTATAAAAGTAATTGCTTATGTTTTGAGGCAGTAGAAAGAGAAAGAAAGGACAGTGCAGCTTCCATACTCTCCCATTCAAAGACACATACCCAGTGACCTGGTGAGGTCCCATGTGGTCACATTTCTTAAATGTTTCACCACTTCCCAGAAGTGCCAACCTGAGGACCATGTCTTTAATATCACACACTGGGGACACTCATTCAAATGATTGCAACTACATTATAACTCACATTGACCTTAAATATTCCATGGGGAGATCAATTAATTTGAGCCATTTGAATATGGAAATAAAGCTGTCTTATTAACAGATGATATTTGATGAGCTGCATGCCAGCCACCATGCTAAGAGCATCATAAGCTCCACCATCTCATTTAATCCTCTTATGAAACACGCAGGGTGGAAGTCATTGTCATCTAGATGGTTCAAACATGGAAATGGCTATTTGCTAATACATTTAAATTCATTTAGCTAAAAGAGGACTTAGTTGGAACTCAACCCTATGCTGTGTGGTTCAGATATTATTTTTCATTTTTAGATATTCTGCCTCCTAGGTACATTAACATACACACACACACACACACACACACACACACACACACACACACACACACAAGTACACACACAAAACAAAAAAAAATAAACAAAAACAAATAAACAAAAAGCCCCAACCCAGTTCTGTTGTCTCCTGACCTTTACTCATAGGTCACAATGCTAAGACTCAGGTGTATCAGAAATCAATACAGTAACTACCCCTGGCTCTTGTGATCTTTCTGTTCCCTCTTCTGAGATGAACCCTGAGTCTTGGCGACAGGATGTGTGATATAGGTGTCCCATATAGTCCTAGGTACTCCAGGCTCTCCTATTACTTGTACATTGAGCAGTTATGGGTCTCTGTATTAGTTGGCATCTACCGTAAAAAGCAGCTTCGGGGCTGGGGAGATGGCTCAGAGGTTAAGAGCACTGACTGTTCTTCCAGAGGTCCTGAGTTCAATTCCCAGCAACCACATGGTGGCTCACAGCCATCTGTAATGAGCTCTGGTGCCCTCTTCTGGCCTGCAGGGACACATGCAGGCAGAACAAAGTATATATAATAAATAAAATAAATAAATCTTTTTTTTTTTTTTTTTAAAGCGGCTTCTTGATGAGGGTGGAGAGACGCATTGATCTATGGGCATGAAGACAAAAGTACAGGGAATAATTTAATGCCTGTCCATTAACAGTATTAGGGTCTATGACTTAAGTCAGCCATGGAACCTTTGACCTAGTTAACACTAGCAGGTATGAGTGCTGTAGATTCTTTCTGTTTCCCAAGACTGTAAGTTTCTTTGTGCAGGAACTTCATCTTGAGTGATCTGTAAAGTCGTTTAGTATTTGGGCAGATTGAGTGGAACTAAATTACCTTGAGATAGTTATTGTCTCTTATTTTATCCCACAATGCCTCTTGAGAGCACATCTCCCTTTCAAATGAAAAAAAAAAATAGTAACATAACCAAGTAATAGTAATCAAGTTAGTTAAGCAAATCCAAAAATTAAATCAAATGCCAGGAAAGGCAGCCCAGGACCTAGGGCTAAGGGAGACCCATGAGGCTGGACAGATCTATAAATGATTGCACAGCTCAGAGAGATGGGGTACATGTGTAGCGGAGGGAGAAATGTTACCCTAAAAATAGATATATAGAGATAGGTATGCTACTTTTACTTAAAACTATTTTTCAAATTATATATATTAAACACCGTACTATAACAGTAAGTTAAACCTTGCTTGCTAAGGGCTTACTTCTGGCACAGGGGGGATCTTTGAACACAAAACATCATTATAAGCTCAAGTTCATGGCTGGGTGTTTGGGGGTAAGTCAGGAAATCTATGAGTGAGCCATCAGAGGCAATCACCTGGCTATGGAAAGGGACATCAGATGGATAACTACCAGAGGGACATGTCCACTCTGGTTCCCTATAGTACCGTGTGCTCTATGGGTGTGGTGATCCCAAAGGATGTGTTAGAGGTCTTTGTGAAAGGTCCAGACAGCCCCGAGGAGAGTTCTGTGAGTTTATACACTGATCCACAGAACAAGAAGAATAAGCAGAAGAGAAATATTCTACCCAAATGACACACATTACTTTTTGTTGCATCAAAAATATATGGATTTCTTTTTCCTTAATTTCAACAAACATATATGGGACATTAACTGTACATTGGGCACTGTGCTCAGCCATTCACCTGAAGGGAGGAATGTGCCTGGAAGCCAAGGAAGATTTTTTAAAAATGGCATGTCTTGGAAATCTCTGTGGGAAGATTAGTTCGCATACAAGGCACAACTAAAGAGTGATGTGAGAAATACAATTGTTTCTCCATATCTTCAGAATCCACACCCATGGAGATGACCCACCACGGATAAAATATTTTTAAAAAGGCCATTGGTACTGTGTATGTTTCTGATTTTCCTCATCACCATCAATTGCTTAAACAATTCTGTTTGATAACCCTTTACATAGAGTACACGGCATGAGACAGTACCAGTACTGTAGGGATGCTTTAAAGAAATCGGGGTGGTGGGGGTGGGGTGGGGGCTGGAGTTGTGACTCAGCTGTTAGCAGTGAGCAAAACTCTTACAAAGGACTTAAGTTCAGTTCCCAGCCTCCATGTGAGGTGGCTCACAACCACCTGTAACTTCCGTTCTCACGGATCTGTCGCCCTCTCCTAACTCTACGGGTACCTGCCACTCCCACATGTGTACATATTCATGCACACTCCCACATTCTTAATTAAACTGAATAAAATAAATCTTAAGTATTCAGGAGACTGTTCCATAGGTAACATACAACTACATGGTGTCTCACGTACAGGACCTGAGGGTCCACAGATTTTGGTATTCTCCAGGATTCTGGAACCACTCTCAAATGGACACCAAGGAGTAGTAAATGTATAGAGTTAATTGATGTACTATCCCAAAAGTACCAAGTGGGGCAGAAGTTCTTTTTTTGGTCCATAAGAAGAAGTTTTTGCAACGTAAACTAGTGGTGCTCATTAACACAGGGCTGCTGGAGGGGCCTGGAGCAACATAATGAACATACTGCAGACACGGGAGGGGGGGGGGGGGGTAAAGTCTTTACGTTCAGTATTCTCTCCTGTATAAGCAAGTATCACACATGAATGCTGGAGGGTTCAAGCATGGCGGATGAGTCTAGAAATGGAAAGGTCATAAATAGTTAACAGTCAGAGCTTGGGCCCTCTTTGAACCGTTCCAGGCAGCCAGTAAATTGAACAGAGCCCCCTCTGCGCACCCATGGAAACAGTCAAGCTGCCGCAATTTGGAAGTAACAGATCAGCCTTTCAGAGGACCCTGCACACGCTGCACATTGCGCGCTCTCACCTCGGTCACAGAGCCTCTGCCTCACAGCTGGGCTGAAGGAATTAGCTCGCACACCAGAATATTAATGTCAGCATCTTTTATCACATGGGTTGGAGATTCGCAACCATTTGGGGGAAAAAAATACCACAGCACCAACTCTGTTTGTGATTATCTGTGATTTAGAGAAAAGGGACAAAGTTCTTATTGAAAAGAACGTCTGTTGTCGAATGTGTTGATGACAGTCTCCGTGCAGGGATGGAAGCTAAGATGTTTGGGCTGCTCTCTCATTCCTAAGCTATCATGGCAATGCAACATCAAAACAACAATGAAACCAAGAACTTTTAGGAGCTGCTTTGAAAAGAGAATAAAAGAACAAAGAGGGCTTAGGGAGAGGGCTCAGTGGGTGAATCCTTTGCTATGCGAGTGAGCACCGTAGGCAGATCTGAGTTCAGATCCCCTGTGCCTCTTTACAACCCTTGTGTGGCAGCTTGCATCTGTAAGCCCAGTGTTGGGGGGTTGAAGACACAAGAATTCTCAGAGCTCCTTGACCAACAGGTGAGCCAATTAGCCAATAGGTGAGCCTCAGATTCAGGGAGAGACCTTGTCTCAAAACATAAGGTGGAGAGCAATAGAGGAATATTCCTGAAGGAAATGTTGACATCTTCTCACACATATAGACATGCACTCTCCACAGACACGAACACAAACATGTATATAAAACACTCATACATACAAACATGTGAGAGAGAGAGAAAGAGAGAGCGAGCGAGAATGAAAAGAATGTTTCCTACTTCAACCCATCTCTCATCTCTACCTTGTTGTTAATCGAGACTATGACGCTCTGGATTATATGTTGTTGATTTGGGGACACTCGAGGGAAAGATAAGTATGCTGGGATAGGAGTAAACTGGGGTAAGTTAGGATCACGCTTCACCCTGGAATGAAGTTTTGCTTTAAGCCAAAGTCAAACAAAGAGAAGACAATAAGTACAACAGACAGAGGCTGACCTTAACACTGGGGACAAGGTCTTCAGCCAGAAATGTCTTATGCATGTAGGCCAGAGGCCACCAAGAACCCAATCACAAGTCCTGCAGATTCTTACTTATCTGTCACCAGGTCACAAAGTCAGTGCAGTTTCTCCCCATGTGTGGCGGTCTCTGTCAGAAGCTGCATCAGAATCATCTAGAAGTGTGCTGTCTGTCGAAGTAGTTAGTTTATACTGACAGTTACCAAATACTCAATGATGGTAAATGTCTGTTCTGATAAAACACAAATTTTATGTATATTCTTCCAAAATGGAAAACCTGCAAATGAAATCCTTTTACAAGTTGTCTTACATGAATAATTCCTTCTCAAGATCTTACCTAGTCCAGTTATTCCTTGAATGTTTCTTAAAGTGTAATGCCTAGTGTTTACGTTCTATGTCCTGATTGCTTCATTCTCCAATGCCCACCAACTATGCCTTTTGTCCTTTAGAAAACCCACTTTCCTTTTTCCTACATGTGGCCTTTGCCTCAACCCACCAGTAAGTACTCTTGCCTTTGCTAAACTCCTCACTGGCTTGTGAAAACATCAGCATCAGTAAACCTCAAACTTTGCTCCTATCCATAGAAGTTTGCCATGAAAGACAGCAATCACATACTCTGCGATTCCCCTGATGCACTCAGGCTAGGGAATGTGCAGGGGGTTGAGTTTCTCCAGGCTCATTATGACACACCACTGTGTGGTGACATTGTAGATGAGACTTTCCTCCCTCCTGATTTTCCACAATGCCAATGAAGGTTCATTAGCCAGACATCCGCTAAGTGTCTACTACTTACTGGGTACTGAGGACATTGAATTGAGTACCTTCTAGTGTCTCAGTGAAGAGTGTATTAGTAAAGACAGGGTACAGATGTCCATATCCTGTCATGGTAGTAATGAGCACAGAGAGTTGACTATGGTTAGTTAGGGCTAGTTTCTGTCTGTGGCAAAGATTAGCTGTGGATGATTAACAGAATTCTGATGATCTGACTGCAAAAAAATGTCACTGTCTTCTCTTTCTCCTTCTACAACATAATCCAAGAATTTACTGAGCTAAGTGGCTTTCCTCTACACACTCCAAATTGACCCCTTTGACACTTGACCCAACTATTACTTTTCTAGACAACCCAGACCACCTGCCCCATGAAGGTCCCATCCATTTTCTCCCTCTCACACCCAAGAATATCTTGACTTTTTGCCACTTTTCACAACCTCCATGTCTCATAGGTAGGATAAGCCCCTTCCTAGGGTGACTGCCTCCCAGTTCTGCTGTATACTGGCTTACCCTTTAGGAGCTTGTCTAGCTGCTTAACTCTGTCTCCTATGCTCTCAATCCATTTTTTAATTGTCATTTTTGTCTGAAACGCATGTCTCTCTCTCTTAATCTAAATCTATTAACTCATATGTTCAATCATTTTGCGAAGATTTAAAATTTTCTTTTCATCTTACTATGGCAGGCAATGTAGCTCCTAAGAAATTCCAACGTGTGTCTAAAGATCCAATAAAGAAAAGGTGAATTGTTCAGTTTCCTAAACTATCAGAAGTTATATATACAATCATTGGATAACTGTTATACAATAAATACAATGATAATTGTGTAACAGTGATATAAGAGATGCCATGTAAATGTGGTTCATGGTGAGATTCTAAACAAAAATGGATTCTCTTAGGATGGTAGTTACGATTTCTCCTCCCCAGTTTCCTCCTCTGCATAGTAAGGATGATGACGTAAGCAAGCCGTGAAGATTCACCAAAACGATAGATTAAGTCCCCCAGTAAAGTTGCCGCCACTGAATGAGTTCCTGGTACATAAATGCTTCCTCCTGCCACTTTGATTTCAGGAAATAATGGATTAAGACTAAGGGAAGCATTTGCTGACAAAAGTTTCACCTCTGCTTATGAAATGTTTTAAACATTTGGTGGGAAGTAACCTGTTTTCACATTGATATGCAATTTGGGTACATATTTAAATTTAACTCATATTAAACATATTAATTTAATATGTTAGGTTATGCATGTCATCATCTATATTTGTATATGCAGATATACATCCTTAGTCTACTTAAACATCTACATATATATACTTAAATCTGTAGCATATATATTTTATAGTGAAGAGACTATTCTAAATTAAATTTTTGGAGTACATTTTATAGGAGATTCTCTCGTCTACAGAAGACTTTTTTATAGACCGAGGCACATTTTTGTCTGGTTGAAAATATTGCTTTCCCCTGTGACTTGTCCAACCACCAGCTTCAAAACTTAGAACTTCCAGGTCCATGTAGTCATTCAGGAGTAACTATTGCTGTGTTAGTCTGGATGAAATAGACATGTGTTCTCCTATCTCCAGGGACTGTAGCCATGTTTCTAAAGGACTGCCTCATGCTGTCAGTTACAAAGTCTCATGACTCTGAGACTTCATTCTTGCCACAAAAGCAGAGTCTTGTCTTCTCTGTCCATACACTGAGCAAGAGAGCAGCAGGTCCACAGGAAGACATAGCATGAGAACATCTTTAAAAAGCACCCAGGGCTGTAGAGATGGCTCAGCAGCTAAAACCACTGTCTGCTCTTCTCGGTTACCTGGTTCACTTTCCAGCACCCACATGGCAGCTCACATTGGCCTGTAACTCCAGTTCCAGGGAATTCAGGCTTCTGTGGGCACTAGGCACAAAGTGGTGGATATACATACATTCAGGCAAAATACCAAACACATTAAAAATCGCTTTTTAGAAAGCACATCATTGTTTTAAGAGAGGAGAGTTGTCCATATTTGTATAAAAACATACCTGCAGTGCCAGTTCCAACCTGCAGTTTCCAATTGGATCTCAACTTCCTTTCATGGTGTCCTTGAGCCCCTCATCATACTTTAAGCACATTCAAGACCAAAGACAAGGCCGAAAGCATAGAAGGACATAAAAGACAAGTCAGAATTCTTTTTATTTTAGAGCATCTCTCCCAATCGACCACCTAAAGTATTGGGAATTCACTCAACCTTGGAGACAAACGTTTAGTGAGTTCTCTTATTCATTGAGAAGTATCTTGCAATGTAATTTGTACTGAAAGTCAGGACAACTGTCATCCTCTAATTTGATCCATAGGTGGTTAGAATCATGGAAACCATTTCTGGGCTCATTTCTGTAAAGTCAACTTCTTTTACTGTGTAGGAAGTGTTATTAGTGTAACTGACCAAATAATACCAGTGATGTAAAGGCAGCAAGCTGTTCATTCATATTTGTGAAAATATTCATTAAAAAATAAAGAGTTGGGGTTTGGTGTTAACGATGTGAACCTAAAACGCAGGAGGAGCTGTGTTTAATCTTCAGGACTGAGAGAAAATGTCTTACAGTGTGGTACGTATTTCACAAATGGATACTTACAACCAGGGAGGCTAAGGACCTCTCCATCTAAGACCTTGTTGTTTATAGTAAAGTCTGTAATGGCCAAAGATGTGAGATGTCTAACACTTAGGAATTTTGAGATGGACCACCAAATTTCTTTGTAAATGATTTGTGCCAATCCACAGCACCATTAGCAAAGTTTGAACTTATCTTTTACTTCTAGTTCTAGATCAATGGACATCTTTTGAAAACATGAATCTGACAGTCCTGATGATGAAACAATATATTGTTTTAAGAAGGAAGCTTCTTTTGTAGTGACATCAATGACTGCCCTCAGGCTCACAGTTGAGAATGAGAGATATTGAAGGCTTCTGTGACAGCTCCCCCTCTCCCCGAAAAGAAGCAGTCTAGAAGGAAGCCATTGAAGAGGGCCCTTAAAAAAATTGTGATAGGGTTGCTGAAATGTACCTCCTCACAGTTGATGGCTTATGGCGGGGGTGTGGGGTGGGCAAGAACTGGGCTTTCTTTAGGGGGCTGGCCACTGGGAGTTTGACTATGCTCCGAGGAGTATATGGACAACACAAATTGGACTCAGTGTATTTTTTCATCTTCTTTTTGCGAGAAGGAAACAAGTGTGATCGGGGTGCATTGTGTAAAATTCCCAAATAATCAACAAAAATTTATGTTAAAAAACTTGCAAGATACTTTTAATTCTAGTGAGATTAAAAAAAAAATTTCCTTATTTATTTATTTATTTATTTATTTATTTATTTATTTATTTATTTATTTAGAGACAGAGTCTTGAGTTCGTCAGGGTAACCTCAGACGTTATTTGTCACTAAGGATGACCTGGACCTCTTGGTGCTCTGCCTCCACCTCCCAAATGCTGGCGTTATGATGGCTAGTTCTTCAATTCTTTCCAAAAATTAGTGCCAGGTATGGTGTCTAAGGCCTTGCACATGCTATGTGTGTCTTAGATCACTAAGTTCCTTATTCTTTATATTTTTCTCTTCTCTGTAAATTCTCGTTGATCTATTAATTATGCATGCTAAGAACTTAAAATTATTTGGTTCCAGTTTTTAAGCAACCTAAAACACATACGTTCAGTCTTTATATCTTGACAGTTAAAAAAAAAAATCCTTTCCTCTCACATTTCCCTTTGAGTCTCAGCCTAGTTGAACTCATAATACTCATCCTCATTGTGAAGACAGCTCCGTTTTCCCGTCGTATTTTCGGGAAGCTTAACTTGGTTCGTGTTGTTGTTTTACTGATGTGTTCTTATGTAGTGATTATGGCTTTTGGCATTGTTCTCCAGAAACTTGGCCTACAACAGGCTCTCTGTAATTCCCATCCCCAGGACTGGGCCTGCTCAAGTCTAAATTTCCTTTTAATTATTTTAGTGAGCACTGCCAATCTAGAAGGACCTGTCATCTTGGTTACTAACCCCAGGCATTCATGGAAAGGCCTGTGTTAATGCTCCAGTGAATAAAACAATCTCGTCATACGGCAGATTTTCTCTTCATCTCCTCGCACGTCACGCTCACAGGAGAGGTGAGATTATAGCAGGAAGAGCACATGATGGCGGATGTGATTTTATTTTCTTTGCTACAGACTTTTCATTCCCCAGGTGTAACACTCATGCCTGTTAGCTACGTTGGGGAAAGAAGTAATAAGAAACAGGTGACAGTCTTGAAAGCATCATGGAGTCGGTTCCCAGAGCAATTGAGGGCTCTCCAACATCACGCTCTGAGCATGCGCAAGGGAAATTTGAAGGCGCATAAATGTAGCAAGTGGATGCAAGTCATGTCTGGAGAGACGGGAGTATTACTGTGAGCTTTAGAATAGCCTCTGTGGGGCAGAGGAGCGAAAGCACGGCCTGAGGAGCTATATACTATGTTGACACTAGAGCCAGCCACTTCCTGTGGTCCTCTTAAGAAACTGTTCCCATTTCCTTTTATTCAGTAGATGTACAAAAGGCAACAGAGTCAAAGATGGTGTGTGGGCTTTGTGACCAAAGGGCTCTTGCTGTGTCTTTAAGAGCAAATGATTTAATCTCTTCAAGATCATCAACTATAAAATAGAGACAGCAGACATCTAACTGTACAGGTTGTGAGTAAGAAAGGTAGGGTTTTAAACATCTGGCTCAGCTCTCAGCAAGTAGTGGCCTCCAGCAAATGGGATCCAGGTTGCTAGCGCTGTGTTATTGGAGCACCTGGCTAACCCTTGAGCGATGAGCTTCCAATGCAACAGGAATTACCCTTTAAAGAATAGATCTGGATTCAAGTGTGTTGAAACTGAAAATTCATTTGAGGGGGAAATGATGTTCCTGTATTGGCATCTGTTCATTACAGAGAAAGAGGCGTTCTGTTAATTAATGGCCTTGTTGCTTTATATTTCTCTAGACTAGTTTATGCTGTTTATATTAGAAAGGAGAAGGAGAAATGGCCATTCGAAGACTAAGAAGACACAGTGTCAAGGGCCTCAGCAAACCCTGGAAAGGAAGGTAAAAAGATTACTCGGGAGGCAGAGGCAGGCAGATCTCTGAGTTTGAGGCCAGCCTGGTCTCCAAAGCAAGATCCAGGACAGGCTCCAAAACTACACAGAGAAACAGTCTCGAAAAACCAAAAAAAAAAAAAAAAAAAAAAGAGTCCAAATAGTGATGCCAAGCCGTCTAGCCAAGCACCCATGGACATAGACAACTGTGGCCTGCTCTCCCTGGCAATCAGAGTCGTAGTCAGTTGGAGGGCAGACTTAAAGAGACACTGCAATCTGTTATCAAATTGCTCTCTCCATTACTTGGCTAATTTTAAGAACAATCAGGATGCATTGCGCCTAAGAAAGAAAGAAAAGATACAGATCAGTTCAGTTTGACACTGTAGATTCTACCCAAACTGTGTGTTGAAAGGTCCCTCATGATTGCCTTTAAAGATCAAGCACAGACACGAAATTCTAGTTGACAGTTAGAGATAAAAATCTCACAATCATAAATTAAAATTAAGGAACTTAAATATGATATAAAATCATTTAATCTTGCTGATTTATACTGGCTTTCAGAGGCAATTCTTTACTAACGCTTCTGTTTATTGCTCTTTTGACTTTTTTAATTACAGTAAACCCCAAATTCAATTATACACTCTACTATATATTTCAGGCAGTACTATTGTAAATAAAAGTAGAACCAATTAATAATGTGCTTAGCCTAGCAAAGCTAAATCAAGTACAGTACAAAAAGGGTGTGTGTGTGTGTATGTGTGTGTGTGTAATTTGATCAAGGTTTGAATGCTCTAGTAAAAAAATTCCACCTGGTTAAGCTGGAAAATTTGGAGGTTGAAAATGACGATTCTCTTTTATGGTTGTTGTTGTTGTTAAAAAAAAAAAAACTTTAATAAATTACTCCTAACATGTTACGTAAGTTGCAATTTTCTAAGTTTAGGGGTGATTTTAAAATATATGGATGTTTGAAAACTGCAGCTTTCCTATCAGCAATCAGCACCATGTTTTGTTTTGGTTTTTTGTTTTCTTAGCAAAAAAACCTTGTTTTTTCTCGGGTTTATCTCCTTTATCATCTCCCACTGGCATATGCTTTCGGAATGATATAGGCCGCTCCAGCTGTGTTTTGGGTTCCTTAAACATCTCACACTATTCCTCAAATGTTTGGGGTTTGACAAAACCCCGAGTGCATTTGGCCATGCACGTTTTCCCTTGATTTTTAAACACATATGGGTTTTATGGGAAATTTCATCCATGTGTTTTTGATTCCTTTACACTCAAGTCATCAAAATGTTGTTGTGTAAGGTCTCTTTGATGTCCGAGGAACTTTGGGAGATCCCCCCCTCCCTTTTTTTTATGGGACACTTTAATCCTTTTTTCTTAGAAACAGGATGTTGCATGATGCCAAGAAGAAATGAAGTCCCACTTCAGCTCAGTGGTGTTTGACGGAACACTTAAAACGCTTTGGTTCAATCTGGTTCAGGATTTGACTGAAATAATTCACTTGGTCATTAGTTTCTTGTTAAATTTGTTGCTTTTTGGTGGATTTTGAAGTAATAAAGGTTATATTTTTCTTCAGGAGCAAATACAAAAGGGTAGAAAATTATAAAGTGTTTTAAAATTAATGATGTTGCCTGATAAATGAGCTTGCCATTTTAACCTGTTTACACGTGCTAAATGGAGTTCTGTAAATTGGGGATAATTATGTCCTGATTTATCTATCACCAGGAGGCCTGGGAAAGGGTCAGCATGAAAGGAAAAAACCCATTTGAGAGATGTAGTTGAGCTCAGTTTTCCCCCAAAGTGGAAGATAAGTGTGTAGATTTTGCATTTCAGTACTTCACACAGAGATAAGGAAAAGTCATGTATGCACATTTACAAATATTATGTAATGAGAAGTGTTGCTAGGGAAGCATGTGGTAGAGTTTAAAGCTTGTGAAATAAGGACAGTAATCGTGCCTACCTCTTGGGAAAGTGCTTGCCTCTGTGAAGTTTAAATTAGCTAACACAGTGACAGTCTCCAAGACAGTGACTGCCGGCCCATTGTAGGTTCTCAGCAGTTGCAGCCAAATGAGGGTTGGAAATCAACTCCAGCTATTACCATGACCTTGCCCAGGGGGCTCTTCTGTGTCCACCTCAATTCCTTCCACATAGTCCCATCATAATTGCTGTAGAACTGTGTGCATGGAAATGTCACTCCAGTGTCTAATCTGCATTCATGTGAGAAATGTCACCTATGTTACAGACGAGGCAATGACTTGTCCAAGAGTTTGAGCTGAGCTCCATCAACTGTATAGTCTGCACCCTCTCTACTACATTTCAAGATGACAGTCAAATAATGTTATGACTGCATAATACACACTCTTTCTACCATTTTTCAAGACAACAGTCAGTGACTGTTAATAATAAAAACCAAAGAACAGGACACAGCTTCTTTGCCAATGACTATGTGACAGTTGTCAGGGGCCATTGTCTTAACACACAAGCTATGATTTCTTTGAGAACCATTTATAGGCAATGTGACAATCTTCTCAGAATTATAAAGTTATAGCAAACAATGAAGAGCTACTGTTATCAATGACAACTTTCTGGAGATAGCTCTTGTCAGTTTGAGCCTAGCCTATTCAGTACTAGCCAATCAGAGTTTCCTCTTCTACATTGTTTCTCCTCCTTCTCCTCCTCCTCCTCCTCCTCCTCCTCCTCCTCCTCCTCCTCCTCTTCCTCCTCCTCCTTCTCCTCCCCCTCTCCTCTTCCTCTTTCTTTCTCTTCCTTCTCCTTTTCTCCTCCTCCTCCTTCTCCTTCTTTTATTCTTATTCTTCTCTTTCTTTCTCTTTCCTGTTCCCACCCTCCTCTTTTGTAGCCTATATTTGAGATTAGGTGTTAGAATGTAAGGACAGGGGCCTGAGGAATTAGACAGACACTGTCTCTGGAGAGATCTGCTTATCTTTCTATTCATACTGTGAAGCTGAAGAATCCCATCTTATAAAATCCTTTGCTCCACACCATTCTATCATCAATATCATCAGACTGAACCCGTTAATTTTCGCTAGCGGTGGCTTGCCTTTCACTAGAGGTTATGGCACATTGTCAGTGACTTCATTTCACCACTCTAGGAAACCGAATGGAGTGGGAATGTGTGGACACACACCATGTAGAATCATGTATTCCACTAGCGACTTGATAGAAAAGGGAAACAGAATGGGAAGTATAGACATTTCATATTTCAAAAACCAGGGCCAAATTGAGATCAAGCAGATATGAAGTTAATCATGAGAGTCACTGCAAATGTTTTTTTCAAACTATTGTTTGAAATTATTTTTTCAAATTATTGTTTTTGTTCTGTGCTTGGAGAAACAGCATTTGGGCAAAGGGGGAGACCTGTATTGTGTTCTGTTGAGAAAGACTATGTTCTTATATTGCTTTGGGGGATATTCTTTGCACAAATCACTAAACAAATTGATAGTCTGATCTTAATTGTAGATTTCATGAACTACAATGGAGAAGAATAATTTACCATAAATTATTGATGACTAATATAGTAGATAATAGGTTTTCAACCTAATTTTCACCCTGGCAGCATTATTTGCTATTTATATACTTATTTAAATGACAATGATACATAACATTTTCTAAGCCTTCATGTGTGTAAGATACTGTTCTAGTGATTTACAGATATCAAATCATTAACTCTATGCATGTATATGTAGCATGATTATTGTGATTTTACAAATGAACAAACCATAACACAGATGTTAGCAACTTGCCCAAGCACACAGCTAGTGAGTGACAAAGAAAAGGATGTAACATTCTTGCTAGAAATATGGGCTTCTGGGAAAGGGTCACACACCTGGCTTTCCACAGTATAAACCTAGTTTTGCCCTTTCAGACAGACTAACCTCCACTGAAAAATGGTGATCTCTAGGGGAGAGAGCCTGTGTTTGAATCATCTAGGTGTACCCAAGGGCTAGCAAGTGTTTTACCTACCACTAAGTATACATCAAATCACACTTTCTTTTATCCCAACTGTGTCTATGTATTCTGTATTATCAGACCCCAAAAGAGTGCTTTTTACATCCTGTCTGCTCTTCTCCAACCTATGACAGTTTATCTTTTCTTATCTGTCACTTGTAATTAACTCTTTAAGAGAGAGAGAGAAAGTTCTCTACATGTGAAACCATTTTGTGTTTCTGTACATACCTGTGGGGAAGAGAAAGAAAGAGAACACATACTTACACGCAATGCAGTGAGTAGTCAGAGCAAGGTCTCTGTGGGTGGTACTGAAGCAGAAACCTCAACTTAAATGAGAAGGAGCAGCAAGGGATGGACAAATATCAGCAGGAAGAGTTGCAGGCAGGAGGAGCCAGCACTGAGGACCCAAGGCAAAGTGGCCAACGGAAGTTTGAAGTGGCCAAGGAGCCATGGAGAGCCAATAGGTCTGTGGTAGATTAGGTACAGGGGATATGGTCATGAGGAAACTGAAGAAGAGCCACAGGCAATCTAGGAGCAGACTATGCATGGCTTGGTGAATGCTCATACATGTGATCTTTCCCATAACATTTACTCTAGGTATTTCAGAACTCAAAAAAAAAAAAACAAAAACAAAAACAAAAACAAAAAAACAAAAACTCCATTCTAGGTGAAATCAAGCTGTGAATACTCATATTCAGACTTTTTTTTTTTTTTTTGGTCACTGGTCTCAATTCACATTTGTTTTTGAGAGTGCAAACAAATACCAGTCCAGGAGTCCATGACTGCTTTCTGAGGCAACCCCAAACCTACTTTTCCATGTGATATTCCTCTTGAACAATATTATATTTTATGATGGTCTCTTTACTGATGGTCGTTTAGCTGTTGGATCCTTTTACCCATGGATATCACCTCCTTCCCTTAGTCTACCTTCTCCTCCACTACTCCTCTGTCAATCAACTCTATCAAAGTCCCCCAATACAACAACCCTGGAGTATGTCATGTGACTATTTTTATGGTCTAAGGGAATTTGTAACTTGGGGGTAAGAAGGACAGCAAAGCAGATATCCTGAGCCCATTTGCTCTGCAAATTCCTTCCCTTAAAGTGATTGTCTGCAAGCTGTGTAGCTCATGATCTGCAGTGGCTAGATTGCTGTGTCATAGGTAATAGCTAGCAGAAAAGAGAGTGGGATGTGAGTTACTACTCATGTTGCTGCTTCTGTAGAAGCTGTCTACTACATAAAGTCAGAGAATTGTGAAAATAATAAATAGAACTTCGGCCACTCTCCTCTGCAGATATTTTCAAATCTTCTGCCATCCATCCACAAAAGTAAAGCATATGAATTGCAATTGATTTTTATAAAGTCTTCATAATAATATATCTAAACATTTGGAGACATCTGGGAGATGGCCCAGGAATCTTACTTTTATTATTTTTGAATGAGTCCAGCTTGGGAGATTTGTGATGAATTCAGTCTGTCAGTGTACAAAGTCAATTGAATGCATAGTTATATACACCAAGAAAGGACCACCCTGATGGAGTTTTCTTGTTGGCCCTACCCATCTCCAACCTTCAGTGGTGTGTGTGGCCCCATAGGTTTGACCATGGTCTGTAGGTGGACTGTGCTGGATTTGAGTTCTGGGTCTTCCATTTATTAACTCTATACCTTTGGACAAGTCACCTAAACATTTTCAATCTCCCATTTGTAGATCTTTAATGTGGAGACAATATTGCTATTACCTAGACTAACTGTGACTATTAAAAGAGCATTTACATCAAGGCTTAGCATAATGAGTCTTCCATCTTAAATGATCAATAAAAGTTAATGATTAATGTAATAATTATTGTTAATAAGATCAAATATTTATTGCTCATGTTATGTGTAATGCGTTATAAGAACTCAGAAAAGAACTGAACATGGTTACTCTTTGTAGACCTGGCTTCGGCCATGTAAAACTTAATTATCAGCAGAATATCTAAGGACAAGAATGAAAAGCATTTAGAAAGAAAGTAAACGATTGTCAAGAAGCCAAACAGTCAAAACAGAATCTTAGAAAGTAAAAATGTGTATGGTTACAAAAGACTTGCAGAGGGCTGGAGAGAGAGCTTAGCAGTGAGGAGGAAGAGCTGCTTCTCCAGAAGACCCAGGTCCTGCTCCCAGCAAGGATGCTGGAATACTCACAACCTACAGATCTGTAACTCCAGATTGAGACACATCTGGATCCTCTAGCCTCTCACTTCCTGCAAAACACACACACACACACACACACACACACACACACACACACTTATTCATGTGCACACACTAGCGCACACATGCACAAATGCATAGACACACAATTAAAATAAAATATTCTACCATAGTGCTTCAAGACTACACAGGTGTAAACTACATATTAAAGATAGCATCAATAGAAAACTTAGATAATTGTGAAAAATAGGTGTAGTTGAGAAGTGTGGGGTTTTAATATGGAAATAGTTTGGGGCTGGCTCACAATAGCTAACTAGATTAATTCGTATCAATTACACACACTGGTTTCACTGAAGCCTTTGTATAAACCAGAACATTTTTCCCCCCTCAGTAAGAGGCTTGTAGTGGGTGGGAATATTTTTGCTAGCCTTTGATTGAAGCTTTCATTCAGGCACTCAGATCTTGTAGAGTGGTTGTGATAAGGACTGCTCGTCGGAAATGAGCATGTATCAGGACTGTAACACCTTTAGGCCCAGCACCCCTACAAAAACCCTTGTCACTTTGGTTTAATTGCAAATTCCCCGGAGAACCTCCTCTAATGACCCATTTACATTAAAGCTTTTAAATTAGATTTCAATCTTAATTTCACTTGAAATGTTACCCTGGAGTAATCATTCCATTATAAATCATTTTATTTGATTTTATGGAATTGCTCAATTACAAGAGAAGTATTGAAATAAAGCTGAGTGATACTGAGAAACGTGGCGAGACAAAAGCAGGGTCTGTTTGACTTTGGGAAAATGTTATCAGTCAGAGCAAATCTTAGTCATTTATAAGCTACACAATGTCTTACAGTACTGAACTGTGGGATATTTTGTACAAGAGATAATTGGAGTACTGTGACACTTTGAATGAATATTGAGGCTTTAAACTTGGGCAGGAAGCATAGCAGAACATCCAAATCATTCTAGATTTAGGTAGGACGCTTATTTCTGCTGGACAAATTGCTGATCCTATGAGGCCATGAATAATGACAGAGAATGCATTGCGGGAACTTCCTTTCCCTGCACACCTTTATTGCATGTATACAGGTGTGCTGTGAGTCTCCTTAGGGCAATTCTCCCTGTGATGTGCTTTTTACTCATGTCACTCCAAGCACAATGACTTTCTTACACACTCAGTGTGAGAACTCTCTTATAAATGTCATTTTAACTCATTTTACATGGGACACGATATTTTTTAATTATTTATAATATGCCACATGAGAGCTGTGTGTTCAAATCTCACTTATACTTTTAATCTTAGCACTTGGGGCTTAATAGAGTTAGAGGCCAGTATGGGCTTCAAAATGAGTTCCAAACTAGTGGGACACTACATGATTTCTGTAGTTGTTATTACACAGTTCAAAACCAGAGACCACAAAAACATAGTCTAAGAGCCAGATGTCACAATAGAGGGCTGTGAAACGCAAAAGCAAGTGACTTGGGTGGTAATTCCAGTCATGTGTAGAGTAAGGATGTTAATTACTTTTGTTATTATGACAAAATACTATGACCACAAGTAACTTAGGGAAGATATAATTCTCCTGTGGCTTCAGAGGGATAGAGTCCCTCATGAGGAAGGTACAGCACAGTGGCAGGAGCAGGAAGCTGGCAGATCACATCTCAATTCCACACCAAAAGCAGAAAGAAAAAACAGCAGGGAAGTGGGGTGGTGCTATAAATCCTAAACCTACCCCGAGAAAGGCTGCACCTCCTAAAAGTACCACCAACTGGAGAGCAACGCTCATATACATGAGGGAAATTTATCTTTCAAACTTCCACATCTGGCTATCTGATCCCTATAGATTTATAGCCATCTCATAATGCAAAAGGCATTTCGTCCAACTTCAAAAGCCCCCACAGTCTTTAACAGTCTCTACTCTTTTTAAGAGTCTTCTGTTTGAGTCTCTTTGGAGACTGAAGGCAATCTCTTAACTGTGACCCCATGTAAAATAAAGATATAAAAGAAAACCAAACAAATTACATATTCAAATATACATACAATGGCACAGAATTCCCACTCCAAAATGATTGCCTAGGGGGATGGTGAGGAAATACTTGACCAAAGTGAGGTCAGAACTAACCAGGGAAACACCGACTCCTATAGCTACAGGTCTTGTATCTGGGACTTCAGTTTCAAAGGGCTTAGGTGGCCTTGTCCCTCCAGCTGTGCTGTCTGCAACACATTATTTTTTCTCTTGGCATGGTTCCATGCCACATGGGCAGCTCTCCTTAGTAGATGTCTTAGGACTCTGGCATCTCCAACATCTCCATTGAAACCCAGATTCACCATCACAGCTTCCTCCAACAGGCTCTCAGGTCTTCCTTGCAGGGACTGTCCTCAGTAGCTCTCTAAAAACTATGGAGAAATAATCCACAATACTGTCGTCACTCTGACATCTTTCTCATTTTCAAAGCCAGTACCATGAGGAGGGCAATGCCAACTTCAGCTGATAACGTGGGATGTAGTTACATCCCCTTGGACCACAGGTGCATCAGCATTTGTATGCTGTTGCCTTCTAGGAGAGGAAACCCTCAGGGCCAGTGGTTCTCAACCTTCCTAATGCTGAGACCTTTTAAGGTTCCTCATGCTGTGGTGACCCCCAAACATAAAATTATTTTCCTTGCTATTTCATAACTGTAGTTTTGCTACTTTTATGCTACAGAGAATGCATTTCAGGAACTTCCATGATCTACACCATCTTCATCCTTACCTCCATCTTCATCCTCACTTCCATAACCTACACCATCTTCATCCTCACCTCCATGGTCTACTTTGATTATGAACTCATTTTTTTTCTAATCTGTATTTTGCTTCTTGGGGTTCAATCTCTCACCCCCAGCTTTCTCTTTCCTGCTACTTACTGTTGGGTATTATATTTACTTCTAAATGTATTCCCTTGTTATTTTCTATAGATTTACATTTTCTGATAGCTTTTTTTTTTTTTTTTTTTTTTTTTGAGACAGGTTCTCACTGTGTAACTCTGACTGGCCTGGAGCTTTCTACGTAGCCATGGAACTCAAAGAGACCCACCTTCTTCTGCCTCCTGAGTGCGAGGATTAAAAGTATGAGTCCTACACCTTCCTTTTCTAATATCTTCTTAAATGCACATAGGTGGTAAGTATCTGGTCCTCTATATATTTGGCATAGATTTACTTTGGTTTCACAGTGGGTTAATAGTTTGGTTGGGTATAGAAATCTTTTACTTCTCCTCTTTGGATTTTGACTTGCTTCCCCTTGTCTTCCGGCTCTCAGTACTGTCATGAAAATTGACTATCTTTTAGTTTCTTGTGTTCAGTTTTCTCTTTGTATCTTAGCAGACATTAGTATTGTAAAATTTCAAATGAAACCACGAGCTGTGTATGGAATGCAGAAGGAGGTTATTCTGGGTATACAAATTTTCAACAATCCCTCTGTTTTTAATCCTTTCTCGTTCCTTTCCTACCACATTAAAAGAAAATAAAGTATTTACATTTCTTCCTCCTGCTGGGTTTCTGCACAGAAAATTAGATTGTGGTACACGATACCACAATCCTATACAATATTGTAATTTCCTCTGTTCTGAGTCCATTGTTATGACTGTGTTTGCTTCCGATCTTTTCAACATTTGTTGGTACTTCTTACTCCCTTTGAGTCTTCTTTTGTTCAAATTGTCTTTAACTGTTTGCAACATTTTGTTTCTTCATTTTGATGGGGTATGGGAAAAATTGATACTAAATGCATGTGTTTATTATATATTTAGCTAGAAGTTTCTTGGCTGTATTTTAATGATTTTTTGATTGTTGCTAAAGTATCAGCAGGTATTTCTGTGTGTTATGCAGGCTGTGTATGTGAGTATGTGTGCAGAATGGAGGTCTTAGGATCAGTCCTTCCATCAACCCAGTTCAGTATGCTTTTATCTTTATTTCTTATCAAATCTTCTACAGTACATAGTATATACTCTATTTTACAGACCAGTGAATTTAACTCCAGGGTTATTAGGTCACTAACCTAAAATAATAACATCATGCCAATGGCAGAGCTAACTCTGATGCCAAAGCAAATGTATAATGTAAGCCCTACTTACAAATGGTGATTTAATCACTTTGAAAGATAACTGGTATGACTATTAACAGTCAATCAGTTTTACCCATCAATGACCTGGTTTGTGAAGTGTTGCTCTTTATACTATACTTAACGCTTAATTTTTCATCATCTCTTGTTTAGATCCTATTTTACACACTAGGATCTTTATAACAATAAATTCTGCCTTTTTGAATTTAGACATAAATACACATATAAAGGTTTATTTTTTTATGATGAGACAGTAAAATATTATCTAACCAGCTGACTGTGGCATTAAAACCATGCCACAGTTTACAAAGTTTACACTAGTTTACAAAGCTAGATACATCTGTTGTGGTGGCATGATAGTACTAGAGAAGCATGGTCAAACTAGCTCAGAAAGTCACCTCCAGTCCATATTCCCCCACAGATGCAATTGTCCTGCAGGCATTTGCTTTTTATATTCTTGCTCTGAGGGGTACATGATGTGTACATGTATAATGTCATAGCATGTGTGCATACGTGTTTGCATGTGTATGTGAGCAAGAATCTTAAATGGTCTTATTAATAAAAACAAATCCAGGCCAAGTATTGGGGTGAACACTGCAAGATCAGAGGGGCAGAACAAGCCACAGCTACCTCACCTCACCAGTTTCTCAGCTGATCCTGTTTCCTCAGGCTGGACGCTTCAGTCCTCATACAGAATGGGTCTCAGCTGAACTACTGCTACAAGCCTGAAATCTTAACCTGCCAAATGCTTCTAGTTTCTGGTCCTCACACCTTATATACCTTTCTGTTTTCTAACATCACTCCCTGGGATTAAAGGCATGAGTCACCACGCTTGGCTGTATCCTTGAACAGACAGATTTCTGCCTCTGGAATGTTAGGATTAAAGGCGTGAGTGCCACTATTTTCTAGCCTCTGTATCTAGTGGCTGTCTGTTTTCTGACCCCAGATAAATTTATTAGGGTGTACAATATTTTGGGGAACACAATACCACCACATGTATGGACACAGATGTGTGTGCTAATTTGTGTACATGGGCATTTGAACACTGGCTTTCTTGATTGCTCTCTACTTTATTTGCTGAGGCAAGGGTTCTTTCTGAACTCCTAGCTCACTAATTTGGATAATCTAGCTAGCCAGTTTTCCCCAGAGATTCCCTGTCTCTCACTTCTTAGTAATTAAAGTACAAGCAGCCATTGAGTCTACCAAGATTATTCATGTGGGCTCTGGAGAGCTGAACTCAGTTTCCAGGATTGTCAGGTGTTACCTGTTGCATCCACTGAGCTGTCTGGCCAGTCCATAGCCTCGCATCTTGATCTAGTTTTAAATTCTCTCCTTTTCTTTGCCTCTCTATTTTCTTCTTTAATGTCATTTGTTTTATCTGTCTTGTTTTGTTTGAACTATTCCTTAACATGGTTATGTCAGGCGGGTGAAGCCAACATTTACTTGGGTCATTATAGAAACTTTCTGAAAACTCTGTGATTCGAGAATGGTGAATACGTGTTTGATGAGTAAGTGAATAAGTGAAGTATACATTCATTTGATCTTTCCATAATATACATACCACATCTGTTAACCTGCTATAGAAATGTGGATAAGCCATGTGCTGGTGTATTTCCTCTCATCCCTGACCATCTTTCTTCCCACAAGTTATAAAGCTTAAGTGATATTTGTTGGTACAACCTATAAACACATACATCGGTTAAAATCAAATACATATAAGTAACTCTAATTTGAGGTGGTCTAAGTATTAGGGATGATAAATATGTGATATGAGCCTGTGTTATGGCAGGGAATGGTGGATCCTATAGGAATAATCTGTTATTATATACTGAAGTGCAAAAAAGTTAATATTTATAACATGCCCAATACCCAGGATAAGAAATGATCCCAAATGTTTCTATTAGGAATATAAACTTAGGGCTCCAATATGATATTCTATATTTCCCCACTTAAAAATGTCTATTTCTTTCTTTCTTTCTTTCTTTCTTTCTTTCTTTCTTTCTTTCCTTCCTTTCTTCCTTCCTTCCTTCCTCCCTTCCTTCCTTCCTTCTTTCTTTCCTTCTTTCTTTCTTTCTTTCTTTCTTTCTTTCTTTCTTTCTTTCTTTCTTTCTTTCCTCTAGAAAGAGATGAAATTTATTAATCTGTATCAGTGGACACAGCATCCCAGAGAATCAGTCCTAGAGGTTATGTTGCCAACAACCCAAAATATCCTTCCGTGTCTGCCTGCTGTAGCTGACTGCTGTACCAGTGCAATAGGTACACCATCCATGCTAGCTACTGAGCTAGAACTTCTGACACTGCTATTGCAACTTGGGTAAGACAGGATGTCCTGCATTACCTGTTTCCGAACAGACTTTTTACTCCAGAGTTAAAGATAGGGTGGTGCATGTTCTTGTGTAAAGGCGGCACAGCAAAAAGTAGAGGCTTTGAGAGCAAAGGACTTTAGACAATCACACACAAATGATGCCATCCAAAGGAAAATGGGTGATGAGAAAGCATGGCATTCACTGATACTATCAATTCCAGGTTCATTTTAATTTTATTTGTTTTATTTAGACAATGCTTTTTTTAAAAAAAACAAAACAAAACAATATTTTAGGCTTGTCTTGAATTCACCCTATAGTTTTGAGCTCAAAGGATTACCCTGCCTCAGTCTCTTAAGTACTTAAATTGCAGGAATTGTCCCATTATGCTTCTTCCCAATTCTGTTTCAAAGATAAACCCTATGCTGGCCATCAGAATGAAACTTTGTGTGATTTTTGCCTGTCAGTCACTAGTCTATGGTTATGTGGTTCAGAAGATGGTTTAGGTGCCTCTACACACAGGAAGAAAACAACACTATTAATTGATGAGAAATAACTGAGACAGATAGCTAGCCCCTCAAAACAATGAGAAATTGGATTTCTGCAGCCTTCAGATCACCATGCCAACAATACAAGCCATTTCCCATTGACTCAGATCTTCCAGTGACATCTAAGCCACAATGAATTGCCATATATATGTTTTATGAGTGTATAATTGAGCTACATTGGAAGAAGTATAAATAAGAACTTTCTGCCTTGCCAGATTCCTAAAAGATGTTGCTGTCAGCTTACAAAATTTTTACATGAGCAGAAAATAAATATGGAATTCATAAACTCCAGTAATAGATCCAAAGTACCCTCTCACCCCGCCACCCACCCATAACACATCCCAGCCTTCCTCCATCTTGCCTAGACTTTCCAGCAGTTGAATTCTGAGCCACACCCTTGTGGCATAGCAATCCAGAAAGTATTTCTAGAAATCGTCTTTTTTAGATTTCCTCTTTTGAAGTCATTGCCCAACTAATATAAGTAATCTTCCATGCTATAAAATTAGCAACAGGGAGTCCATGTGTAGTCATCTTGTAGTTATTTATTGTACAGTATGTTACAGAGACAACTTTGAGACCATGATTTCATTATTTTGGCATCAGAAGTTGAACTTTACCATCTTGTGGCTGAGATGCTCCTGGCATCCTGAGGGAGACTTAGGACTTTCTATCTTTCAAAATTCAGGGATTCCTTTTGTCTTAGTTAGGGTTTCTATTTTGTGAAGGAACACCATGAGTACAGCAACTCTCATAAAGGAAAACATTTACTTGAGGTGGAGGCTTACAGTTTTAGAGGTTAAGTCCATTACTATCATGGTGGGACATAGTGGTGCTGACATGGTGCTGGAGCTGAGAGTCCTACACCTTGTTTGGCAGGCAAGAGGAAGTGAACTGAGATAATGGGTATGGCTTGAGCATATATGAGACCTCAAAAGCCATCCTCCACAGTGACGCACTTCCTCCAACAAAGTCACACCTACTCCTACAAAACCATACCTCCTGGTAGTGCCACTCTCTTTGAGGGCCATTATCTTTCAAATCCTCACATTGCACTCCATGGAGCCCAAAGGTTTCTAGCCATATCATAATGGAAAACAGCATTCAGTATAATTTCAAAAGTCCTCATTGGCTATAACAGTCTCAAACTTTTTTTTTTTTTTGAGCTGAGGATCGAACGCAGGGCCTTGCGCTTGCTAAGCAAGCACTCTACCACTGAGCTAAATCCCCAACCCTAAACTTATTTAAAAGTCTAAAGTTCAAAGTCTTTTCGATGTTCATACAATCTCTTACTTAACTGTATTCCCCTATAAAATCAAAGTAAAAAATGGATCACATACTTCCAACATATAATGGCACATGATATACATTACTATTCCAAAATGTAGGGAGGAGAGCACAGTGAAGAAATACTGGATCAAAGCTAGAC